>NC_086097.1:229211123-229554873 GCF_963921235.1 Mobula hypostoma | reverse complement strand
GAATCTTTGAGTCTCATAAAACTTCAACATAATATTCCAACTCCTGTACTCAATGCTCTGATTTATGAAGGCCTATGTGCCAAAAACTCTCTTTATGACTCTTATCTACCTGTGATCTCACTTTCAAGAATCATGGATCTGTATTTACTGGGTCCGTTCGTTCTACTGCACACCTCCAAGCCCGACCATTCACAACGCCTCACCCTGGTTTGTCCTCCCAAAGTGCAGCACCTCACACCTGTCTGTATTAAATTCCATCTGCTATTTTTCAGCCTATTTTCCCAGCAGGACAAGATCACACTGAAAGCTTTGATAGCCTTTCTCGCCAATGTGCCATCAATTTTGGTGTCATCTGCAAATATCCTGATGCAGTTTATCACATTATCTAAATAATTTTATATAGATGAGAAATAATAATGGGCCTGGCCCCGATCTCTGCAGCACACCACTAGTTATTGGTCTCCATCAGAGAGAAAACCATCGATCACCATTCTCTGGCTTCTCGCATTAAGCCAAAGTTAAATCCAATTGGCTACTTCATTCTTCACCTGCTGGACCAGCCTCCTATTACTGACTTTGTCAAAGGCCTTGCTAATGCCCATGTAGACAAAGACCACCTTTCCTTCATCAACCTTGGTAACCTCCTTCAAAAATTCTATAACAATGACTAGATGAGACCTAACTTGCAAAAGCCATGTTGACTATCCTAATCAGGTCTTCTATCCAAATACTTAGATACCCTGACCTTGAAAATAACTTCCAATAATTGCTTACAACTGATGTCAGTCTCATTGGTCTATAATTTCTCTATGAAATGAGGTATGACACAATATTGCTGGATGCTATCCATATGATTTAAAAACTGTAAATGTTTTCTAGAACTAAGTATCACATTGAGCATTTAAAATTATACTTCATTAATTTAGCTAATCCTCAAGAGGATGAAGAGTTGAATTTTCTTTTACTGAATAACAGATGATTTGAAAAATTATTTTAGCAGCTATAAGTAGTGGTAATTATGGTTACTTGTTCCTAAACAAGTGAACAATTTTGAATACTATTAGATTGTAAAAATGATCAAATGACAGTGGTTACTGCAATTCCTCTCATATTAAACTAACGGATGATAGTTTAGTATAAGAGTACAGTTTGCAGCTGTACATACTGTATCTGGGGTGTGAAGATTCTATTTTCATAAACATTTATCAAATTGTAAATTTACTAGATGTAAATATTCATAAACTAATTATAATGTTCCTCTAGCATTTATTCCCTGGTATATCTTATTTGTTGTCTCCTTGCATTGCCAATGTAGATCTCTGAAAAAGATGCTGAACTTCTTCGAATGAAGGGATACATTGATACACTAGCTCAGGACCTGGGTGTCCTGAAATCACAACTCAAGATGGAAAGTTCTCTTCGGTCAAAAAGTTGCAAGGAAATTTCTAGCGTTGTTGACACCATGCAACAAGTTGCAAATACTATAAACAGAAAGAATGTTAAAATCACATCAATTCTTCCCTAATTTTTCAAAATGATGCATGTTATTTTAAGGCTCGTGTATTTACTCCAAAATGTTCAGGTTTTTAAATTGGCATGGGGCATAAAGTTTTCAACCTTGAATTAAAATTGAAAGAAAATAAAACCAGACAGGATAATATGATATTTTTTAATGTTTTAAATATTACATGTACAGCTATTCTCTTTTTGCTGACATAATTTTTGAAATAATTTTTGGTATTTGTTTACAAAGCCCTAGATTGCAAAAATAAAAGCAAGTACAAATATCATTCTAAGCTCAGAATTTTATCACTTTGGTTAATTTGCACCCCATGACTGCTTTATCTCAAATACTTTTCTATTTTCTCCTCCATAATATCAATTCTATTCCTCACTGCTTGAGTTTATCTGGCATTCGAGCATTTTACATCTACAAACTCAACTAAACAATAGAGGAGGCTAGCTTTTGGCTGGTCACTCATCCACATATCTTAGTACTCATCAGAATGGGATTGAAAATTTATAGCCTTTGCTATCCTAATACTTGATAGTTTATGCAATCACTTTGTATATCTTCAGCACTGATTACTGTGTTATGTAATACCTTGTGTCTTATTTATCAGATATGATAGGCTTTCTAGGTCTAATGGAAAAATTGAATATTTGGGGTTAAGAACTGATACTCCCTTCCACCTATTTAAAATTAGCCAGTCTGTTACCTTAGGGATATTTGCAGTGCCTTCCAGGGTGGATACTGCTTCAAAGATTGATTTGATATACCTACCATATCTTATTTCCTGTTATTAATTTGTCAGCCTCGTTCTCTAGATGTCCCAACCCCGCCTTCCTATTTATGCATGCATAGAAACTTTTACGTACAAGTTTTCCGACCAAAGCAATTTTTTCTTTTATCATCAGCTTTTTAGACTTTCACTGCTGAATCCAAAAACAACTTTCCAGTGCTGTGGCCTACTACCAGCCCACGAAACTTTGTATTTTCTACTTTTCAATTAAGTATTATCCTTGACTTCCTTTGTTTACTACAGATTGTGCCTCTTTCTCACAGACTTTTTTTAAAAATTGGAATAAATTCCTGCGAAGTGTTACAGTCTAGCTGATTGAATATCATCAACTGACTTGTCCCTTAAGCTTATTTTCCAAACCACTTCAAGTTCACCTTCAGGTCATTATACCTGCTCTTATTAAATTGAGTTTAGTTTCGCATAGAACATCAAGTACTACAGAATCAGAAAAAGGCGCCTTGGCCTACAACATCGTGCCTTACTAAACCACTTCCTCTGACAAAATGCCCATATCTCTCCATTCTCTGCACATTTGTGTGCCTATTTAAGAGCCTCTTAAACACCTCTGTCATATTTGCCTTCACCACCAACCATGGCAACGCACTTCCAGACACCCATCGACTTGTAAAAGAAAAACTTGCTCTGCACTTCTCCTTTGAATCCCTCTCTCAGCTTAAATGCATGACCTCCAGTATTTGATATTTCAATCATGGTAAAAATATGCCAACCACCTATCTATGCCTCTCATAATCCTATAAACTTCTAATAAGTCTCCATCACAACCTCTGCTACTCCTGAGAAAACAATCCAAGTTTTCCAACATCTTCATATAGCACACAGTCATAGTCATACTTTATTGATCCCGGGGGAAATTGGTTAATCACAAGATCACAAGACAAAGGAGCAGAAGTAGGCCATTTGGCCCATCAAGTCTGCTCCGCCACTCCACCATGGGCTAAACTATTCACCCATCTAGTTCCAATTTCCGGCTTTTTCCCCATATTCCTTGATACCCTGACTAATTAGATACCTATCACTCTCCTCCTCAAACACCCTCAATGATCGGGCCTCCACAGCTGTATGTGGCAATGAATTCCATAAGTCCATGACCCTCGGGCTAAAATCTTATTTGAGATTACCTCAAAAAATTCCAATAGGTTGGTGAGGCAGGATCTTCCCTTCATGAAACAATGCTGGCTTGTGCCTATCTTGTCATGCACCTCGAGGTATTTCATAATCCAGGCAGCATCCTTCCTATAGTGGGGCAACCAGAACTGCATGTAATATTGTAGATGTGATCTAACCAGATGTTTTAAAGCTGCAACATAACTTCCTGATTCTTGAACTAGCTCAACAAATAAAGTCAAGTATGTCATATGTCGTCTCTATCACACTACCAACTTGTATAAACACTTCCAGAGCGCTACGGACTTGGACCCCAAGATCCCTCTATACATCAACACTGTTAGTGCCCTGCCTTTAGATTTGATCTTGCAAAGTGCAACATCTGACAAATTGGTCAGTTGGTACTCTATCTTCTATTACTCCACGCTTTGTTTCACTTGGAACATTGTATAGCCTAGTCCTGGTCACCCTGCAACATCTCTATAACAGCAACTTATGAATTTGATCTAAAAGCTATCTGTACTGTCAAGACATATTATTGCAAATGCTATCTGTATTCAAATAAAGACTGCTAATTTAAGTCTGGGCTTGCTCTGTTCTGCAAACTTTAGGTTACATTTTCTGCGCATTTAAAACCTAGTTAATAAGTTGTTACTCTGTACCCTCCCAAAGTTTCTACATTTCAACATCCATTTCTTAGAAACATAGAAAACCTAGTTTGTTATTTATAAAACTGAGATAACACAACTTCAACTGCACATTAAAGTCACTATCCTATCTAATAAAAAAAAGACACAAAGTCTTAAAGACAGTAACACTTAGAATTCTCTGCCACAGGAAGCAGTGGAGGCAAAGTTGTTACACATTTTTAATAAAATAAGAGTATTTCTTAATGCTTTAAAGGATATGTGGATCAGCAAATACAAAGGGCAGAATGGATTACTACTGTTGATGATTTGTTTCTGATAAACGTGAATAATCTAAGAGCTGGTAAATTAGTAGACATATACTATGCAGTAAAGCAGCCAGCAAACTCAAGGACCCCATCCAGCCCAGACATTCTCAATTCTCTCCATTTTCCTCAGGCAGATGATAGAAATATTTGAAAGCACATAAGACCAAGCTCAAAGGTAGCTTATATCCCATTATTATCCGACTCCTGAACAGACCTCTTGTACTATAAAATGGACTTCTGGTCTCACAATTTACCTTACACTATAATTTACAGTTGCAAGCAAAAGTTTGTGACCCCTTTGCAATTTCCTACTTTTCAGCATTCATTACTCATAAAATGTGGTCTGATCTTCATTTTACTTACAATAATAGACAAACTCAATCTACCTAACCTAATAACACACAAACTATTGTACTTTTCATGTCTTTATTGAACACATTGTTTAATCATTTGCAGTCCAGGCTGGAAAAAGTATGTGTATTTAATAACTAGTAGAATCTCCCTTAGCACCAATAACCTTCACCAAATGGTGAAGAGGAATTTTAGATCATTCCTCCATACAGACTGTTTCAGTTCATCAATATTTCAGGGATACCTTGCATAAATAGCCTTCTTCAGGTCATGCCACAGCATCTCAACTAGGTTAAGGTCTAGACTGACTTGGCCATTCCCATTCAAAAATGTTCTTTTTAAACCATTAGTGTTGATTTACTTTTGTGTTTTGGATCATTGTTTTGTTGCATCATCCAACTTCGATTAAGCTTCATTCTCCTGTAAAATGTCTTTATACAATTTTGAATTCATTGGTCCCTCTATGATTGCAGGCCCTGGGGCAGTGAAGCAGCCCCAAACCATGACTCTACTTCCATCATGCTTAACAGTTAGGGTGAGGTTTTGGTGTTGATGTGCAATACCACCCTTTCCCCCAAATATAGTAGTGTGCATTTCTGCCAAAAAGTTCAACTTTTGTCTCATCTGTCCACAAAACATAGTGGAACATCCAGGTGGCCTTTTGCAAACTTGAGACGTGCATTTTTTTTGGAGAGTAGTGGTTTTTTCCCTGGTGTTCTTCAATGAACACTGTTCTTGTTCAGTGTTGTTCTTATAGTAGGCATATGAACAGACTTTAGCAAGTTCTAGAGATTTATGCAGGTCTTTTGCTGTTACTGTTGGGTACTTTTACACCACCTCCTTCATTGCATTGTGCTGTTGGTATGGTCTTTGCAGGACACCCACTCCTAGGGAGAGAGTAGCAAGAATATGGAATACTTCCATTTGCAGAGTTTCTCTTACTCTGATCTGATGAACACCCAGGTCTTTAGAAATGCTTTTGTAGCCCTCATGCATCTTTACAAGTCTTCTTCCAAGGACCTCTGAAAGTTGTTTTGATCGAGGCATGGTGTCCATACAGATCTTTCTTGAGCAAAGCAGGCCCTCAGTAACCTTTGCGTGTCTTTTTTTAAATATAGGACAGGGTACCTCTACAACACATACCTCCAATCTCATTGATTGGAACAACGGACTCCAAATTGTTTTTGTTTTTAAAGACATTACCCCAGAGGTTCACATATTTCTTTTGAACCAAGATTGAGTTTTTTAAATGGTGTACTCAAAACTGATGAGTACATTTGTTTGTACGTTATTAGATTAGGCAGATTGTGTTTGTCTAGTATTGTGACTTAGATGAAGATCAGACCACATTTTATGAGTAGTTAATGCAGAAAAACAGGTAATTGCCAAGGGTTCACAAACTTTTTTCTTGCAATTGTACCTGCACTGCACTTTCTTTGGTAGCTTTTACACTTTATTCTACACTTCCTGGTTTACCTTATTGTAGTTCAAAGTACTGTGTAATGATTTGATCTACATGAACAGCATGCAAGACAATCTTTCCACTGTATCTTGGTATACATGACAGTAATGAACCATTAGAACAATTTTTTTTGGATTAAAGGCTAAGAAGCAATTTGAAATGTCTTAAAATGTTAGTGAGTTTTAAAGCATTCTTGCATGTGGTGACACTGACAAGGCAATTTTACCAATCCTTGCCAGAACTAGATTTGTGCTTTGTGTAAAAATAACAGTTTACACATATGATATTAATGAATGAGAATAGGGAAATACTTCCATCGGGGAAGAAAATTTGAGATGATCAATTTACAGCTTTAAACCTTTAACATGAAAGGATTCTTAACTTCTCCCTCCACTGGATTTTCCACCATGGCATATTTTGCACAAAGGCATAAGTAGCTAGCAGGATGTGCTTTTTAAAAAGTCAATACTTAAAAGTAGATGTAGATACAAAACTATAGAACATGGCACTAGAATAAGATTGTCATTGTTCTGTTAGTGTCAGAACTAGTAACCCTGTGCTAATGTCTTTTTATATGCTGTAGATCTGTATGGTTGCTTTTCCAATTCCAATCTTCTTTATGTGAAAGAAGCCATTTCCTTTTCCATTGACTTACACAAGGTAACTATTATGTTATGTTTATCTTGAATTATCTGGTTTACAATTAATATTCACTCTCACTCCTACATCTGTCACTGTGAATGTGACTTCACAGTGCTTTCAAATAAAAATATCCCATTTTGTCTTCTGTCCATCTGTTCCACAGCAGGAACAATGCAAGCATTGCAAATGATTTTTTAGTCTGAACAAGTTCTTCATGCCTGGGATAAAGTCAAATATCTGGACAAAAAGTATGCCGGTTTTCTGAAATAACATTACAATTTAAGTTTGTAATTGCATTATCGCAAACTGAAATTCTTCCAGGAACCAACACAATAGAACATTTCAAAATGTGATTGTTTATTTCTCCCTTGCATTTTTTTAAGAAAACTTCAACTCTAAAGTAATAACCTGTGTATTTATTAATACAGCTAAAGAACCTTGTTACAAAAAGGTAATTTTATTGTCCGTTTCAAAACTTGCAAGTAGCCTGAGTATAAATAACCAAAAACTCCATACTAATTGCCTGAAATTGGGCTTAACTCCTGGAAACGTGTCCTGTTTATGGCTAGAGCCAGATTCAGAACAGTATTTTCAAATTGACATGGTAAAACCAACTCAATATAGACGATTCTCCATTACATTAACAGCTCAGTGTTTCACTGCCAACATTACCACCCAACACCACCTCAACCTGCTGCCTTTTTTCCATTGATGACTAGGAATGAGCATTTGAAATTTTGGATAGAGATTGTTTATCAAAATGCTTTTCTTGTCTAGTTGGGAAATGGTATCCAAAATAAGAATGCTGGCGTATTTTGCCTTTCTGAAAATCAGATTGACTATACACATTTTATACATCCATTATTGAGTCATATTTTAATGTAATTTCAGTACTGACCTTACGATTCATTGTTCTACATATACTCCCATTCTTCTGAATACTTCCACCCACTGCCCCACTCATTCATACCTTTAAATTGCACTTGTTATCCTTCAACACAAACATACTTTAACTGCTCCTTGCTCATAATGTACACTTGCAGGTATCAAGCATAAATTCTATTAGTATGAAATAAATGAAACAAAGCAGAAAGTAAACAACTGCATATTGCAGAACATGAACAACTTCCATTTATATAGCACCTTTAAAACAGCAAATTAATCCCAAGGCACTTGGTGGAACATATCAAGCTAAAATCCGATGATGGTAAGGCACACAAGAGCAATGTGGTAGATGATCAAAAACATACTCAAATGGGAGTATGTCTTTAAGGAGCATTTTAAAAAGATGGAAGTTGGTCAAGACTTGAAAATGTTTAAGCAGGAACTTCTGAAATTTAAGGCCATGGCAGCTGAAGGTACAGGGACCATAGTTGA
The DNA here is from genome assembly GCF_963921235.1 of Mobula hypostoma. NCBI lineage: Eukaryota > Metazoa > Chordata > Chondrichthyes > Myliobatiformes > Myliobatidae > Mobula > Mobula hypostoma. The sequence goes on along the minus strand of NC_086097.1, from coordinate 229,546,658 downwards.
GTATGAAGGAGGAAATAATTTTTCTAAAAATTCACTTGAACATAACCAACCCTTCTAATATTGCTAAAATTTAAGCTTAAAGATCAACTCTGTTCCCAGAACATGATTTAATACATTCTCAGAATCAGCCACTTCAATACATGAGACACACTAATTGTCTGCATTGACAGTGGAAATCACAAATTCAACACAGCTCTGATTAAAATCATGTTCTTATTCAATGGTGAAACATGAAAGTGTGATTAAAGATCCAAAATATCAAAACAAATCATTCAACATTTGTGTTGAGTTCAGTACATGTATAGCACCAGCTTAGACAAGCAAAAATAGTCACCAATAATAGTTAAGTCTTTACAAAAAGAATTTACAGTTTACTGCATACAATCTACAAACTGATCATTTATCAAATTTACATATTAAATCACATCAAATCTAAAAGAAAATTAGTAATAAGAAAAAAAAGAATGTGCAACACAGAACCATTTTTCATTATTTAAAGTGAATTTTTTTTTATCTCATATCCATAATTCATGTATTCATAGTTACCCTGAGGCCTTTGGAGAAACATGAGGTTTGGAGAAAAGGAATAAACTTATTTACTCAAAATAATCTTTTTAAAGAAAGTCCAGGCTTTAGTACAACTTATTTAATACACAGAACACTCCTGGGCCTTAACTTAAATTTTAACATTCCACTTCAAAAATAAAAGGAGGTTGCAAACTAAATGTTTCGTCTTATCTGAGTTCAGCCATTAATTACTCAGACATATTCTTCCATCTGGCTGCATAAGGCTATGTACTTCTGGATACAAGGAAGTATATCTTCTGGTTATGTGTTTAGATTTGTATGAAGAAAATCAGATTAAGAAAAATGTTTTTACACACACTGTAACATCATAAGTTTCAAGTGTCACAGTGGAATTCACAGAAAGTGAATCACTAATACTACACTAACTGTTAGGCAGTATTTGTTCATAACTGAATTCCACAAACAACATTGAGATGACCAATTTTTTAAAATGTTATTGGGTGCAGAAGGAATGATCACAGAAGCTGATAGAACCCCTCATATTTATTTGACTAGTATCATAGAATATTTAACATGATTTTAAGTGGACAGTTTCTCCATTTCCCAGTTTCCCCCAACCCTTATCTGTTTTTTTTACAACACCACTTTGGTCTACTTCCTGAGGTTTAACTTATTCTTAACAAAATCAAGAGAAAATGACTTTGGTTTAATCACGAGCAAAATGCAAAGTTAAGATGCTGAAGTTGCATTAGTCTGTAACTGAAATAATATAGTGCAAGAACAATATTCAGCAGACCTCAGTGTATTGAATATTGATTTAGAGCTTGGAGTTTCTTTAACAAGTTCCAAAATTAGAAACACACAACTTATTAATTAATATTTTCCAAAGGAAAAATATTTCCATAATTTTTACATACAAGCATAGAGAAACAAAGATTCTGCCTTGGTAACGTGTCGCATACATAATAATTTTTTTCTTCTGTTCAGTGCTTCAAAACTACAGAGTTAGGTACAAAAAGCAACTAAGAATGTGTACATGGTGCCACATTTTGACACTCACAAGAAAAAGAAATTGTTATACTGTTGATCTGGGTTTTGAAAATTAACATGCATAGTTCTCAGTCAGTGTTTACAGAAAAACAATCCTTAGGTACTACAGCAGTACAGCAAGATTAAAACCTCCAATAGGCAATTATGTAGGTGTTAATGCATATAATTGTTTTGAATTCAGGCAATGGATTTTATTTTCTATTGATCTCTATACTGAATTGAAAAATTCATCTTCTGGGTTACTGCTACCACTACCAGTGTGTAATGAAACCTATAGTGTTTGTTGTGAAGGTAGTGATACAATGCTAATTTTAGGTATCTGAAGTACAGTTGGGTTTTCCATTAAAATTACGACTGTTCCTTCTTTCTGGCTCAACACACACACATTTGAATGATTTTATCCCTTAACCATGTCATCTACTATTGCCAGAAAATGAGAATACAGTTAAATTAGGGCTTCCATTTAATAGTGGATGTTCTAGCTTCAACCCAACGAATTAAACATTCACTATTGCGCTTTTGATCCCAAATTCATTTATAAATCATTTTTGCAAAGAAAATCCTCTGCCCCTAACTATTAAGTAACTTCAAAACAAAACACAAATGTTTGAGGACTATTAATCTCTCAAGAATGAATGTTTTTCTTAACTGAGCTGCAATCACTCTAATAGGAAAATATATAGTTGCTACAGTGTATATATATTATTTGTATAAAGTATTTTAAAAAAAATTAATTTGAACTTGTGTTACGCTGCATCAGTTGAAGGTGATGCATATCCAGAAGCTCTTCCTACCTTACAGAAATGGCTCCCAAGTCAATTCTTAAGTGACTTAATATCATTTATTATAACTTAATATCAACATATCGGTGCCCTTACACAATATCCCCCCTCCTCTTTTGGTACAAAAAAAAATTCCATTATTGCAGAACAGCACGTTTGGTCTACACACTGAGTGAAATCAAGAAATAATCCCATCATCAAAATTCAGCTGAACAAATCAACCAATCTGTTATTTGAAAGTCATAACTCCTAAATCTGAGGTAAATTCCACAGCCAATTATGATATCCATAATTAAATTCAGAGGTTTACGACAAGGGCAGTTGACTTTCTACAATTTGGATTTTGTCAATATTGCATGTGAAGATTCAATTACCTTATTTTTCTAGTCCTGAAATCCTCCCTATCTTCTCCTTCCTCATATAAATAAATCAGCTGCTTTATGCTGCCACTATTAACTACAGATATTTATTACACACAGCAGTCTATACAGTGGAAATAAATCCATTATACTATATAAATAACTGGTAGGAAACAAGAATGGGAACAAAAATGTACTATGTTTAAAGGTCTGCAAAAATTACTTTCCAAAAGCACAGCTTATTAATTTTGTCTCATGGATAATTAACATAACCTGCAGAGTTACAAATTGTCAGACTTGCTGATCACATATACAATAATAAACTTTGTTTATGGATTAGACACACAACTACCTTAAACAATAGAATGCTATGTTTCATAATAATCAGTGGCGGGCAAATCCTCACAGGGCACAATTCTTGGGTCTCTGATATTTCTAAACCTTGTTTAGCCCCATATCCTTGAAGTGTGTCAAATACAAAATTGAAAAGGTTTAATCTAAATCAGTTAGTTTGCTGTACCCAATTTCAACTATAAATACCTGTTGACATCAAATGGAAAATTACAGCCAAAGACACAATCCTTGATATAAATAACATCTAACTGTTTGATCTAAGTCATATTTAAGTATTTCATTCATGTGGAATATTTGAAAACAATTCTTTTGCCCTTTAAATAATAAAATCGCTTTAATAAACTGAAATGATAAAACTAGAAGTATCTACAAAAAAAAGACTTAGAATTGTACAATTTGCTTTTCAGAATAATTATCTCACAATCTCTTGAATAACCATAATACTGTATTTTGTCAGAATTCTTTGGTAATTATGGTTACTGAGATCTAAGCTGAGGAAGTTGGATCATGGTTCATCTTTTGGATCAGAAAAATATATCTTACTAACCACGGCCTGAATTACAGTGGCACTAGTCTTATGACTGTAAAATAATTTGCTTTATAGAAGTATCCATTTTTAGTACAGACCATTCCAATATGCACCAACACCTTCAAGACTAAGTAATTCTTTCCAGTAATGTATAATAATGTCCCATAGTGAAACTATCATGTTATTTCAACAGGGAGGATCCAATAAAGGAAAAGTAGATTATAAAGACTAATAGTTCCCTTCTGTATCAACATTAGTGCATTAATAATCTCACAAAATGATGCTTGCAACTCTAAAATATTCTGGCTGAGGTGCAGGGGCTTAATAGCATTGAAGCACACCAAACCATTACAAACATTAACAAAGAACAAAGGAAGATAAATGGCTGAATGTCAGTTTGCAGATAGCAGATGGAAACCTTAACATTAAAAAGTCTAAGAAATAAATAAAAACAATTATTGTCAGACCATAAATAAAAAAAGGGCTAAAATGATCCAAGAGACAGCACTACATTCTTGGTGGGGCAGGGATGGTTGGCTGTGCAGAATGAACATTAAGGGGCCTCAAACATTTAAAAGGCAATATCTATAGTTTTATCAGAGCCAAGGCAAAAGTTTACTCTAACATGCACAATTGTCAATGCAGTGACATCACTCTGTCCTGTTTCCAAACATGGTAAAGTGCATTAATACCAAAATGTGTAATAGTATAAATAGTAAAGATTGTATAAAGAATTAACTTCATACAATTCTAAATTATCTTGATCTTAACTTTCCATAAAACTGCCTCTAGCATTAAAAAAGGTAACACATTCTTCAAAATTCTAAAATATTAAAAAGACGTAAATATGGACAAAGGCTACCAAGTTGCCTCTTATTTGGCTTGAAAATTTCTAGTCAAATAGATATGTTAAATCGTGATGACACCAGTGACAAAACCTAAATGGACTACTGAAACTGGCAAGGAAGCAGTAAAATATTGAGCTAAACTTCCTTCAGTCGTTAGAAACATAATGTAAAAGGTGTAATAAGCCATTCTGCATTATTAATCAAAAGGTTCAGCAAGCCCATTTTAAATCAACTTCTTCATGTCTGTATGCAGAACTTACAGAAGTTCATACATACACAGAATTACCTCAGTCCTGATGAAGGGTCTTGGCCCGAAACATCGACTGTTTACTCCCATCCATTGATGCTGTCTGACCTACTGAGCTCCTTCAGCACGTTGCTCTGGATTTCCACTCTCTGTAGTACCTCAAAGTTATCTCTGTCCTTCTTAAAGTACAATCCAATAGCCAAATAAGGAAATACTGCATTTTATATGGTACTGTCTTGGGCCCATGGTTTAATCTTCCCCAAATTAGTTGATTCAGTACAGCATCAGCCACTAATCACATTTCCAATCAATTCCAGAAAATCCAGTTCAAGAAGTCTGTGGAAGTCTTTTTGAGTAGTGTCAGTATCACCTTTGATGTGCCTCTACATTTACTCAAGGTGCCCGTTTCACACTACCTCAGGATCATCAGATTAGTGCAGTTAAGACCCAAAAATTTAAATAGCTGAAATGCTGAGGACACAGCTTTCCAGAATACAAAAACAGAGTGAAGGAAATTTTACAGAACATAACCTCCTGCTGCCCTTGTACTGCTGCCACTAAACAGCAATCTTTGTATCACATAAGACAGTGATAATAAACCTGATTCTGACAATTACCTTTTAAACTACCAGTCCCTATTTCATTTTCTCCAGTGCTGCAGTCTCCAATTAAGTTGCTGCTACTTCATTTGGTGAAACAGTTATTCATCCAATACAGTTGGAAATTTGAGATGAGAAAGGTGAAATAGAAATTGACACAGCCATGTGCTGAAAAACTCACCTGATCAAGATGTCACTTGCTTGATGTGCTCATTTACAATAACATTAAACGTCAACTAAAAATACCCATCTTTAATGGTTTCTATTCCTAATAGTTCTCTTTTCACTAATAATTGAACTTATATTTCTGTTTCAGTGTTCCAGAGCATTCTCAAAACAATGACAGCACATGATTTTTTGGTATAGAAAGCACAGGTTTTTGAAATCAATTCCTACTCCAAGATACAGAAGCACTGATCAAAAGTATCAAGAAGAAATCAAGAATAGTCTCAACTACAAAACTGGGGTAAGGGTTTACTGATTGTAACTGTAGCTTAATGGTTTTGAATACATAGCAAAAGTGTATGACTTCAAATGAATCACTGTCATTAGATATGAGAGTACTCAAAAGCATTGTTGTAGCTTTGGCTAGTGTACTTCCATTGGGAAATAAAGCAACTTGGGTTTTATAAAGGACTTAATGTTTCTAATTTCTACTATACCCACCGTCCAAAATGGCTGGATTAAAGTAACACACTCAAACTCTTTCAACTGCATATACATTCACCAGTTCCGATGAAAGTTCATCAACCTAAAACATTAACTCATTCTTTTCTCTAAGAAGATGCTGCCTGACCTGCTGAGTATTTCAATAATTTTCTGTTTTTACTCATGCCTTTTGAAGCAGCTATATTTTAACACTCTTCAAATAATTTAGGTGTAATTCAAGAATTTGTCAGTTATTTCACAATGATCTGGCTTAATATACTTGAAAAGTGGGTAATTTGCAAATTGCCCTGTTAGATTCAACAATCTTCCTCTTCACCATCCCAGCAATTCTTCCTTCCACAATGGATCAGTTTTAAATAAAACAGCCAACTGAAGGGTGTTGGAAACAAAAGTATCAGCAGCCTTACTCAACGTGTAAAACAAAAGTCATACTCAATAGCAGGTAAATTGATGGACCAAGTCGAAGTGTTTTCTTTGCAAAACCACTAACACATAGTGGCATTTCATAATGTAGTGCATAAAGAATTTCAGACTCAAGAATGCTAAGGATGAGCATGCAAACTGGATATTACGTAGTTCATCAAGTAGCACGCACACTGTTTTGTGTACACCATACCCAAACATGACATCTTCTCCTGTAAAAGGGAGAAAATACTATTCACTGCTTTTCAGTTAATCCGAATTCAGTTATACTGGTGTCTAATTTATTCATTATGACACAGACCTTGTCTGTCTCAGAACAAGTAAATTACCAGCTTAAACGTACACATCAAATTGTTTCCTCTCAGTTCACAGAAATAAGACTATAAAGCATGGTCTTCATTAATGATGTTGTATCATGAATTTCTTTTGCTTAAATGCCACAAACAGCACTTAGTGAAGGTGCCATATATACTGCAGATAACTTCTCTCTGGAATGCAGTAAGATTGAATGCTGACTTTGCTCATTTTAAGTGACACACAAACACTTCAAAAGTTTAAAGTTACTAGCACCTATATAATAATTGGCTTTCTTGCCTGCAAGGTTGAGCCTTGAAAATGCATAGAATAAACCAATACTCCAGACATCAAATTCCAAGTCCAATCCTTCAGAAATTTCAAACCCTGTTCATTCCACTATTACAGTTTCATCTGGGGATAGTCAAGCTCCAATTGCAATATTGTCTAAATTGCTTGCCTTTCATGGAAAGAAAAATACTGCTTCCAAGAAAGTTGAAAGGTGAACAAAGATCCTGAGTACAGGGGGTTGAGTTGAAAGGCTGAAAAAAAAGAGCAACAAAATTTTCTTTGGATAAAAACATGAATTTAAGATGACCCAAGATGACATTGTCACGACTAAACCTGATCAACTATTTTAGCAAACACTGACGTGAAGGAATATGAAGGACGATTGAGGAATGAGAGGAATTAACAGTAGTTTGCAAATCTGTTTCACCCAAAAGGTAATGTTAGCTGTGCATTAATTATCAGGAAATGCTAGTGACTTTAAAAAAAGCACATGGTTTCAAGGAACAAGTGGATGTTTTCATTTGAAAGAAGCAAAAAGGTAAACCCAGGGTTCACCATTGAAGAAATGATGTTTGTTTGTGTTTGATGGCCTTCTCCTGTTACAAGATAGTCTGTGGTCTTAGTTTCTTTTGTATACCAGTCAGTGAGATGGTTTCTGCTTGATTCGACACTTCAGGTCGCACACCACTACATTTTTGCTTAATACTTTCTTGTTTAGTTAGATTTGTGGGAAAAGAACATGGTTATATCAGTTTCGGTTATAATAAGGAATTGCCCATCACTGACTCCAAGACTCTTCCATCATTACTGTGGTGAAACCACTAACTACAATCATTAAAATATCAATTATCCAATAATTACAGCTATCAGAAAAATATGAAAAATTTAGTGTTTTGTTGCCAATCCATAATCATTGCAATTCAAATAAAATTCATAGTTTGCCAATACAGTGAAGAAACATAATTACACTTTTTAGTTTTACAGCACAAGGGCTGAAGAACCAGCTAGTCATTATCTAATATGACATATGTCTCACTAGCCCCAGCATCTTCCCACTGCTCTCTATCGATATCCCCTGCTCCTTCTTCATCTGGTACATCTTCACCAACCATTCTCTCATTTTCTTCTTGTTCCAGTCCACCTGGGTCATCCTGTTCTTCTTGCTGCTCTTTAAAAAATTCTGGATCAACCATAAGGTCCATACCATCATGGTCACCTTTTGTCTGTCTATCACCACCAGAACAATCCAAACACACGCCGTATCTTCGAGATCCGTGCCTAATTCCAACACTGGCTGCTAGAGTGAAAAACTTTTTGCAAACCATACATTTGTATTTTTTATCCTTCTTGTGTACCTGTGGGGAAAAAAAATCAAGTTAGTCAATCAAATACAAACAGGCAATTCTTGTTGTCAACATATATTTTCTAATAAAATTAGTAAATGGGAAAATGAAAGATGGTACACTGTAACTAATATACAATTCTGCTTATTGCACAAAGACTATAAGAGAAAAATTACTAAATTATTAGATGTTTACATACTAATCAGCTAAGAATTTTCCAAATATACAAGCCTTTATTCATTTCACCTTTTCCAGTCAAAGAACTTTCACCTGAGGTTATGAAAGCATAGATCCCTTAAGCACCAGAGATCAGAATCCTTCCCTTTCATTTTACACAAACTTAAAGTCTGTTTTGACTATCTCACCAACCTGTAAAGAAGTAAGTTCAAGAATTTCAGTCAGCACAGTGTAGAGGCGGTCAGAGGAGTAGCTCAAAAGCTGGCTGCAAACTTCACAGATAGCAAAATACAATATATAATAACAAAAAAAGGCAGCTCAGAGATAGAATCAAGATAATATGACACCAAACCAAGAGACAGAAAGGGAATAATCAAAAGTTTAGTTACTGAGATAGGTTTTAAACAGCATCTTAAGCAAAAAGAGGAAAATGGAGATGTTTACAGAAAGGAAATTCAGATTGGCTAAACACATAGCTACTTGAAATAGAAGGCCACAAGATCAGATAGATATTTGTATGGTCCAGGGATTTTTGAAGGGTGAGAAGGCTTCATGGCCAAGAAAAATTTAAACACTATGTTAGGAATTGTAAATTGAAGGCACAGGTGGACCATCTATCTAACACATGTTACAGTATGATAATTCAGTGAGGAGGTACGATTTTGCAGCAGAAGTTCAGATGACCTAAAATTTGAGAACAAAAATCCAAACTGGAAGGTTCTGAAAAATGGAATATGGCTCAGATTTACTAAACATTAAACTAATCTACCATCATGATTATAAAAATTGTAACAAAGACTAAAGAATAATGCTTTGGTATGCCCAGTCCTTAAATGGAAGGTACAGCTAAGTTTATAAGCAAACATGTTTGAGGATGTTACCAGAATACAACAAGGTCATGAGAAAGAGGCAGGGGTGAAAGAGAACTAAGCAAATACTTGTAACCAAATCAGGTTCCAAGACCTTCAATCACAGGTTCATAGTTCTTATAAATAGTACCCATACTCACCAAGGAATGTCTCTTAACATGTTCTCTTCGTGTGAATAACTTTCCACAGATGTCACAAGCAAAGGACCTCACACCAGTGTGTATCAGCTGATGTCTCTTCAATGTGCGCCGATACTTGGCAATGTAATTACAATGTGGGCATTTAAATTTATTTTGGCTACCAATTGAAGCATCACCTGGTAGACATAAAATTGATGCAGTTTATTTACATTCCTGTTCAAAATAGGCATTGTTGAAAATTTGAAATTATTATGATGCAAATAAATGGCAAGGTAAACAAGCTTTTCAGATACACCCATGTGTAAGTATTTTCTCTTTACATAAATGGAGGTAGCATAAAATTACTTTATAGATAAATAGCTTATTTAATTGGAGCAGATTACATTTATTCTTTAAAAATAATTTTAAGGATGTTTAGGGGAACTGTCTTAATAAGGAAGGCAGTATTAATGAACATAGGGCTAGGAATCTGGCGGCCATGTGGAACACGAGAATCAGCGATCACATCAGGTTGTTTGATGGCTGTGGAGAAGCATATTAACTACTTCAATGTTAAAACATTCAATTAAAGAACAGCCAATTCCAATTACATGATAATGAGAAGGTAGGCAAAAAATAGAAACTAAGTTCGAGATTCAAAACTAATTGAACATTGGCTGGTCTTCAGGCTTCACTAGTAGCCCAAATATATTCTCATGAAGGAGGAAAAGAAGGGATTAAAGCCAGAACTTCCCGGATGACCAAAAAGGGTACAGAGTAACATTACGCAGAAAAAGCAAGTATATGACAGATTCCACATTGTTAACACAAATGAGAAACCATGTTGATTACAGAGAGAACTTCGTCAATGAATATGCTGTTCTGGAGCCTCAAAGATGTAATTGAGATTCAGAGGTGCAAAGGGACTTGGGAATCCTTGGGTAGGACTTGTAGGTTGAATTGGTGGTAAGGAAGGCAAATGCAATGTTAACAATCATTTCAAAAGAACTAGCATTACATCCTTGCTTTTAAATTCTGAGGCTTTTTAAGACATTGGCTAGACCACAAATGATTGTGAGCAGTTTCTGACCCCTTATCTAAGAAAAGATGTGCTGGCATTGAACAAAGTCCAGAGGAGGTTCATGAATATAATCCCAGGAATGAAAGGGTTAACATACGATGAGCATTTGATGGTCCTGGGCCTGTATACGCTGGAGTTTAGATGAAGGGAGATCTCATTGAAACCTATCGAATATTGAAAGGCAAACACAAGGAATTCTGCAGATGCTGGAAATTCAAGCAACACACATCAAAGTTGCTGGTGAACGCAGCAGGCCAGGCAGCATCTCTAGGAAGAGGTACAGTCGACGTTTCGGGCCAAGACCCTTCGTCAGGACTAACTGAAGGAAGAGCTAGTAAGAGATTTGATGTGGGAGGGGGAGGGGGATCTCCAAAATGATAGGAGAAGACAGGAGGGGGAGGGATGGAGCCAAGAGCTGGACAGGTGATTGGCAAAAGAGATACGAGAGGATCATGGGACAGGAGGCCCAGGGAGAAAGAAAAGGAGGGGGGAACCCAGAGGATGGGCAAGGGGTATAGTCAGAGGGACAGAGGGAGAAAAAGGAGAGAGAGAGAAAGAATGTGTGTATATAAATAAATAACGGATGGGGTATGAGCGGGAGGTGGGGCATTAGTGGAAGTTGGAGAAGTCAATGTTCATGCCAGCAGGTTGGAGGCTACCCAGATGGAATATAAGGTGTTGTTCCTCCAACCTGAGTGTGGCTTCATCTTTACAGTAGAGGAGGCCATGGATAGACATATCAGAATGGGAATGGGATGTGGAATTAAAATGTGTGGCCACTGGGAGATCCTGCTTTCTCTGGCGGACAGAGCGTAGGTGTTCAGCAAAACGATCACCCAGTCTGCGTCGGGTCTCGTCAATATATAGAAGGCCACATTGGGAGCACCGAACACAGTATATCACCCCAGCCGACTCACAGGTGAAGTATCACCTCACCTGGAAGGACTATCTGGGGCCCTGAATGGTGGTAAGGGAGGAAGTGTAAGGGCATGTGTAGCACTTGTTCCGCCTACAAGGATAAGTGCCAGGAGGGAGATCAGTGGGGAGGGAAGGGGGTGACGAATGGACAAGGGAGTCGCGTAAGGAGCGATCCCTGCAGAAAGCGGGGGGGGGGGGGGAGGGAAAGATGTGCTTAGTGGTGGGATCCTGTTGGAGGTGGCGGGAGTTACGGAGAATAATATGTTGGACCCGGAAGCTGATGGGGTGGTAGGTGAGGACCAGGGGAACCCTATTCCTAGTGGGGTGGCGGGAGGATGGAGTGAGAGCAGATGTGCGTAAAATGGGGCGATGCTTTTGAGAGCAGAGTTGATGGTGGAGGAAGGGAAGCCCCTTTCTTTAAAAAAGGAGGACATCTCCCTCGTCCTGGAATGAAAAGCCTCATCCTGAGAGCAGATGCGGTGGAGACGGAGGAATTGCGAGAAGGGGATAGCATTTTTGCAAGAGACAGGGTGAGAAGATGAATAGTCCAGATAGCTGTGAGAGTCAGTAGGCTTATAGTAGACATCAGTAGATAAACTGTCTCCAGAGACAGAGACAGAAAGATCTAGAAAGGGGAGGGAGGTGTCGGAAATGGACCAGGTAAACTTGAGGGCAGGGTGAAAGTTGGAGGCAAAGTTAATAAAGTCAACGAGCTCAGCATGCGTGCAGGAAGCAGCGCCAATGCAGTCGTCGATGTAGCGAAGGAAAAGTGGGGGACAGATACCAGAATAGCTTTGGAACATAGATTGTTCCACAAAGCCAACAAAAAGGCAGGCATAGCTAGGACCCATGTGGATGCCCATAGCTACACCTTTAGTTTGGAGGAAGTGGGAGGAGCCAAAGGAAAAATTATTAAGAGTAAGGACTAATTCTGCTAGATGGAGCAGAATGGTGGTAGAGGTTAACTGATTATGTCTGGAATTCAAAAAGAAGCGGAGAGCTTTGAGACCTTCCTGATGGGGGATGGAAGTATATAGGGACTGGACATCCATGGTGAAAATAAAGCGGTGGGGGCCAGGGAACTTAAAATCATCGAAAAGTTTAAGAGCGTGAGAAGTGTCACGAACATAGGTAGGAAGGGATTGAACAAGGGGGGGATAAAACCGTGTCGAGGTGTGCAGAAACGAGTTCGGTGGCGCAGGAGCAAGCTGAGACAATGGGTCTGCCAGGACAGGCAGGTTTGTGGATCTTGGGTAGGAGGTAGAAACGGGAAGTGCAAGGTGTGGGAACTGTAAGGTTGGTAGCAGTGGATGGGAGATCCCCTGAGCGGATAAAGTCAGTGATGGTGTGGCAGACAATGGCCTGGTGCTCCTTAGTGGGGTCACGATCAAGGGGTAGATACGAGGAGGTATCCGCGCGTTGTCGCTGTGCCTCGGCAAGGTTGAGGTCAGTGCGCCAGACTACAACAGCACCCCACTTATCGGCGGGTTTAATAGTAAGGTTAGTTAGGATTGTTGCGGAGGGAGTGGAGAGCAGAGCGTTCGGAAGGAGTAAGGAACAAGGTGCAGTGAAGTCGAGACGGTTGATGTCCCATCGGCAGTTAGCAATAAAGAGATCCAGAGCAGGCAGAAGACCAGAGCGGGGTGGCCATGAAGAGGAGGAGGGCTGAAGACGGGAGAAAGGTCATCGGTGGGTGTGGAAGAGTCCTTGCCAAAGAAGTAGGCTTGGAGACAGAGATGGCGGAAGAACAGTTCCGCGTCATGGCGAACATGGAACTCGCTGAGGTGTGGGCGAAGGGGGACAAAGGTGAGGCCCTTACTGAGGACAGTGCGTTCTGCCTCAGACAGTTGAAGGTCGGAGGGGATGGTAAAGACCTGGCATGGATGAGAGCTGAGATCAGAGGGGGGAGGGGGGAGCCTGAGGTGTAGGGTTGGGGTGAGAGGAAGATGGAGCCTCTGAGGGCCCAGGAACTGATGGTGGGATCTGAGGGAGACGGGGTTGCAGAGTGGTGGTGGGGTAAGGGAAGATGGGAGTCACAATAGCAGCACATAAAGACCTGGCCTGGAGTTCAAGGTTGAATATTGAAAGGCCTAGAGAGAGTGGATGTGGGAAGGATATTTCCTATAGTCGGGAAGTCTAGGACAAGAGGGCAGGGCCTCAGAATTAAGGGACATGCATTTAGAACAGATGAGGAAAAATTTCTTAAACAAAAGGGTGGTGAATCTAAGGGTTTCACTGCCCCAGACAGGCCTAGTCGTTGGGGTGGTGGTTGATATGTTCTTGATTATTCAGTGTGTCAAAGGTTATGAGAAGGCAGGAGATTGGGATTGAGAGGGATGATAAATCAGTCATGATGGAGTGGTGAAGCCAACTTTATGGCCTAATTCTGCTCCTGTGAGCTATGGTCAGGGATGGGAATGAGAGGAGAAAGGAGGGGAAGGAGAGAAGGCAGGGCAAGGTGAGTTGTAGGCACCATAATCTTCTAACATAGATTCAGAGTAGTGCCCAAAGACTGGAAATTGCAAATGATACACTCTTATTTGAAAAAAAATGTTCTCAGAAAAACACTTTCAGTTAGTATTATACCTAAGCAGTGAAGAAGTTTTTAGAAACAGTAAATAGGGTAATATTTGCACTTTGACAAATATGGATCAATTAGCAAAATTGGTTGTGTTGTGTATTTAACTTCCAAAAGCGTACAATAGATTAAATCTGTGAAATAAATATTAGGTATAGCAAATGTCTAAGTAATAGGAAATAGCAATAAAAGACTTTTTCAGACTTGTGGGAAGTATACAGTGGAACTCAAAGGAGTTGTACTAAGTGTATGGCTTTTCTTCTTTATATCGATAAAGTGGATGTGGGTATACAAGGCATAATTTCCAATTAAACAAAACTTGGAGATAAAGTGAACTGTAAAGAGGATAGTAATAGACTTCAAGGATACAAAAGCAAACCACTGAGATGAAGATGTGGCAGCATTGACTCAATGGGCCTTCTTGCATATTTGTTACTAACAGAAAGAAATATACAAGGCAAATTTAAACTAGAGAGCACAATTGTAAGAGAGGTACAATAACAGAAAGATCTTGGATGTAATATTATTATCAAGGATTGCACTCATCTATCCAGCATCCTCTGACTTTCTACCATCACGCAGGAGACTCCAATAAGTAAAAACAGGAATGGTAGGAAAGGAAACAATTTCTTCCCTCAGGCCATTAGGCTTCTGAACTCCCAGCGCATCGCATTCAAAATGTCACTGTTTTGTACCTCACACTTATGCACTTTATTTATGTGTAATAAATCTGTAGATTTCATCCTTACTTTCATAAGTCATTATGTGTTATGTGTGTTATGCACACTACAGTTCTTTACACCCTGACTTGGAGAAACATCTCGTTTGATGGTATACATGTATATGACAAGCTTGACTTGTATGTGCATTGTATATCACAAATAAAAAGACATGGATACCATAGTTGTAAAAGCATATGACACCTTCGCCTTTACGTGTGGCGACATGGAAAACAAATGCAAGGAAATTATGAAAAACCTTCATAAAAGATCAGTTTGGGCTCAGATGGAGTACATCCAAGTCTGGGAACCACTATTTATGAAAGATGTGAAGGACTTTGTGGCTACAATGAGATGTATGAAAATAATTCCAGAGATGAGGTAAACTTTGTCCGGGTAAACTAAAGAATCTGGAATTGTTTTCTTTAGAGCAGAGATTGCAAGCAGCACAAACGAAGTTAGTATGACTTTGAGTGACAGACATAACAGATAACGGTGACTAGTGGAGTACCGCAAGGCTCAGTGCTGGGACCCCAGTTGTTTACAATATATATTAATGACTTGGATGAGGGAATTAAATGCAGCATCTCCAAGTTTGCGGATGACACGAAGCTGGGTGGCAGTGTTAGCTGTGAGGAGGATGCTAAGAGGATGCAGAGTGACTTGGATAGGTTGGGTGAGTGGGCAAATTCATGGCAGATGCAATTTAATGTGGATAAATGTGAAGTTATCCACTTTGGTGGCAAAAATAGGAAAACAGATTATTATCTGAATGGTGGCCGATTAGGAAAAGGGGAGGTGCAACGAGACCTGGGTGTCATTATACACCAGTCATTGAAAGTGGGCATGCAGGTACAGCAGGCGGTGAAAAAGGCGAACGGTATGCTGGCATTTATAGCGAGAGGATTCGAGTACAGGAGCAGGGAGGTACTACTGCAGTTGTACAAGGCCTTGGTGAGACCACACCTGGAGTATTGTGTGCAGTTTTGGTCCCCTAATCTGAGGAAAGACATCCTTGCCATAGAGGGAGTACAAAGAAGGTTCACCAGATTGATTCCTGGGATGGCAGGACTTTCATATGAAGAAAGACTGGATGAACTGGGCTTGTACTCGTTGGAATTTAGAAGATTGAGGGGGGATCTGATTGAAACGTATAAAATCCTAAAGGGATTGGACAGGCTAGATGCAGGAAGATTGTTCCCGATGTTGAGGAAGTCCAGAACGAGGGGTCACAGTTTGAGGATAAAGGGGAAGCCTTTTAGGACCAAGATTAAGAAAAACTTCTTCACACAGAGAGTGGTGAATCTGTGGAATTCTCTGCCACAGGAAACAGTTGAGGCCAGTTCATTGGCTATATTTAAGAGGGAGTTAGATATGGCCCTTGTGGCTACGGAGATCAGGGGGTATGGAGGGAAGGCTGGGGTGGAGTTCTGAGTTGGATGATCAGCCATGATCATAATAAACGGCGGTGCAGGCTCGAAGGGCCGAATGGCCTACTCCTGCACCTATTTTCTATGTTTCTATGTTTCTAGATACAGTCTAGATATACACTTCAAACCAATTAGACTGCGGAGAAATCACCAGATGACTGGCATTGTACACTCATCTCTGTCACATCTTCTATGGTGCCCTCATAAGCCTTTGATCCCAATTGATACATAAAAAAGAGATTTTGTCTCACTGTTCTCTGACTCAAAATAAATATGTCATCTTTGTCCTTGAAATGCAGGTTGGGAGTCTAAAGACCAGAAGGTATAGATTACTTAACCCCAATTTTGGAATAGCTCAAAAAAGTTGTGCAAAATCTTTGTTACTAGCTATTGTTACTGAGCCGACATTCACTATTTTAAAAATATACCTGTTGAAACATGAGGACAACATGCGCAGACATATCAAATGATCTGAATTTTATCAATGATGGATTGGGAACTTGAAACTCAATACCAACGTTGCAATTACCCTTATATCTCTATAAAAAGGTATACATCAGATTAACTTATGCATATAATTATAGAGCACCACAGCACAGAAACAGGCCCTTCAGTCCATCTAGTGTGTGTCAAACAGTTAGTCTGCCTAGTCCCATCAACCCACACCTACACCATCCATCCATGTACTTATCAAAACTTCTCTTAACAGTTGAAATCAAGCCTCCATTCACCACTTCCATAAGACCATAAAATATAGAAGCAGAATTAGGTCATTTGGCCCACTCCGCCATTTCATCATGACTGATCCAATTTTCCTCTCAGCCCCAATCACCTGCCTTCTCCCCAAATCCCTTCATGCCCCGACCAATCAAGAATCTATCAATCTCTGCCTTAAATATATATAAAGAATTGGCCTCTACAGCTGCCTGTGGTAAAGAATTCCACAGAATCACCACTCTCTGGCTAAAAAAATTCCTCCGATCTCCATTCTAAAAGGACACCCCTCTATTTTGAGGCTGCATCCTCTGGTCTTAGACTCTCCCACCATAGGAATCATCCTCTCCACATCAACTCTATCAAGGCCTTTCACCATCTGATAGGTTTCAATGGGTTCACCTCTCATTCTTCTGAATTCCAGCAAATACAGGCTCAAAGCCATCAAATGCTCTTCATACGACAAGCCATTCAATCCTAGAACCATTTTTGTGAAACTCCTTTGAATCCTCTCCAGTTTCAGCATATACTTTCTAAGTTAAGGTTCCTAATTGTTCACAATACTCCAAGTGAGGCCTCACCAGTGCTTTATAAGTTTTCAACATTACATCCTTGCTTTTATATTCTAACCCTCTTGAAATTAATGCTAACATTGCATTTGCTTTTCTCATCACAGACTCAATCAGCAAATTAACCTTTAGGAAATCCTGCACAAGGACCCCCAAGTCCCTTTATGCCTCACACATACAAGTTGCTGGTGAACGCAGCAGGCCAGGCAGCATCTCTAGGAAGAGGTACAGTCAACATTTCGGGCCGAGACCTTTCGTCAGGACTAACTCATAGAAGAGCTAGTAAGAGATTTGAAAGTGGGAGGGGGAGGGGGAGATCCGAAATGATAGGAGACAGGAGGGGGAGGGATGGAGCCAAGAGCTGGACAGTTGATTGGCAAAAGAGATATGACAGGATCATGGGACAGGAGGCCTAGGGAGAAAGAAAAGGGGGGGGGAGAGCCCAAAGGATGGGCAAGGGGTATAGTGAAAGGGACAGAGGGAGAAAAAGGAGAAAGAGAAAATGAATGTGTGTATATAAATAAATAAATAAACGGATGGGGTACAAGGGGGAGGTGGGGCATTAGCAGAAGTTTGAGAAGTCAATATTCAGATGCCATCAGGTTGGAGGCTACCCAGACGGAATATAAGGTGTTGTTCCTCCAACCCAAGTGTGGCTTCATCTTTATAGTAGAGGAGGCCGTGGATGGACATGAGGCGACACTTCACCTGTGAGTCGGCTGGGGTGATATACTGCGTCCAGTGCTCCCAATGCGGCCTTCTACATATTGGCAAGACCCGACGCAGACTGGGAGATCGTTTCGCTGAACACCTATGCTCTGTCTGCCAGAGAAAGCAGGATCTCCCAGTGGCCGCACATTTTAATTCCACGTCCCATTCCCATTCTGATATGTCTATCCACGGCCTCCTCTACTGTAAAGATGAAGCAACACTCAGGTTGGAGGAACAACACCTTATATTCTATCTGGGTAGCCTCCAACCTGATGGCATTTGAACATTGACTTCTCAAACTTCTGCTAATGCCCCACCTCCCCCTCGTACCCCATCTGTTTATTTATTTACATACACGCATCCTTTATTTCTCCCTCTGTCCCTCTCACTATACCCCTTGCCCATCCTTTGGGCTCCCCCCCCCCCCACTTTTCTTTCTCCCTAGGCCTCCTGTCCCATGATCCTGTCATATCCCTTTTGCCAATCAACTGTCCAGCTCTTGGCTCCATCTCTCCCCCTCCTGTCTTCTGTCATTTCGGATCTCCCCCTTCCCCCTTTCAAATCTCTTACTAGCTCTTCTTTGAGTTAGTCCTGACGAAGGGTCTCGGCCCGAAACGTCGCCTGTACCTCTTCCTAGAGATGCTGCCTGGCTTGCTGCATTCACCAGCAACCTTTATGTGTATTGCTTGAAATTCCAGCATCTGCAGATTTCCTCGTGTTTGCGTCCCTTTGCCTCAGTTTTTTTGTATTCTCTATTTAGAAAACAGTCAACCCTTTCATCCCTTCTACCAAAGTACAATACCATACACTTCTTGACACTATTCCATCAGCCATTTCTTTGCCCACTCTCATCTAAGTCCTTCTGTAGCCCCTCAACTTCCTCAACGCTATCAGCCCCTACAGCTATCACCTACAAACTTTGCAACAAAGCCATCAATTCCATCATCCAAATTATGACATATAATGCAAAAAGAATTTCTCCCAAAACAGACCCCTGTGGAACACCACTAGTCACCAGCAGTCACACTTAGTCCCACTCTTTGCCTCCTGCCAATCAGCTACCACTCTATCAATCCTAGAATCTTTCCTGTAATAGCATGGGCTCGTGGCTTGTTAAGCAGCCTCATGTGTGGCACCCTGTCAAAGGACTTCTGAAAAATCCAAGTACACAACATCAACCCTTTCTCTTTTGTCTATCCTGCTTGGTATTTCTTCAAATAATTCCAACAGATTTGTCAGGCAAGATTTTCCCTTAAGGAAACCATGCTGATTATGCCTATTTTGTCATGTGCCTCCAAGTACCCTAAGACCACATCCTTGATAATCGACTCCAACATCTTCCCAAGCACTGACGTCAGACTAACTGGCCTTATAGTTTCCTTTCTCCTATCTCTCTTTCTTGAAGAGTGGAATGACATTTGCAATTTTCCACTCTTCTGGAACCATTCCAGAATTTAGTGAATCTTGAAAGATCATTGCTAATGCTTCCATGATCTCTTCAGCCACCTCTTTCAGAACCCTGGGGTATACTGGTCCAAGTAACTTTCAGTTTCCAAACAGCCTTCTCTCTAGTTATGGTAACATCACACTCTTCATGATTCCTGACGTCTGAAACTTCCACCATACTGCTAGTTTTTTCCACAGTGAAGACTGATGCAAAATACTTACTCACTTTGTCCACCATTTCATTAAGCCCCGTTACTACCTCTCCAGATCATGCAATATTCACTCACGCCTCTCTTTTACACTTTATGTATCTGAAGAAACTTTTGGTGTCCTCTTTAATATTATTGGCTAGCTTACTCTCATATTCCATCTTTACCTTCTTAAAGACTTTTTTAGTTGCCTTCTGTTGGTTTTTAAAAGCTTCCCAGTCCTTTAACTTGCCACTAACGTTTGCCCTATTATATGCCCTCTCTTTGGCTTTTATGTTGGCTTTGACTTCTCTTGTTAGCCATGGTTGTGTCATCTTTCTTTAAGAATACATCTTCCTGTTTGTGATATATACCTGTGCCTTCCTAATTGCTACCAGAAATTACCGACAATGCTGTTCTGCTGTCATCCCTGCCCGTATTCTTTTCTACCTGCAGCTTGTTCCACACTCGAACCACCCTCTAAGTCAGGAGTTCCCAACCTGGGGTTAAGGACCCCTTGCTTAATGGTATTAGTCCACGGCATAAAAAAGGTTGGGAACCCCTGCTGTAAATTAAACAGTGCCCTTTAATATTTCACCTTTCACCCTAAATCTATGAAATTGAATTCTGGTCTCATCCAAGCTCAGTGGGAAAAACCTGCTTGTATTTACCCTATCTATACCCCTCATAATTTTGTATACATCAAACAAATCTCCCTTCATTGTCTTATGCTCCAGGGAATAAAGTTTTCCTATTCTACCTTTCCCTATAACTCAATTCCTCAAGTCCCTACAACATCCTTGTAAATTTTCTTTATATCACATCGTATCTTTCTTGTAGGTAGATGACCAGAACCGCACACAATAATCCAAATTTGGGTTCACCAGTGTCTTATAAAATTTTAACTTAACATCCCGTCTCCTGTACTCTGATTTATGAAGGCCAATGGTGCCAGAAGCTTTCTTTACAACCCTATCTACCTATGACACCACTTTCAAAGATTATGGACCTTTATTCCCAAATTCATACCCCTCAGTACACAACTACCTACTACAGCGCAAACAACATCCTTGATACAGAATGGCTTTTGGTGCAATAAAAGGCAACAAAATGAACACTGGTTGGAGTATGTATGTACATATTGATTATATTTAGAAACTTTACTTGTATCAATATTTCTCAACACCTCTTTGCTCTTCCTTAACTACTAAGCAACCTGTCAGTATTGTCTGGAAGCTACCAAATGGTAATGGAAAATCTTGGAAACTGATATACTACATACTAGATGACCCAATTAAGCTTCAACTCTATTATACCTTATTTTAGGATGGTGATTTCTTTCTCACAATTAAAATTTAATTGTAGGTATAAAAATAATTCACTGGCTGTAACTTCTTCATTTTTAAAAAGAAATACCAATTCTAGTTTGTTTTACCCACTGGAATTCTATTCAGTAAAGTTTATGTTGAATTTTACAATGAGAAATCATGGAAAAAAATAGCACATATTTATAGACAGGAAACATACTTGTATCAGAACACATTGTTGCACGATTTATACACATGTCACTTTTTTTGTTTTGCTCAATATGACATTCAAATTTGACTTTGAAAATACTTACCATTTAGCCATGTTTCCCCATTTTGCGCTTCCTGTAACAGTCCAAATCTGAATTGATCTGATGTCCCAGCTGGAAAGGAATAGGTAATTCCATTTTATTTTATGGCTCCCAATCGTAATTAAATTCATTGATTAATCCAGACAAACCTATTACTCTAGAGGAACCTACCAGGATTTACAAGAATCTAATGAATGCATAAAGCCCATTAAAAGTAAAACTTATCTATCCTCTATCCACATAGCTAAAGTTAGGCTGAGTTCCGAAGCATCATATGGAATATTACTCCATTCTCTTACCCAATTAATACCCACTGCTTCAAATAATTTAAGTTGCTTAACTGATTTGATCTAACTATCTACAAGACGGTTTGATTTGTGTCTATTTTAATGCAAGGAGTATTATGAACAAAGTGGATGAGCTTAGAGCGTGGATCAGTACTTGGTGCTATGATGTTGTGGCCATTACAGAGACTTGGATGGCTCAGGGGCAGGAATAGTTACTACGAGTGCCAGCCTTGAGATGTTTCAGAAAGGAAAGGAAGGGAGGCAAAAAAGGTGGAGGCACGGCACTGCTGATCAGAAAATAGTGTCACGGCTGCAGAAAAGGAGGAAGTCATGGAGGGATTGT
Organism: Mobula hypostoma; assembly: GCF_963921235.1. NCBI lineage: Eukaryota > Metazoa > Chordata > Chondrichthyes > Myliobatiformes > Myliobatidae > Mobula > Mobula hypostoma. The sequence goes on along the minus strand of NC_086097.1, from coordinate 229,524,575 downwards.
CTATGGCGTCTCTGTGGGTGGAAATTAGGAAGAGGAAGGGGAATCTGGCACTGAGTCTGACCCTGTGGTACAGAAGGGTGGGATGGAGAAGAGGAGAGTTGCCGTCATTGGAGACTCTATAGTCAGGGGAGCAGACATGAGATTTTGTGGGCGTGAGAAGGACACCCGCATGGTTTGTTGCCTCCTGGGTGCTCGGGTCCGGGACGTCTCTGACCAGGTGCACGACATCCTGGTACGAGAGGGATGAGGTCCTGAAGTGTGAGTTTCGGGAACTAAGCAGAAAGCTGAAGAACAGGACCTCAAGGGTGGCGTTCTCAAGATTGCTGCTAGTGCTATGTGATAGTGAGGGTAAGAATTGGAGGAGATGGCAGTTGAATGCGTGGCTGAGGAGTTGGTGCAGGGGGGCAGGGTTTTAGATTTTTGGATCATTGGGATCTCTTCTGGGGAAGGTGGGACCTGTACAAATTGGATGGGTTGCACCTGAACTCGAAGGGGAGCAATATCCTTGTAGGTAGCTTTGCCAGCATGGTTCGGGAGGGTTTAAACTAATTTGCAAGGGGGATGGGACCCAGAGCGAAAGGGCAGTAAAAGAAGTGCATGGAGTAAAGCCAGATCTAACATATAGAGAGGCTTTGAGGAAAGAGAAGCAGAATAAACGGTGTAAAGACAGTAAGGTAGAAGGGCTGAAATGTGTGTACCTCAATGCAAGAAGCATCAGGAACAAAGGTGATGAACTGAGAGCTTGGATACATACATGGAATTATGATGTGGTGGCCATTACAGAGACTTGGCTGGCACCAGGGCAGGAATGGATTCTCAATATTCCTGGATTTCAGTGCTTTAAAAGGGATAGAGAGGGGGGGAAAGAGGAGGAGGGGTGGCATTAATGGTTAGGGATACAATTACAGCTACAGAGTGGGTGGGTAACGTAGCAGGATCCTCTTTTGAGTCAGTATGGGTGGAAGTCAGGAACAGGAAGGGAGCAGTTACTCTATTGGGAGTATTCTATAGGCCCCCTGGTAGCAGCAGAGATACCAAGGAGCAGATTGGGAGGCAGATTTTGGAAAGGTGCAAAAATATCATGGGTGACTTTAACTTCCCTAACATCAATTGGCACCTGATTAGTTCCAAGGGTTTAGATGGGGCAGAGTTTGTTAAGTGTGTCCAGGATGGTTTCCTGCCACAGAATGTTGACAGGCTGACTAGGGGGAATGCCATACTAGATCTAGTATTAGGTAATGAACCAGGTCAGATCACAGATCTCTAAGTGGGTGAGCATCTGAGGGACAGTGACCACTGCTCTCTGGCCTTTAGCATTATCATGGAAAAGGACAGAATCAGACAGGACAGGAAAATTTTTAATTAGGGAAATACGAGTTATGAGGCTATAAGGCTAGAACTTGCGGGTGTGAAATGGGATGATGTTTTTGCAGGGAAATGTACTATGGACATGTGGTCGATGTTTAGTGATCTCTTGCAGGATGTTAGGGATAAGTTTGTCCCGGTGAGGAAGATAAAGAATGGTAGGGTGAAGGAACCATGGGTGACAAGTGAGGTGGAAAATCTAATCAGGTGGAAGAAGGCAGCATACATGAGGCTTAGGAAGCAGGGATTAGATGGGTCTATTGAGGAATATGGGGAAGCAAGAAGGGAGCTTAAGAAGGGGCTGGGAAGAGCAAGAAGGGGGCATGAGAAGGCCTTGGTGAGTAGGGTAAAGGAAAACCCCAAGGCATTCTTCAATTAGGTGAAGAAAAAAAGGATGACAGGAGTGAAGGTAGGACCGACTAGAGATAAAGGTGGGAAGATGTGCCTGGAGGCTGTGGAAGTGAGCAATGTCCTCAATGAATACTTATCTTCGGTATTCACCAATGAAAGGGAACTTGATGACGGTGAGGACAATATGAGTGAGGTTGATGTTCTGGAGCACGTTGATATTAAGGGAGAGGAGGTGTTGGAGTTGTTAAAATACATTAGGACGGATAAGTCCCCGGGGCCTGACAGAATATTCCCTAGGCTGCTCCACGAGGCAAGGGAAGAGATTGCTGAGCCTCTGGCTAGGATCTTTATGTGATACCGGAGGATTGGAGGGAGGCGAATGTTGTCCCCTTGTTCAAAAAAGGTAGTAGGGCTAGTCCAGGTAATTACAGACCAGTGAGCCTTATGTCTGTGGTGGGAAAGTTGTTGGAAAAGATTCTGAGAGATAGGATCTTTGGGCATTTAGAGAATCATGGTCTGATCAGGGACAGTCAGCATGGCTTTGTGAAGGGCAGATCGTGTCTAACAAGCCTGATAGAGTTCTTTGAGGAGGTGACCAGGCATATAGATGAGGGTAGTGCAGTGGATGTGTCTACACGGATTTTTGTAAGGCATTTGACAAGGTTCCACATGGTAGGCTTATTCAGAAAGTCAGAAGGCATGAGATCCAGGGATGCTTCGCCAGGTGGATTCAGAATTGTCTTGCCTGCAGAAGGCGGAGGGTGGTGGTGGAGGGAGTACATTCAGATTGGAGGGTTGTGACTAGTGGTGTCCTGGGACCTCTACTCTTCGTGATTTTTATTAATGACCTGGATATGGGGGTAGAACGGTGGGTTGGCAAGTTTGCAGACGACACAAAAGTTGGTGGTGTTGTGGATAGCGTAAAGGATTGTCGAAGATTGCAGAGACATTGATAGGATGCAGAAGTGGGCTGAGAAGTGGCAGATGGAGTTTAACCTGGAGAAGTGTTACATTTTGGAAGGACAAACTTCAAGGCAGAGTACAAAGTAAACGGCAGGATACGTGGTAGTGTGGAAGAGCAGAGGGATCTGGGGATACATGTCCACAGATCCCTAAAAGTTGCCTCACAGGTAGATGGGGCAGTTAAGAAAGCTTATGGGGTGTTAGCTTTCATAAGTCAAGGGATAGAGTTTAAGAGTCGTGATGTAATGATGCTGCTCTATAAAACTCTGGTTAGGCCACACTTGGAGTACTGTGTCCAGTTCTGGTCACCTCACTATAGGAAGGATGTGGAAGCACTGGAAAGGGTACAGAGGAGATTTACCAGGATGCTGCCTGGTTTAGAAAGTATGCATTATGATCAGAGATTAAGGGAGCTAGGGCTTTACTCTTTGGAGAGAAGGAGGATGAGAGAAGGAGGATGAGAGGAGACATGATAGAGGTGTACTAGATTTTAAGAGGAATAGATATAGTGGATAGCCAGCGCCTCTTCCCCAGGGTACCACTGCTCAATACAAGAGGACATGGCTTTAAGATAAGGGGTGGGAAGTTCAAGGGGGATATTAGAGGAAGGTTTTTTACTCAGAGTGGTTGGTGCGTGGAATGCACTGCCTGAGTCAGTGGTAGAGGCAGATACACTAGTGAAGTTTAAGAGACTAATAGACAGGTATATGGAGGAATTTAAGGTGGGGGATGATATGGGAGGCAGGGTTTGAGGGTCAGCACAACACTGTGGGCCAAAGGGCCTGTAATATGCTGTACTATTCTATCTACCTATAACTCTACTGGGTGGTTTTTTATAGACCACCGAATAGTAACAGGGACATCGAGAAGAAAATAGGGAGACACAATTCTGGAAACATAATAAAAACAAGGTTGTTGTGGTGGAAGATTTTATTTTCCCAAATATCGATTGGCATCTCCCTAGAGTGAAGAGTTTAGATGGGGTAGAGTTTGTTAGGTGTGTTCAGGAAGGTTTCTTGGCACAAGATGTAGATAAGCCTACAAGAAGAGAAGCTGTACTTGATCTGGTATTGGGAAATGAACCTGGTCAGGTATCAGATCTCTCAGTGGGAGAGCATTTTGGAGATAGCGATCATAATTCTATCTCCATCTCACTGGAGAGGGATAGGAACAGACAAGTTAGGAAAGCGTTTAATTGGAGTAAAGGGAATCATGAGTCTATCAGGCAGGAACTTGGAAGCATAAATTGGGAACAGACGTTCTCAGGGAAATGCACGGAAGAAGTGTGGCAAATGTTCAGGGGATATTTGCGCGGAGTTCTGCATAGGTACGTTCCAATAAGACAGGGAAAGGATGGTAGGGTACAGGAACCATGGTATAGAAACATAGAAACATAGAAAATAGGTGCAGGAGTAGGCCATTCGGCCCTTCGAGCCTGCACCGCCATTTATTATGATCATGGCTGATCATCCAACTCAGAACCCAGCCTTCCCTCCATACCCCCTGACCCCTGTAGCCACAAGGGCCATATCTAACTTCCTTTTAAACATAGCTAATGAACTGGCCTCAACAGTTTGCTGTGGCAGAGAATTCCACAGATTCACCACTCTCTGTGTGAAGAAGTTTTTCCTAACCTCGGTCCTAAAAGGCTTCCCCTCTATCCTCAAACTGTGACCCCTCGTTCTAGACCTCCCCAACATCGGGAACAATCTTCCTGCATCTAGCCTGTCCAATCCCTTTAGGATCTTATACGTTTCAATCAGATCCCCCCTCAATCTTCTAAATTCCAACGAGTACAAGCCCAGTTCATCCAGTCTTTCTTCATATGAAAGACCTGCCATCCCAGGAATCAATCTGGTGAAGGGAGGGAGGGAGGGAATGTTAACTCAGACCATGAGAGGCCTGCATCAGGCATTTTCATGCTTTACAAGGCGCAGATTGGAAGTCTGTGGGGTGCCACTCCTCGCACAGACACTAGAGCAATGTGTGATTAAGTGCCTTGCTCAAGGACACAAACACGCTGTCACAGCTGAGGCTCGAACTAGCGACCTTCAGATCACTAGATAAACACCTTAACCACTTGGCCACATGCCCAACAAAGGCCGTTGAAAATCTAGTCAAGAAGAAAAGAAGAGCTTATGAATGGTTCAAAAAAACTAGGTAATGATAGAGATCTAGAAGATTATAAGGCTAGCAGAAAGGAGCTTAAGAATGAAATTAGGAGAGCTAGAAGGGGCCATGAGAAGGCCTTGGCAGACAGGATTAAGGAAAGCCCCAAGGCATTCTACAAGTATGGAAAGAGCAAGAGGATAAGATGTGAGAGAATACGACCAATCAAGTGTGACAGTGGAAAAGTGTGTCTGGAACCAGAGGAGACAGCAGCCGTACTTAATGCAACACACATCAAAGTTGCTGGTGAACGCAGCACGCCAGGCAGCATCTCTAGGAAGAGGTACAGTTGACGTTTCAGGCCGAGACCCTTCGTCAGGACAAAGGGTCTCGGCCTGAAACGTCGACTGTACCTCTTCCTAGAGATGCTGCCTGGCCTGCCGCGTTCTCCAGCAGCTTTGATGTGTGTTGCTTGAATTTCCAGCATCTGCAGAATTCCTGTTGTTTGAGCTGTACTTAATGAATACTTTGCTTCAGTATTCACTACAGAAATGGATCTTGGCGATTGTAGGGGGACTTACAGCGGACTGAAAAGCTTGAGTATGTAGATATTAAGAAAGAAGATGTGCTGGAGCTTTTGATCTTTGCGTCATCAATGGGGACGGGAGAGATTCTGGAGGATTGGAGTGTTGCGGATATTGTTCCTTTATTCAAGAAAGGCAGTAGAGATAGCCCAGGAAATTATAGACCAGTGAGTCTTACTTCAGTAAGACTGAGTGGCAGGATTTATGAACATTTGGAGAGGCATAATATGATTCAGAACAGTCAGTATGGCTTTGTCAAAGTCAGATTGTGCCTTACAAGCCTGATTGAATTTTTTGAGAATGTGACTAAACACATCGATGAAGGTAGAGCAGTAGATGTACTGAATATGGATTTCAGCAGGGCACTTGATAAATAAACACAAAATAATCTGCAGACGCTGGGGTCAAAGCAACACTCACAACACGCTACAGGAACTCAGCAGGTCGGGCAGCATTCGTGGAAACGATCAGTCGACATTAAGACTGTAGGGGGAAGGGGCAGAGGCCCTATAAAGAAGGTGGGGAGAGGGTGGGAAGGAGAAGGCTGGTAGGTTCCAGGTGAAAAACCAGTAAGGGGAAAGATAAAGGGGTGGGGGAAGGGTGGCAGGGAGGTGATAGGCAGGAAAGGTGAAGAAAGAATAGGGGAAAACACAATGGGTAGTAGAAGGAGGCGGAACCATGAGGGAGGTGGTAGGCAGCTGGGCGAGGGGGCAGAGTGACATAGGGATAGAGGAAGGGAGGGGGAGGGAATTACCAGAAGTTGGAGAATTCTATGTTCATACCAAGGGGCTGGAGACTACGTAGACGGTATATGAGGTGTTGCTCCTCCAACCTGAGTTTAGCCTCATCATGGCAATAGAGGAGGCCATGTATGGACATATCTGAATGGGAGTGGGAAGCAGAGTTGAAGTGGGTGGCTACTGGGAGATCCTGTATGTTTTGGCGGATGGTGCGGAGGTGCTCCCAGACGCACATGAGACACAGCCAGCTTAATGTTCTTGAGATATCCAAACCTACCTCTTTCTTTATCTCAAAATGTTCTAGTATTAACATAGAAACATAGAAAATAGGTGCAGGAGTAGGCCATTCGGCCCTTCGAGCCTGCACCGCCATTTATTATGATCATGGCTGATCATCCAACTCAGAACCCAGCCTTCCCTCCATACCCCCTGACCCCTGTAGCCACAAGGGCCATATCTAACTTCCTTTTAAACATAGCTAATGAACTGGCCTCAACAGTTTGCTGTGGCAGAGAATTCCACAGATTCACCACTCTCTGTGTGAAGAAGTTTTTCCTAACCTCGGTCCTAAAAGGCTTCCCCTCTATCCTCAAACTGTGACCCCTCGTTCTAGACCTCCCCAACATCGGGAACAATCTTCCCGCATCTAGCCTGTCCAATCCCTTTAGGATCTTATACGTTTCAATCAGATCCCCCCTCAATCTTCTAAATTCCAACGAGTACAAGCCCAGTTCATCCAGTCTTTCTTCATATGAAAGACCACCCATCCAAGGAATCAATCTGGTGAACCTTCTTTGTACTCCCTCTATGGCAAAGATGTCTTTCCTCAGATTAGGGGACCAAAACTGCACACAATACTCCAGGTGTGGTCTCACCAAGGCCTTGTACAACTGCAGTAGTACCTCCCTGCTCCTGTACTCGAATCCTCTCGCTATAAATGCCAGCATACCGTTCGCCTTTTTCACTGCCTGCTGTACCTGCATGCCCACTTTCAATGACTGGTGTATAATGACACCCAGGTCTCGTTGCACCTCCCCTTTTCCTGTAGCATGTTCTACACTGATCTCACTATCCTTCATGCCCTTCTTTGTAAATACCAGACACCAAGTACATGTTCTCTCCTTTACCCCTTGAGTGGTTTTATTGTCTCTCTAGTTTTCCTATTGTATTAGATATATGTGGAATCCCTTGCAATTCTCTTTAATCCTACTTGCCAAGGGCTTTTTATGGCCTAACCTAGCTTTCCTATGTTCTAGTCATCGCAAAAAGACTAACACTGCATTTGTCTTCCTTACTACTAGCTCAACCACCATGTTAACGTTAAGGGAATATTGAACTCGGACTTCTTAGTCCCTTTGTACCTCCAATTTTTGCATTCTCTCCCCATTTAAAAATAATCTACTGTTCCTTCCAACACATGACAACACACTATCCAACACTGGACTCCATCTGGGGAAGTAGCGAAGTTACAGAAGGACTTATAAACAGATTAGGAGAATTGGCAAAGAAATGGCAGATGGAATAGTTTCAGGAAGTGTATGGTCATACACTTTGGTCGAAGGAATGAAAGGGTTGACATTTTCTAAATAGAGAGAAAATACAAAAAAAAACAAATGCAAAGGGACTAGGGAGTCCTTATGCAGGATTCCTTAAAGGTTAATATGCAGGTTGAGTCTTTGGTAAGGAAAGCAAATGTGAGGTTAGCATTTTATTTTAAGAGGACTAGAACATAAAAACAAGGGTGTAATGGTGAGCCTTTCTGAAGCACTGGTGAGGCTTCACTTGAAGTACTGAGAGCAGTTTTGGGCCCCTTATCTTAGAAATGATATGCTGAAACTGAAGAGGGTTCAAAGGAGGGTCACAAAAATGTTTCTAGAATTGAGTGGGTTGTCATATGAAGTGCGCTTGATGGCACTGGGCCCGTATTCACTAGAATTCAGAAGAATGAAAGGTGACCTCATTGAAATCTATTGAATGGTGAAAGGCTTTGATAGAGTGGATGTGGATAACATGTTTCCTATGGTGAGAAAGTCTAAGACCAGAAGACACAGCCTCAGATTAGAGGGGCATCCTTTTAGAATGGAGATGAGGAAATTTCTTAAACCAGAGAACTGTGAATCTGTGGAACTCTTTGTCACAGGCAGCTGTGGAGGCCAAGTCTTCATGTATATTTAAGGCACAGGTTGATAAGATTCTTGATTGGTCCGGACATGAAGGATATGGGGAGAAGGCAGGAAATTGGAGCTGAAGGGGAAATTGGAGCTGAAGGGAAAATTGGATCGGTCATGATGAAATAGCAGATCAGACTCAATGGGCTAATTCTGCCGCTACATCTAATGGCCATACTATTTTACCCACTCTCCCAACCTGTCTAAGCCCTTTTGCAGGTGTGAATTGGGATGATGTTTTTGCAGGGAAATGTACTATGGACATGTGGTCGATGTTTAGAGATCTCTTGCGGGATGTAAGGGATAAATTTGTCCCGGTGAGGAAGATAAAGAATGGTAGGGTGAAGGAACCATGGGTGACAAGTGAGGTGGAAAATCTAATCAGGAAGAAGAAGGCAGCATACATGAGATTTAGAAAGCAAGGATCAGATGGGTCTATTGAGGAATATAGGGAAGCAAGAAAGGAGCTTAAGAAGGGGCTGGGAAGAGCAAGAAGGGGGCATGAGAAGGCCTTGGCGAGTAGGGTAAAGGAAAACCCCAAGGCATTCTTCAATTATGTGAAGAAAAAAAGGATGACAGAGTGAAGGTAGGACCGATTAGAGATAAAGGTGGGAAGGTGTGCCTAGAGGCTGTGGAAGTGAGCGAGGTCCTCAATGAATACTTATCTTCGGTATTCACCAATGAGAGGGAACTTGATGATGGTGAGGACAATATGAGTAAGGTTGATGTTCTGGAGCATGCTGATATTAAGGGAGAGGAGGTGTTGGAGTTGTTAAAATACGTTAGGACAGATAAGTTCCCGGGGCCTGACGGAATATTCCCCAGGCTGCTCCATGAGGCAAGGGAAGAGATTGCTGAGCCTCTGGCTAGGATCTTTATGTCCTCGTTGTCCACGGGAATGGTACCAGAGGATTGGAGGGAGGCGAATGTTGTTCCCTTGTTCAAAAAAGGTAGTAGGGATAGTCCAGGTAATTATAGACCAGTGAGCCTTATGTCTGTGGTGGGAAAGCTTTTGGAAAAGATTCTTAGAGATAGGATCTATAGGCATTTAGAGAATTATGGTCCGATCAGGGACAGTCAGCATGGCTTTGTGAAGGGCAGATCGTGTCTAACAAGCCTGATTGCGTTCTTTGAGGAGGTGACCAGGCATGTAGATGAGGGTAGTGCAGTGGATGTGATCTATATGGATTTTAGTAAGGCATTTGACAAGGTTCCACACCGTAGGCTTATTCAGAAAGTTAGAAGACATGGAATCCAGGGAAGTTTGGCCAGGTGGATTCAGAATTGGCTTCCCTGCAGAAGGCAGAGGGTGGTGGTGGAGGGAGTACATTCAGATTGGAGGATTGTGACTAGTGGTGTCCCACAAGGATCTGTTCTGGGACCTCTACTTTTCGTGATTTTTATTAACGACCTAGATGTGGGGGTAGAAGGGTGGGTTGGCAAGTTTGCAGACGACACAAAGGTTGGTCGTGTTGTAGATAGTGTAGAGGATTGTCAAAGATTGCAGAGAGGCATTGATTGGGTGCAGAAGTGGGCTGAGAAGTGGCAGATGGAGTTCAACCCGGAGAAGTGTGAGGTGGTACACTTTGGAAGGACAAACTCCAAGGCAGAGTACAAAGTAAATGGCAGGATACTTGGTAGTGTGGAGGAGCAGAGGGACCTCGGGGTACATGTCCACAGATCCCTGAAAGTTGCCTCACAGGTGGATAGGGTAGTTAAGAAAGCTTATGGGGTGTTAGCTTTCATAAGTTGAGGGATAGAGTTTAAGAGTCGCGATGTAATGATGCAGCTCTATAAAACTCTGGTTAGGCCACACTTGGAGTATTGTGTCCAGTTCTGGTCACCTCACTATAGGAAGGATGTGGAAGCACTGGAAAGGGTACAGAGGAGATTTACCAGGATGCTGCCTGGTTTAGAAAGTATGCATTATGATCAGAGATTAAGGGAGCTAGGGCTTTACTCTTTGGAGAGAAGGAGGATGAGAGGAGACATGATAGAGGTGTACAAGATAATAAGAGGAATAGATAGAGTGGATAGCCAGCACCTCTTCCCCAGGGCACCACTGCTCAATACAAGAGGACATGGCTTTAAGGTAAGGGGTGGGAAGTCCAAGGGGGATATTAGAGCAAGGTTTTTTACTCAGAGAGTGGTTGGTGCGTGGAATGCACTGCCTGAGTCAGTGGTGGAGGCAGATACACTAGTGAAGCTTAAGAGACTACTAGACAGGTATATGGAGGAATCTAAGGTGGGGGCTTATATGGGAGGCAGGGTTTGAGGGTCGGCACAACATTGTGGGCCGAACGGCCTGTACTGTGCTGTGCTATTCTATGTTCTATGTTTTGAAGTCTTTCTGTCCCCGTAACACTACTTGCCCTTCCATCTATCTCAGTATCATCTACAGACTTGGCCACTATGCCTTCAGTTCCTTTATCTAGATCATTAATGTATCACTGAAAAGTTGCAGTTCCAACACTGATCCCCGATCTCCATTATCAGAAAATGCAGTCAACATAATCAACCTGAGAAGTACCCCTTAATGCTCTGACTTCTGACAGTCAACCTATATTCCATCCAAGCTAGTATCTTGCCTTTAACCACAAGTTTTTACTTTGTTTAGTAGTCTCACGTGTGGCATTTTGACAAACCTTCTGAAAATCCAAGGTAATAACATCCACCGAAATAAAACATAACAAAACATAATCTAAAACAAGATGTTAGATTCAGATTGAATGGCCTCATATAAAATGCTGCTAAGGAAATGCAACAAGTAGTGCATGAGTTATGCAGTAATATAACACAAACAATTTCAGAAAATATCAAAGCATGTTTATATTCAATTTCAGATTTTTTAGAAGTATAATTATCATTGTAATGTAGGTAATGTTGCAGTCAATTTATTTATGGCATCCCACAACACAGCAATATTAGAACGATCAGATAATGTTTACTTTGGACGCAGGGAATAATCAATAATCTAAATTTAATACTACCTGAAATATTACTTCTCTGAGAACAGTAGTCACTCAGTGCTGCACTGAACTGCCAGCTAAATACGTGCATTTGAAGTACAAATTGAACACAATCTTCTAAGTTATAGGAGGAGGTAAAAAAGATTGTGAACATCACTGTAATGTGAACACATATGTAGAATATCACAAAACTAATATATAACCCCAGTAGTACCTGAGAAAGGGCCTACAGGAATATCCTGCAATCCGTCCTCAGAGAATGTCATAGGAGGTTGCATCATTAAGTTTTCTCCAGCTCCATCTTCTACTTTTGGTGCAACATTGTATACGATTCTTCTAGTTATGTGGTTTTTCCTTCGTCCACTTCGTGGACCTGCTTGTTGCAGCATTAATTTTCCCAAACTTCCCCAAGAAAAAGCAGGATTTTGATCTTGAGGTAGCCCCATCTGCAGATCTTTTCCACTATAATCTGCAAAATTTTCTTGATTCCAGGTTGTATCATTAAGCTGGTAACTGTCATCCGGGTGCATTACTGAACCCATATCTAAACCATAGCCCTCCATTTCATACTTCACTCTTTCTTCATGCAGGACTACTGTGCCACAACTATTCACTGTATTTGTAGATTTCACCACCCAAGGACTACTGGGCTCATGTTTCAACACAACTCCTGTATTGTCTCGATGGGAAGGGTTGGACGTCTTTACCTTCTCATACTGAACTATTATTTTATCTGCTGCATTTGATTTTGTACTGATGTTTAGGGCTTCTTTAATAAAACCACGGCATGCCTGGACAATGTCAGTCATTTGCAGATAGCTTGCTACAGACATAACTTCAATGACATTTTGGCTGGTTAAAACTAAATGCCCAGAGTACATGAAATCAAGAATGACTGTGAAACCTTGCACAGCAACAACATCAAGGTGAGTTACTGTAACTTGGTCACAACTCTCATTCGGAGTATAGCAATAGAGTGTCTTAAAGTAACGGCTGCCCGCAACTAGTATGTTCTTATGGGCTTTGAAAACCTGACCCTTCACTACAATGTTGACATCACACAGAATTCCTTGCTGTCGCTGTTCATTCAGTTCTTGAAGCAGTTGATAGCAATAGGAAATTTCATTTCGATCACTTTTGTATTCACTGTACAACTCATCCGCTGATCTAGATGTAACTGCAGACTCCTAGAAAAAAAAACACAAAAAAAATCATACTGGATTTAGAAGAAACATAAAAACCTACAGCACAATACAGGCCCTTTGGCCAACAAAGCTGTGTCGAACATGTTCTTACCTTAGAACTACCTAGGCTTACCCATATCCCTCTATTTTTCTAAGCTCCATGTATCCATCCAGGAGTCTCTTAAAAGAACCTATCGTTTCCGCCTCCACCACCGCCGGCAGCCCATTTCACGCACTCACCACTCTCTGCGTAAAAAACTTACCCCTGACATCTCCCTCTGTACCTGCTTCCAAGCACCTTAAAACTACACCCTCTCATGCCAGCCATTTCAGCCCTGGGAAAAAGCGCCTGAATATCCATTTGACTTAAAACAATTCAAAGTGAATTATACAAGCCTAAAAAAATTTTGTACAATTATTTCTTGTGATAAAGAGAAATTATTTCTAATAAAGGGATAAACATTGATATTGAGTAACATATGCATACATTTTTTAACTAGGTTGTTCACGCTTTGATTTAATTTATTCTATCGAATAAACTGGTACAGATCAAAGCATTTTGAACTACAAACATACAAATCAATCTTTTGATCAAACACAATATTAGAATCCTAACATAAAAATGAACCAATAAATAAATAAATGATAAAAAAAATCTGGCGGATCAGGACCCTTTTGTTACTAGCCAGTTATTCACTACATTCATTTAGATTAGATTAGATTAGATTCAACTTTATTGTCATTGTGCCAAGTACAGATACAAAGCCAATGAAATGCAGTTAGCATCTGGCCAGAAATGCAAAGAATAGAATGTTATTTACAAAATAACTGCGAATAAAAAGTAAGTGCTACAGCACACAAATATAAAAGTACTGAGACAGTCCAATATGGGTGTAATACTGTTTAGCGCTGTGATGTGAGGTTCAGCAGGGTCACAGCCTCAAGAAAGAAGCTCTTCCTGTGTCTGCTGGTGCGGGAGCAGAGGCTCCTGTAGCGCCTACTGGATGGGAGGAGAGTAAAAGGTCCATGGTTTAGGTGACATGCATCCTTGATAATACTTTTTGCCCTGCCTAGGCAGCGTTTATGGTAGATGTTCTCAATGGTGGGTAATTGGGTGCCAATAATACGCTGGGCAGTTTTCACCACACGCTGGAGTGCTTTGTGGTCTGATACGGGACAATTGCCATACCACACTGAGAAGCAGTTGGTGAGTATGCTCTCAATGGTACAGCAGCAAAAGTCCATCAATATCCTGGGACAGAGGTGATCTTTCTTGATGCTCCACAGGAATTTAAGGTGCTGGTGTGCCTTTTTGATCAGGATGGAGGAGGATTAGGATTAGGTCTCTAATCAAACACAGCCCCCAGAAATTACTGCCATTGGGAAAATCACATTGCAACTTTTTTGCCACCTTGCTTTGGTATTGCAATACAATGGATTATGAAAAAAGATTTAGAATATCACACAGAGGGGAGGATTAAAAAGATAGGAGGAGAGATTCAATAACAAAAAAGTCGATGGAATCAACTGAAGGGGATAACAGCAGACAAATCAAATAATAAAGGTCAAGTTGGTAAGAGGTATGGGTGTGAACAGCTGAATTATTACAATCTTCATTTGAACTTTAAACCATTGCTGACTTTATTTTTCCAGATAGCAATAGTTAGCAATGGTAGGAACTCATTTGTACCTTTCTCAGAGAAATGCATAGTAGGCATAAGGGATCTACAAACAAACCACAGTATTTTTCTGGCCAGTGTTTGGTTCTTCAATAAGTATATCCATATAGATGTTACTGTTTTAAAAAAAATTGAGAATGGACTCAGGGTGCACAATGTTGTAGCATCTACAAATTCCAAATTCCAACATACACAAATTTATTTTCCCGCTTAAAAGAATTAAGTGGAATAAAAATATAACTAGTTCTAAACTAAAACAACAGGAATTCTGCAGATGCTGGAAATTTCAATTCAAATGAAAACAAAGGAAATGTAGTCGAGAAAAATCATGCAAAAATTATAAAAAAAAATAGAAAATGCAAACAGATCAAGACTTTGTTGGAAAATATCTAGCCACTTTGGCACTCACTATACATATTCCTAAAGGTTATATGGCAAAAATTGCTAAATAACCATTTATTGTTTTTAATTATTGACGATAATGTTAGTCTACACAATGCTGAACTTTTCATGATTATGCACATAATCTACTAATGAGCATCTAAATGAATCAAACTGCCTGCTCATTACATCTGAAAACAACCTGGAGATTAACAGCAAGTGCATCCAACCTCATGCTGTGCTGTGGGATGAACTATGCACAATGCATCGGAGAGTGCAACTTACAAATAGGGACCTGCAATAAAAATGGGGCCACTAATCCAATGGAAAAGGGTATGTGCAATTAAGATTTTTAATTGTTTTAGTGTTTTAAATTCAAGTTACAGCACCTAAATTGTTATGAAATGGTTAAAAATATTTAAATCTATTTTAACAGCTTTTGAACGTGTACTAAGAGATATTTAAGCAATCATTCAAAAGTTGCACTTTTGCCTGTCCTAGTAGAATATTTTAAATAGAGCATAACTTTGAGAAAATCCACTTCAACTTTCATCAAGCTACAAATTCAACATTATCAGATAACTGGCTTTTTTGTTTATGTCAGTTCTTATTCCTCATTCACCTGTAACGTTATCTCAAAATTTTCTCTCACCACAGTTCTATCAGATGTTTAAGCAATTCCAGATTTCTCAATTTCCAGTAACTGTTGTGCCTATATCTCTCAATTTTAACATTTTCTTTTGTTTCCCTGTTTTCATTCAGCTGTTAGTTAGATGGTATTGAAAGACTGTCACCCAGAACATCCATCCCATCACAGATATTTCCTTCATTCTCACTATTCTACAGCTTATAACAAGTTTATTTCCTCACCGTTCCAGTTCTGATGAAGGATCACTGATCTGAAGCATGAACTTTACTTGTATGACAGTATTGACAAATCTGCTCTTCTCCAACAGAATACGAGGAGTAACAGGGGTAGAAATACCAGTAATATAAGAGACATCTCTGTTTACCTCACAGGACATGTGCACCATGACTTTAACTTGAAAAATTTTAATTATGAAATTGAAATCTCAAGAAATGTGCAGCCCTCATTAGCAAATGCACAGTAACAATTTGGTTGCATCAAGAGCAACCTTTATAATTTTAACATACTGCCAATAAGCCACAGGCACAGAATCATAAACCTTGTAATACAGAATCAATCATACCCATGCCAGCTCTTTGAAAACTGATTAATGCTACACATGCCAATTAATCCTAACTTTTCTGCTTTGTGTACTCATCAAATCCATTAAAAATAGTGAATTTACTTCCACCACAGATTTCTTACACAAATACTTTAAACCAGATACTTCATTACATAAACATTCATCTTGTCTAGTTTTTTGTGTCATGTAACTTAAATGTTATGTAAGAATTCTGTCCCAGAAATGTTCATAAGTTCAAAATTGTGGAATATTTTTTTCTCAGAAATGAATGGTGCAGACTAAAACTAACTGCAACAGCACTAAGGAAAAATATTGTTATTCAAAAGCAAAATGAGTAAAGTACACTATTAAACATCACCTTTTTTTTTACTACTT
Source organism: Mobula hypostoma (assembly GCF_963921235.1). Classification (NCBI taxonomy): domain Eukaryota; kingdom Metazoa; phylum Chordata; class Chondrichthyes; order Myliobatiformes; family Myliobatidae; genus Mobula; species Mobula hypostoma. The sequence continues at coordinate 229,508,496 of NC_086097.1, read as the reverse complement.
GATAGAAACATGATCACAACACTCAACAAACCTGGGTTCCTACTGATGAAAAGATGAAGTCTTTTAATCTTTTCCGTTGCTTTGAGTATGTGTACATACACACATATCGAACTGCAAAGAGCTGTGGACATACCTCAACTCATCATGAAAGCCAGCCTCCTCTCCCACACCACCTTCCCATCAGAAATAAGAAACAAAAGCCTGACAGCATGTACCACCATGCTCAAGGGCAGCTTCAATCCCACTGTTATAGAACAGTTGCACAGAAAGATGGACCTTTGACCTCTCGATCTAAATTGCCATGGCTTTGCACCTTCTTCTCATCTGCCTGCACTTTCTTGGTAACTCTAATACGTTATTCTGCATAATGCCAGTTTTCCTCTTGTACTATCTCAATGCACAGAGCTAACTTTTCAGGTTCAAGACCCTGCATCAGAAGTGGTTAGGAGCCAGGCAAAGCTCGTTAATTAAACTGCTAATGGTTAGGGAGGTGGGGAAGATGCCCCCTAATAAGGCAAAACTGGGATGATAATGCTATAAACAAGTTTATCTGGTCAATCAGTAGCTTGGGAGCAGTTAAAGAGAGAACATTGACACAAGAAATGTAGGAGTTGCAACATGCAATGCGTGAAGACACGCTCAGGCAGACCTCATTGTAACACTGCAGGAGATTACTGTTACATCAATAAGTCAGAGTAGAAGTGCAATGGAAAAATAAAATGGGAACTCATTGTCACCCTTGCGTACTGCATTCCAATAGAATTGAGCAACCCAGTGGGCCAAAGGCCTGCTATCTTATTATATAATTATGACTGTAGCCAGCTGAAGTGCTTACTTACACAGGTTTATCAACATCGACAACAAATTAATGTAAATATGAAAACTGTATTGATGATTAGTTATTTTTGGCTTCAATATCTCCAAAGTCCTGAAGCACAGGTTGTAAAGAGCTAAAGAAAAGAGCATTAGATAACAATATGGTTACATCTATTCTGTTAATGCAAAACTAAACTCACTGGAATCTAAGTCATAATACCACAAGACCATAAGATATAGGAGCAGAATTAGGCCATTTGGTCCATTGAGTTTACTCTATTTCGTCATGGCTGATCCATTTCCCTCTCAGCCCCAACCTTGTATCCCTTCATGGCCTGACCAATCGAGAATTTATCAACCTCTGTCTTAAATATACGTAAAGGCTTGGCCTTGACAGCTGCCTATGGCAAAGAATTCTACAGATTCGCCACTTTCTGGCTTAAGAAATTCCTCCTCATCTCCATTCTAAATTGATGTCCCTCTATTCTGGTCCTAGAATCCTCCATGAAAGGAAACATTCTCTCCAGACCTTTCAAATTTCAATGAGGTCACCCCCCTCATTCTTCTGAATTCCAACGAGTACAGTCCTTGAGCCATCAAACGTTCCTCATATGATAAACCATTCAACCCCGGAATCATTTTCATGAACCTCTTTGAACCCTCTCCAATGTCAGCACATCCTTTCTTAGCTAAGGGGCCCACAAATGCTCACAATATTCGAAAATAAGGCATCTCCACTGCCTTATAAAGCCTTAACATAATACATACCTGTAGTAAAGTACACAAATTTCTGATTTCAGTGCTATCTACATGCAACATAATACCCATCTCCATATTACTTGCATTAATAATGCTCCTAAGATTACATGGCATATTGCCAACATAACTGGCATACAACAATAACATCAGACATGGCTTTAAAATGTAATATACAAATGCTTTTAACAAATGCCTTGGTACATTTAAGAGTGGTAATTCAGTACAGCTTGCACTAAGAGCAGAAAAAGGGTTTAATTACAAAACAAGATTCTGCAGGTGCTGGAAATCTAGAGCAACACACACACAAAATGCTGGAGGAACTCAACAGCCCATGAAGCATCTATGGAAAGGAATAAACAGACGACATTTTGGGCCGAGGCCTTTATGTTTTGTTATCATACATAAAACCCTAATGCGAGTAATCAGATTACAAAATAGTAAAAATGGTAAAAGTAATTTTTGTTAAATTACCCTCCAGTAGCAAGTTTCTATGATAGTCCATCTTTAGTAGCCTTTCAAAACACAGTAACCAGAATCTTTACCCTCAGATGTTTTAATGTCTGCAACCTTATTGAAGATCTGCAAGCAAATTAATTAGAAGCTTAAAAATGTACAGCATAGAAACAAGTTATGTTGCCCCTCCTTATACATGCCAATCATGATGCCTATACATGCTAATCACATTTGCCTGCATTAGGCCCGTTAACTCTCTATGTCTTTCCTATTCACTAACTTTTTATGCACTGTAATTGCAGTTGCCTCCAACAAAACCACTGGCAACCTGTTCCAGTATTCACCATCTTCTGTAAGAAAAACTTGCCCCTCAACAGAAACAAGAGAAAATCTGCGGATACTGGAAATCCAAGCCACACACACAAAATGCGAGAGGAACTCAGCAGGCTAGGCAGCATCTATGGAAAAAGAATACAGTTGATGTTTTGGGCTGAGACCCTTCGGCAGGACTGGAGAGAAAAAAACCGAGGAGTAGATTTAAAAGGTGGGGGAGGGGAAAGAGAAACACAAGGTGATAGGTGAAACCTGAAAGGGGAGGGCTTAAGTAAAGAGCTGGGAAATTGATTGGTGAAAGAGACACAGGCCATGGAAGAAAGAAAAGGGGGGAGGAGCACCAGAGGAACGTGATGAGTGGGCAAGGAGATAAGGTGAGAGGGGGGAAAGGGAATGGAGAATGGATGGGGGGAGGGGATTTCCCAGAAATTCAAGAAATCTATGTTCATGCCATCAAACTGGAGGCTAACCAGAAGGAATACAAGGTGTTGTTCCTCCAACCTGAGTGTGGACTCACTGCGACAATAGTGGAAGCCATGGATAGACATATCGGAATGATAAGTGGAATTAAAATGGATGGCTACTGGGGGATCCCGCTTTTTCTGGCAGACGGAGCATGGGTGCTCAGCAAAGCAGTGTCTCAATCCAAGTTGCGTCTCACCGATACACAGGAGGCCACACCAGATGTACCGGACACAGTACAAGACCAGTATATGACACTGTACATTTCGTTACCTACCACTCCACCAGCTTCCACGTCCAGCGCGTAATTTTTTTGCAACTTCTGCCATCTCCAATGAGATGCCACCACCAAGCACATCCCACCCCCCCAGCTTTCTGCTTTCCGCAGGGATTGCTTCCTACACGACTCCCTTGTCCATTCGTCACTCCAGGCACATTATCTTTGCAAGCAGAACAGGTGCTAAACCTTCCTCTACACCTCCTCCCTCACTACTATTCAGGGCCCTAAACAGTACTTCCAGGCGAGGTGATACTTCAACTGAGAGTCTGTTGGGGTCACATACTGTGTCCGGTGCTTCTGGTAAGACCCTATGTAGATTAGGAGACCACTACGCCAAGCACATAAGCTCCACCCACCAAAAAAGTGGGATCTCCCAGTGGCCACCTATTTTAATTCCACTTCCCTTTCTCATTCCGATATGTCTATCCATGGCCGCCTCTACTGTTGCGATTAGGCCACACTCAGGTTGGAGGAACAAAACCTTATATTCCTTCTGGGTAGCCTCCAACCTGATGGCATGAATATCGATTTCTCAAACTTTGGGTAATGCCCCCTCCCCTCCTTCACCATTCCCCATCCCCTTTTCCCTCTCTCACCTTATCTCCTCCTATCATCCCCCCCTCTGCTGCTCCTCCCCCCTTTTCTTCCTTCCATGGCCTTCTGTCCTCTTCTATCAGACTCTCCCTTCTCCAGCCCTGTCTTTCTTTCACCAATCAACTTCAGCTCTTTACTTCATCCTTTCCCCTTCATTTTTCCCCATCACTTTGTGTTTCACTCTCTCCTCCCACCTTTTAAATCTACTCCTCAGCCTTTTTTTTCCAGTCCTGCCGAAGGGTCTCAGCCCAAAACATCACCTGTACTCTTTTCCATAGCTGCTGTCTGGCCTGCTGACTTCCTCCAGCATTTTGTGTGTGTTGCCCCTCATCAGATCTCTTTCAAATTTCTACCTCTTTTATTTTGGTGCCCTCTAGTTCTATACACCCCTGCTCTGGGAATAAGCTTTGACACCAATGTAGTTGATCAATTTGAATACTTGAATCTGCTTTAAGCACAGTACTTTTTAAAACTCAAACTTCACATTAAAATTTCTTCCAACTTCTCAATTTGCTGTATTTGCTAGTGAAATTCTGCTGATTCATTCCAAATTCAGTGTAAATCTCCTAAAAACTTCTAGGTTTACAATATCAATCTTCAAAATAAAGCAAAATTAACCATCACTAATAAATTTAATTTTCCAAAGCTGAAAGTAAAATTGGCCTCTAAATAAGCAGCTTAAAATACAGAACTTCATCCTCAGCATATGCTGTATAATAACTTTTTTTTAAGCAAGTTATACATCCATGTTTTGCCAAGCAGTTCAACTGAATTGCAGAACACAACCAGGAAGAAAAACAAAATTACCAAATGAGCACTTTCAGCACCGAGCTTCACATCATTTGTACAGAATGGAATTACATTGATTACTTAAAACATTGGCTAATACCCAAGGCAGCTAACAGGCATTTACTAACGCACTTCAAGGAGTAACACATTTTGGTTAGGTTACCTGGACAACAGCAAGAACCACAATCATTTTTAAAGGATAAAATTGATAGCACTGTTTCTACACAAATTTTTGTAACTAGACTGTTAAAACTATATTTCCAAACCATAAAATTATACTGCTTTAAATATTAAAGTTGCTGGTGAACACAGCAGGCCAGGCAGCATCTCTAGGAAGAGGCACAGTCGACGGTTCAGGCCGAGACCCTTCGTCAGGACTAACTGAAGGAAGAGCTAGTAAGAGATTTGAAGGTGGGAGGGGGAGGGGGAGATCCAAAATGATAGGAGAAGACAGGAGGGGGAGGGATGGAGCCAAGGGCTGGACAGGTAATTGGCAAAAAGGTTATGAGAGGATCATGGGACAGGAGGTCCGGGGAGAGGGAAAAGGGGGAGGGGGGGAAAACCCAGAGGATGGGCAAGATGTATAGTCAGAGGGACAGAGGGAGAAAAAGGAGAGTGAGAGAAAGAATGTGTGTATATAAAAAACGGATGGGGTATGAGGGGGAGGTGGGGTATTAGCGGAAGTTAGAGAAGTCAATGTTCATGCCATCAGGTTGGAGGCTACCCAGACGGAATATAAGGTGTTGTTCCTCCAACCTCAGTGTGGCTTCATCTTTAGAGTAGAGGAGGCCGTGGATAGACATATCAGAATGGGAATGGGAATTGATCTCGCCGGCTCCAACACCTCAGGGCATATTCAAAACCCAGACTCCAGCAATGACCATGGACACCTTCAAAGCAATTGTGCAACCACCAACTGCGACTCCAGCCTTGAACTCCAGGCCGGGTCTTTATGTGCTGCCATTGTGACTCCCAACTCCCCTTCCCCCACCACCACTCTGCAACCCTGTCTCCCTCAGATCCCACCGTCAGCTCCTGGGTCCTCAGAGGCTCCATCTTCCTCTCACCCCAATCCTCCCCCCTCCCCCCTCTGATCCCAGCTCTCATCCGTGCCGGGTCTTTACCATCCCCTCCGACCTTCAACTGTCTGAGGCAGAATGCTCTGTCCTCAGTAAGGGCCTCACCTTTGTCCCCCTTCGCCCACACCTCAGCGAGTTCCGCGTTCGCCATGACGCAGAACTGTTCTTCTGCTGTCGCCGTCTCCGAGCCTACTTCTTCAGCAAGGACTCTTCCACACCCACCGATGACCCCTTCTCCCGTCTTCAACCCTCCTCCTCTTTATGGACACCCCGCTCTGGTCTTCTACCTGCTCTGGATCTCTTTATTACTAACTGCCGATGGGACATCAACCGTCTCGACTTCACTGCACCTTGTTCCCATTCCAACCTCACTCCATCCGAACGCTCTGCTCTCCACTCCCTCCACAACAATCCTAACCTTACTATTAAACCCGCCGATAAGGGGGGTGCTGTTGTAGTCTGGCGCACTGACCTCTACCTTGCCGAGGCACAGCGACAACTCGCGGATACCTCCTCGTATTTACCCCTTGATCGTGACCCCACTGAGGAGCACCAGGCCATTGTCTGCCACACCATCACTGACTTTATCCGCTCAGGGGATCTCCCATCCACTGCTACCAACCTTATAGTTCACACACCCCGCACTTCCCGTTTCTACCTCCTACCCAAGATCCACAAACCTGCCTGTCCTGGCTGACCTATTATCTCAGCTTGCTCCTGCCCCACCGAACTTGTTTCTGCATACCTCAACACGGTTTTATCCCCCCCTTGTTCAATCCCTTCCTACCTATGTTCATGACACTTCTCACGCTCTTAAACTTTTCGATGATTTTAAGTTTCCTGGCCCCCACCGCTTTATTTTCACCATGGATGTCCAGTCCCTATATACTTCCATCCCCCATCAGAGAGGTCTCAAAGCTCTCTGCTTCTTTTTGGATTCCAGACCTAATCAGTTCCCCTCTACCACCACTCTGCTCCGTCAAGCAGAATTAGTCCTTACTCTTAATAATTTCTCCTTTGGCTCTTCCCACTTCCTCCAAACTAAAGGTGTAGCTATGGGCACCCGTATGGGTCCTAGCTATGCCTAACTTTTTGTTGGCTTTGTGGAACAATCTATGTTCCAAACCTATTCTGGTATCTGTCCCCCACTTTTCCTTCGCTACATCGACGACTGCATTGGCGCTGCTTCCTGCATGCATGCTGAGCTCGTTGACTTTATTAACTTTGCCTCCAACTTTCACCCTGCCCTCAAGTTTACCTGGTCCATTTCCGACACCTCCCTCCCCTTTCTAGATCTTTCTGTCTCTGTCTCTGGAGGCAGCTTTTCTACTGATGTCTACTATAAGCCTACTGACTCTCACAGCTATCTGGACTATTCATCTTCTCACCCTGACTCTCGCAAAAATGCCATCCCCTTCTCGCAATTCCTCCGTCTCCGCCGCATCTGCTCTCAGGATGAGGCTTTTCATTCTAGGACGAGGGAGATGTCCTCCTTTTTTTAAAGAAAGGGGCTTCCCTTCCTCCACCATCAACTCTGCTCTCAAACACATCTCCCCCATTTCACGCACATCTGCTCTCACTCCATCCTCCCGCCACCCCACTAGGAATAGGGTTCCCCTGGTCCTCACCTACCACCCCATCAGCTTCCGGGTCCAACATATTATTCTCCGTAACTTCCGCCACCTCCAACGGGATCCCACCACTAAGCACATCTTTCCCTCTCCCCCCCCCCACTTTCCGCAGGGATCGCTCCCTACGCAACTCCCTCGTCCATTCATCCCCCCCATCCCTCCCCACTGATCTCCCTCCCGGCACTTATCCGTGTAAGCAGAACAAGTGCTACATGTGCCCTTACACTTCCTCCCTCACCACCATCAGGGCCCCAGACAGTCCTTCCAGGTGAGGCAACACTTCACCTGTGAGTCGGCTGGGGTGATATACTGCGTCCGGTGCTCCCGATGTGGCCTTCTATATATTGGCAAGACCCAACGCAGACTGGGAGATCATTTTGCTGAACACGTACGCTCTGTCCGCCAGAGAAAGAAGGATCTCCCAGTGGCCACACATTTTTAATTCCACATCCCATTCCCATTCTGATATGTCTATCCACGGCCTCCTCTACTGTAAAGATGAAGCCACACTCAGGTTGGAGGAATAACACCTTATATTCCATCTGGGTAGCCTCCAACCTGATGGCATGAACATTGACTTCGCTAACTTCCGCTAATGCCCCACCTCCCCCTCATATCCCATCCGTTTTTTTATATACACACATTCTTTCTCTCACTCTCCTTTTTCTCCCTCTGTTCCTCTGACTATACACCTTGCCCATCCTCTGGGTTTTCTCCCCTCCCCCTTTTCCTTCTCCCTGGGCCTCCTGTCCCATGATCCTCTCATATCCCATTTGCCAATCACCTGTCCAGCTCTTGGCTCCATCCCTCCCCCTTCTGTCTTCTCCTATCATTTTGGATCTCCCCCTCCCACCTTCAAATCTCTTACTAGCTCTTCCTTCAGTTAGTCCTGACGAAGGGTCTCAGCCTGAAATGTCGACTGTGCCTCTTCCTAGAGATGCTGCCTGGCCTGCTACGTTCACCAGCAACTTTGATGTGCATTGCTTGAGTTTCAATTTCCAGCATCTGCAGAATTCCTAGTGTTTGCTGCTTTAAATATTGTTGTTAGAGATCAAACGCAATACCTGTATTGAAATGGAGCTGTATTAAAAACATCACACATCTAACGTGATGGTAACCAGATACAAATTTTAAACATAATAGAATAAATGAAATGCAGATCCACTTAGGTTCACTTCCATACTAGGCCTTAGACAAAACTGAGATAAATATCATGACAAAACAAGTAACATGAATGATAAGCTCAAGTATAATGGTGTACACCCAGACACAATTCTACATATTCTACAATATGGTACTCAATGACATGGACAAACAATCTCCTAATCTTCAGCTTTGACTGAGGTAAAAAATGCAATGATTTTCAAATATTTCTGAATGGTAAAAGTAAACTTGGTCTTTTTTTCCCAGTAGTCATAGTGAAAATTAAGTAAGTCTACTACAGCCAAAACCAGATTTGCTTTGAAATCAGATTCCTAGGGTACTCTGAATTTGATCCGCTTAAAATTGCTTGTTCTCAATGGAGAAGAAACCCTAAGCATTACAAAAATAATTGCTATGGACTTACTTGTACTCAGATGCATGACAAATGTTTAATATCAGGAAAAGACATAAATCTTTTGCCTGAATTTGACAGATGATAGGGACATTACAGAGGTCAACCCAAGATTCCCAAGGCAGATACATATTCAGTTCTGGCTTCTGTCCCCTAACTATTCTCAATAGTGACCATACCAGCTCTGATTCTCAACCACCTCTGGGAAGAGAGAGAGAGGAGAGAGAAGGACACTTTATTGATCCCAAAGTAAATTACAGTGTCACAGTAGCATTACAAGTGCATTATTTTAGCTATTGTACTCCTTCAGGCCTGGTTTCACTCTTATCAATGAAGCAAATCTTTGTTCTTCACCTGTACTGAGGCCAGTCCTTTGGTTCCCAATAGAACATTGCCTCAACTACTTCCCTGCAGGCAAAGCCTGGGGACATCCAACTATCTGCTAGCATTTTGCACTCTTAAGGCACATCAAATACCCTACCAAGATAGAAAAGATAGAAGAATGAACAAACTTTTTTCCCATTTCCTTAGCCTAATTTTGTAATCTTTAGGTTACATAGAAACATAGAAAATAGGTGCAGGAGTAGGCCATTTGGCCCTTCGAGCCTGCACCACCATTCAGTATGATCATGGCTGATCATCCAACTCAGAACCCTGTACCTGCCTTCTCTCCATACCCCCGATCCCTTTAGCCACAAGGGCCATACCTAACTCCCTCTTAAATATAGCCAATGAACTGGCCTCAACCGTTTCCTGTGGCAGAGAATTCCACAGATTCACCATTCTCTGTGTGAAGAAGTTTTTCCTCATCTCGGTCCTAAAAGGCTTCCCCTTTATCCTCAAACTGTGACCCCTCGTTCTGGACTTTCCCAACATCAGGAACAATCTTCCTGCATCTAGCCTGTCCAATCCCTTTAGGATTTTATATGTTTCAATCAGATCCCCCCTCAATCTTCTAAATTCCAACGAGTATAAGCCTAGTTCATCCAGTCTTTCTTCATATGAAAGTCCTGACACCCCAGGAATCAATCTGGTGAACCTTCTTTGTACTCCCTCTATGGCAAGGATGTCTTTCCTCAGATTAGGGGACCAAAACTGCACACAATACTCCAGGTGTGGTCTCACCAAGGCCTTGTACAACTGCAGTAGTACCTGCCTGCTCCTGTACTCGAACCCTCTTGCTATGAATGCCAGCATACCATTCGCCTTTTTCACCGCCTGCTGTACCTGCATGCCCACGTTCAATGACTGGTGTATAATGACACCCAGGTCTCGTTGCACTTTCCCTTTTCCTAACCGGCCACCATTCAGATAATAATCTGTTTTCCTGTTCTTGCCACCAAAGTGGATAACTTCACATTTATCCACATTAAATTGCATCTGCCATGAATTTGCCCACTCACCTAACCTATCCAAGTCACCCTGCATCCTCTCAGCATCCTCCTCACAGCTAACACTGCCGCCCAGCTTCATGTCATCCACAAACTTGGAGATGCTGCATTTAATTCCCTCATCCAAGTTACAGCTCTTCATCCAGACATCTTTTCAATGGGGTGAATCTGCTCTTGCCACCCTTACAAGGCCATAATCTCCAGAACATAACTCTTCTGTGGATGAATAAACAAAGACACTCAACTCTTTCCCAAACTCCCTTACTTATTACCTCCCTTAGGTTCCGGTTAAGATGGCACTGCCAAAAGGATGCAACAGCTTTTGGTAGTCAAAAAGATAAGAAATCTGACAAAAACATCACTAAAAATAGCTTTTCTGAAGGAATTGCATTAAATTATTGATGTTAGCAGTGAAGGGACGAACAATGGCGAGGCGAGTTCGCGGAATGAGCCGAGGTGGTGTGTTGCAGAATTCTGAAGTTCCCATGCTCATTCAACTGGCCCAGCTGCGAGGTTGGATTGGTCTGGGCATCAAGCTGATTTTAAGAGCTTGAGAGCAGCTTCAGGCTGGGGGGTGAAATCTGGGCTTAGAGCAAGTCACTGGGTGGCAAAATATGACCCCAGAGCATTTCGAGCAGCAGTGCCTAGGTCCTAGTGTGCTGTTTAAACCATTTAAACGACAGCCCAGATCGGAAGCGAGAGCCAATTTCGCTCGCTCTCTGCAACGATCACTCCTCTTTCCAAGGCACGGAGCCTTTTGCTGTTCCGTTGTTGGGTCAATTTAAAAGCCAGCCCAGATAGACTGTATTAAAGACAATATATCAGTTGGGACACAGCCAATTTCGCTCATTCTCCGCAAAGGTTGTCTCCATGGCGCCGAGACTACAAAGACTGCCCTGGCTGTTGTGCCCCTGTGCCCACTAATAATGAACTAAGCAAGGCTTTGGCCTACTCTGGGATTCAGATCTGAGGACTCAATTTGGGTTCAGAATGCTTATGCTCGTTTCAACAGTTTGCATGTTTCTTTTCCTCTTGAGCATAGTGTTGGTCTTTTATTTTTATTTGCATATTTTTCTTTAATTGGGTTCTTTTGTGTTTCTTGCTTTTCAGCTACCTATGAGCAATCAAATCTCAAGGTTGTATAATTTATAATTTGTACACTCTGATAATAAATGAAACTTGAATTAATTAACCTCTTTCCTCGAAGAAACAAGTCTTTTCTGTTCACCCAATCTCTCAATTTTGTACATATCAATTAAATTGTCCCTCCTTTGTTCCAAAAATCATCCCAGCTTCCCTATTCTCCACCTACTTGCACAATTTTCCAATCATGGCAATATACCTGCAAGTCTCTTACAGCTGTTCAAGCATCCAAGGGTCATGGTTGTTTATTGTTGTTCTTCAGTACACGAGTGTAAGAGAGAACAAAATGATTGAAGATCCGGTGCAGTATAAATAAAAACAATGAGCAAAACAAAATAATGAATATAAATATAAAAGCAATCCTGATGCTGGGTAGGCTGGTGCAAGTGAAACACTGGGCAGGTTTAACTACTCGCTGTAGATCCTGCTGTCTGCCGCAGCGCAGCTTCTGTATAACACAGTGATGTGGCATGTTGGGATGCACTCAATTGCACATCTGTAGAATGCCATGAGTATTAATCGCATAATCTGGCTCTATTCAGCCTCCTCAGAAAATAGAGGCATTGGTGAGTCTTCATGGTTGTGGAGTAGATGTTCTGGGACCATAAGATGTGCACCCCCAGGAGATTGAAACAGCTCGCAGCTCCATTACCATGTCGCTGATGTGAAGAGGAATGTGAGTGGTGTGGGTTTTCCTTTAGTCAGTAACCATGACGAGATTGAGATGAGTAAGGCGACCTCCCCAATTTTAACCAGTTTTTACAGGAGCATCAAGAGTGTCCTGACCAGCAGCACCGCTGTCTGGTACAGGAATTGCAAAGTATCTGACCACAAGTCCCTACAAAGGAATGTGAAGACTACTGAGAGGAACATCAGGGTCTCTCTTCCACCCATTAGAGATATTTATCAGGAGCACAGTATATGCAGAGCAATTAGTGTTATCAGTGATCCCTCCTATCCATCCAACAATCTCTTTCACCTACCAGCAGACAGGATGTACTGCATCATTAGGACAAGAACTGTTAGGATAGAAAACAGCTTCTTTGTCAGCCACAAGACTACTGAACTCCCTGGTATGACCCAGGTCTCATCACATTTGAAGAGTCAGGAGCGTAATATAGTGTTAACTTATGAGGGGTGATTGTTAAGTTCGTGGCCTAAGGCAGAAGGCGTCAATTTTAGAAAACCTAGCACATTTATTATCCCTACATTTACACACTTAGTCTAGCGGTTATGGAGCATACGGATCCCTTCTTTGTAGAAGTCGGCGTCTTGGACCTCCAGAAGTGGCACACACCAGGGGTGATTGATAAGTTTGTGGCCTAAGGTAGAAGGAGATGAGAAACTTCAAACTTTCGGCATTTTCATTGAAAATTGAACTGCACGTGCATGTGACGAGAGCTGTATAACCCATCTCCTTCTACCTTAGGCCACAAACTTATCAATCACCCCTGCTGTGGGCCACCTGGAGGTTCAAGACACTCTCATTACATGCACGTGCAGTTCAACTCTTTGAGTTATAATGCAGAAAGTTTGAAGTTAATAACTCACCTCCTTCTACCTTAGGCCACAAACTTATCAGTCAGCCCTGCTGTGGGCCACTTCTACAAAGAAGGGAGCCACATGCTCCACAACCGCTGGACTAAAGGCAGATTTATACTTGTGCGTACAGGGTATGCCGTAAGCCTGATTTATACTTTTGCATAGCCCTACGCCATAGCGAGCATGCGTAGTTGTGTCTGCGTCACTCTGCAATTCACCACCAAAACACTAGTTGGCGGTGGGGTTTCTATGCCACTGTGTTGAGTTTCTTCGTGAGGAACATGGACGAGGAAATGTACTTCAAATATTTTCGGATGTCAGCAGGTAGATTTGACGATTTGGTTCATCGTCTCCAACCATTTATTTTACATCAGTATACAGACATGGCAGACAAAAGCAACCGGAAATGCATATAAGGAAATGCGATGCTACCAAGCAGACCAATCACAGTTGTTGTGGTCTGCAGCGCCGTAACAGGCGAGTTACATTTTTGGGGAGGTGCACATCACCCTACAGTGTACGGTACGGCGTAGGTGCAGTACCTACGGCGTACATTTGACATACAAGTATAAATCAGCCTTTAAGTGTGTACATGTAGGAGGGAACTATGTTGAAAAATAAACGTGCTAGGTTTTCTAAAATTGACTCTGTCTACCTTAGGCCACGAACTTATCAATCACCCCTCATATAACTTGCATCATATATTTGTTAATTTATTTGTGGCAATATTACTTTGTATGTTATATTGGTGAGCTATACATTTGCCAGAAAAAGTTTGAACCTTCTGCAATTACCTGGTTTTCTGCATTAATTACTCAAAATATGGTCTGGTCTTCATCCAAGTCACAATAATAGACAAATACAATCTGCCTATACTAATAACACACAAAGAATTGTATTTTCATGTCTTTATTAAGTACATTGTGAATACATTCACAGTCCAGGCTGGAAAAAGTATCTGTATGTAATAACTGGTAGAATCTCTTTTAGCACCAATAACCTCCTCCATCGTTGGATAGCTCCTCCTATAGCTGCTGATCAGACGCATAATGGCAAGGAGGAATTTTAGACCATTCCGCCACACAAAACTGTTTTAGTTCAATAATATTTCTGGGATTCCTTGCATGAGCAGCTCTCTCCCAGGCATGTCACAACGTCTTAATTGGGTTAAGGTCTGGACTCTGACTTGGTCATTCTAAGTCACAAATGTTGTTCATTTTAGACCATTCTGTTATTGATTTACTTGTGTTTCAGATCACTGTCTTGATGCATCATCCAATTTCTATAAAGCTTTGGGCGATGGACCACTACCCTGAAATTTTCCTGTAAAATGTCTTGATACAACTTGGTGGAGGTTATTGCTGCTAAAAGGAGGTTCTACCTGTTATTAAAAACAAGGGTTCACATACAGTGCCTATAAAAAGTATTAACCATCCCCCCCACCCCTTGGAAGTCTTCATGTTTTATTGGTTTATAACATTGAATCAGAGTGGATTTAATTTGGCTTTTTTTAACACATCAATAGAAAATGACTCTTTCATGTCACAGAACATAGAAACCTACAGCACATTACAGGCCCTTCAGCCTACAATGTTCTGCTGACCATGTAACCTACTCTAGAAACTGTCTAGAAATTCCCTAGTGCCTAGCCCTCTATTTTTCTAGGCTCCTTGTACCTATCTAAGAATCTCCTAAAAGACCCATTTTTATCCGCCACCGTCGCTGGCAGTGTATTCCACGCACCCATCATTCTCCATGTAAAAAAAAAACTTGCTTCGGGCATCCCCCTTGTACCTACTTCCAAGCATCTTAAAACTATTCCCCCTTTGCGTTCGCCATTTCAGCCCTAGGAAAAAGCCTCTGGCTATCCACACAATCAATGCCTCTCGTCCTCCATCACTCCAAGAAGAAAAGGCCAAGTTCACTCCACCTGTTCTCATAAGGAATACTCTCCATTCCAGGCAACATCCTTGTAAATCTCTGCACTCTCTCTATAGTATCCACGTCCTTCCTGTAGTGAGGTGTCCAAAACTGAACACAGTACACCCTATCCTTGTTATATGCATCTTCAGACAATGCAGATTCACAGTTATGCCAGGAACCTATTTCTACCAACGTCTCCTTATATGCGTCCAAAACTCTCAGTTATGCGAGGAACACTGCTTTCTCGCCAATACAAGTCACGTGTGCACACCTCACAGTCTCACTGTTGGGATGAGAAGCAGCACTCTCCTGCCAATACAAGTCAGGTTCGCACGCCTCACAATCTCACTCCCGCCAGTCTCACATTGGTTTTGGCAAGGTGTGGATGCACAATCTTGCGCTCTTAAAACTTTTGTTGGTTTTACCTACGGTGCAGTGATTTTGTGCTTGAAATATTTAACTATGCCTCTCAAGCGCCCTATGTCATGTCCTGGGCCATCAGCCGAGTGGCAGAGAACCACTTTAACATTTGAAAAAATGTTGGAAATTACAAACAGCGCAGCATCAGCTTAAGGTAACACAGCTCTGGGACACCACTGTCGGGAACAGAATCTTGCCTTTAAAGTTCTTTTGTTGCTTGACAATGCGCCAGCCCATCCGAAACATTTGGACAGCATTCATCCTAACATAACAGTGTGTTTCCTGCCGCCTAACACAACATCGATGATTCAACTACTCGACCAAGATGTGATCCACATTCAAGGTGTATGTTTTTTTTTATTACGGCAAACTATCTCTCAGATTCTGCAAGCAACAGGCGATTTTGAAAATCCCGGGAGTTTACCAACTGTGAGTGAATGGTGGAAGTCGGAACACTTGGCACAAATAGTGATGGACTGGACCCCAGTTTAGAACAGAGTCAGCATTTCAGTCGTTCCCTGCCATCAAGCCTTCTTCCCTACAAGCAAATTTATGCTGAAAAACAAAATGCTGCCAAGCAAACAACCCTCACCACTTTCTTCAAATCGGTTTCATCTCCTGCTACCGGCAGCTCTAAGAGTTCTGTGAGTCTTCATTCACCCCTTGCTGTGCTTGATATGATCCTGACGACCACAACCATCCACCTTATCCATGTAAAGCTGCCCGACACCAGAACAACCATTCATCTCCCGGAGCGAACACATCTGCCACTGTTGGTGAGTACTGTACTGTACACCCTAGGATGTTAACTTTCTATGATTTTTTACATTGAATATTACCTTAAATTGGTGAAATATAATACAATTGTTGTCTTGTAGTACTGCTCAACTTTTGTGTCATTAGCAAACTTACTAACCCACCCTTCTACTTCCTCATCTAGGTCATTTATGAAAATCACAAAGAGGAGGGGACCCAGAACAGATCCCTGTCAAAGTGAAAATAGACCACAAAATGATCTAAGTTAATTACAAAAATAAAACAATAATTGATTGCATAAGTATTAACCCCCTTTAATGTGACACACCAAATCATCACTGGTGAAGCCAATTGATTGTAGAAGTCATGTAACTAGTTAAATGGTGATCTCTAGTGTGTAGTCATGGTGTCTCAACTGATTGTAGTTAAAAAAAAAATACACCTGTTTCTGGAAGGCCCCAACAGCTGGTGAGTCAGTATCTTGGCAAAATCTACACCATGAAGACAAAAGAGCCCTCCAGGAGCTCAGCAAAAAAAGGTTATTAAAAAGCACAAGTCAGGAGATGGATCCAAGAAAATTTCCAAGTCACTGAATCCCTTGGAGTACAGTTAACTCAATCATCAAGAAATGGAAAGAACATGGCAGCACAGCTGTAAATCTGCCTGAAGAAGGCCGTCCTCAAAAACTGTGACCATGCAAGAAGGGGGCTATTTAAAGAGGCCAATAAGAGACTTATGACAATCTGGAGGAGTTACAAGCCTCAGTGGCTGAGATGGGAGTGACTGCATACAACTGTTGCCCAGGTGCTTCACCAGTTGCAGCTTTATGCATGAGTGGCAAAGAGAAAGACACTGTTGGAAAAAAAAATACTCACATGAAATCTCAGCTAGAGTTTGCCAGAGGGCATGTGAGAGACTCAGAAGTCAGCTGGGAGAAGGTTCTATGGTCTGAGGAAACCAAAATTGAGCTTTTTGGCCATCAGACTACACATTATGTTTGGCATAAACTAAACACCACATATCATCAAAAACACACCATCCTTACCGCTGTTTTTTATGAGCCCCACCATTGTCATGTCATCATGTCATGTAGCATCACTACATTTTTCCTACTGACTTTGCACCTAGGAAAGGACTACAACATTTCAATATGGCTGACTCCAGTTTGCATGGTGACGGCCTCATGCTTCACAGCAGCAGGCCTTGGAAAGCTTGTGAAGGTAGAGGGTAAAATTAATGCAGCAAAATACAGTGAGATCCTGGAGGAAAATCTGATGTAGTCTGCAAAAAACTGTGATTTGGGAGATTTGTTTTCCAGCAAGATCATGCCACCAAACATAAAGCTACATAGGAATAGCTTAAAAACAAAGTTAATATCCTGGAGTGGCCAGGTCAGAGTCCAGACCTCAATCCAGTTGAGAAATTGTGGTTGTTCACTCACAATCCCCATGCAATCTGACAGAGCTTGAGCTATTTTCTAAAGAATGGGGAAAAATTGCAGTGTCCAGATGTGCAAAGCTGATAGAGACCTATCCACACAAACTCAAGGCTGTAATTGCTGCCAAATGTGCATCTACTAAATACTGACTTGAAAGGGGTGAATCAATGTTGTAAAATAAAACATGAAAAGCTCCAAAGGGGGTGAATACTTTTTCCAGCCTCGACTGTGAATAATTAAACAATGTGTTCAATAAAGTACAATTGTTTGGGTGTCCTTAGCTTAGGCAGACTATTATGACTTAGATTAAGGTCAGAACACATTTTATAAGTAATTAATGCAGAAAACCAGGTAACTGCCTTTTTCTTGCAACTGTATGTACTGTGTTGTGCACCTTGGACTGGAGGAACACTGTCTCGTTTGGCAGTATACACGTGCACAACTGAATGACAATAAACTTGAACTTTGTCTTGTTGGCATTAAAGGTTATTTGCCTTCTCCATCTCACTGCTGTTTGTTATGAGCTCCACTACTGTCACGTCATCATGTCATGTAGCATCACTACATTTTTCCTGCTGAGTAGTGACTTTGCACCTAGGAAAGGATTACAGCATTTCAATACGGCTGACTACAGTTAGCATTTAAAATGCAACAATCTTGACAACCATCAATGTGCACATATGTCTGAGAAAAGCTGACCCTGTTAAAAGACGACAACAGGGTGTTAATTTTAAAAAGTTCCTCCAGATTTAGTGTGTGTTGCTCTTAAAAGGCAAGGAAGGCAGAAGGACTTTAGAGATAAATCTGACCAAGCCAATCAGAAGTGATGTACAGAGAGAGAAAAGTTAGGAAGATAGAAATTTGCTTCATTGGAGAAATCCACAGAGGAATATGAAATAAAGTTATGCAGAAAAGTAACTGTGCAGATGAGAATTTTTAAATTGAACAACTCTAACAGCTAGTGAAAATGGCATATCCCAAGATAACAGGAGAATATTGCAGGGCGTATCCAATCAGCAGAGTATGGAAGAACTCAATATTATGGACAGGGAAAATAAAAACCTCACATGATGATCGTATGGAGGCACCAAATGAATGAGGGGTTCAGTAGCTGATGCTCTGAGACAAGAGCCAAGTTTAATGAGCAAATCTCCTTGGGTTCAGAAAACAGTGCTGAAATGTTGTGAACAGTTTGGTTCTACCAAGTGGCAAGGACTCAAAGATCACAACAGAGGATAAAGATATAATGACTTGATTTTTTCCCCCAAGGCTGTCAAAACTGTCAGATTAACATTTCAACAACACAGTGGCAAAATTCTAAGAGGTGGTGGAAAACAGCAGAGCACCAAGGTGGATTAGGAAGTGCTAAGAGGAAATAAGTGTAACACTTGAAATTCTAAACACTGGAATTTAAACACATTGCAAATGAATTGTGGCAGATTCTAACTGCATTTTCATATCCCATAATGTGTTTAAGCACATCCAATCAAGAACACAATTGGGCCGGGGACACGATTGAAGCACATTCAGGATGCTTTGCCATAATACAACAGTCGAATTCCAAAGAAACCTCATTACAGAAACTCACATCATAAAATGGTGATGGAGAAAAAGGAGGTTTGGGGTAAGAAGATGTGTGCACAGTAGTGTAGTTGTTCATGTTACACTGTTACAGTGACTGTAAGGAGTCTGTGTGTTCTACCCATGACATAGGTTTCCTCCAGACACTCCATTTCCTCCCACATTCTAATGACGTACGGGTTAGGGTTAGCAAGCTGTGAATATGTTTTGTTGGCGCTGGAAACCTTCAGCATATATTCAGACTGTCATTGATGGAAATGATGCATTTCACTGTATGTTGCAACGTACATATGACAAATAAAGCTAAATCTTTATCTTCTTTTATCTTTATTCCTTCCCCTGCAGGGCTTTCAAAAGTAAAGGTATTTTTAAGTGTGAATCTGTGGAATTCACTGTCACAGTCAGCTGTGCAGGCCAAGTCACTGTATATACTTAAAGTAGAGGTTATTAGGTTTGTGGTTAATAAATTAGAGCATCAAACATTATGAAGAGAGGGCAGGAGGATGGGGTTGAGAGAGACAGTACATCAGCCATGATAGCACTCAACTTATTAACTTTATTCATTCTTTCACTAGAAAAAAAATCAACCAAGTTAGCCTAAGATGATTCACTTTTAGCAAATCTACATATTTATTAAACCACATTTTTCCAAATTACAATTAATTTTATCGTAGTCTACAGACCCTAAGATTTTGCTCACACATAAACTCATGAAGCATTAATAAATATTTTTCTGACCAAATGTAGTTGTCCTACATTGTTAATTTTGTTAACCGAGTATGACATTTGAAAAAATCTTCCACATATCTGGTTTTGGTTTAACATCCGAGGATTAGGAAGCTGAGTGTAGAAGAGTCCTTGCAACTCTCATCCTAAAGGCAGTTGGGTCCATTACAACAATGTTAATTTCTGCTACAGCATGCTAACTGATAGCAAATAATGTGAAAAATAATCCAAGAAATATTAATATTTACTACTGTTATCCAGCCAGTCACTTTCTCCAGAGGAAATAAAATCTTCCCTTCGGCTTGCCCTGTTTCAGTGCTGCCCAACAGAAATCTAATAGACACAGGAGAACTAAAGTCTAACAACAGGAATTCTGCAGATGCTGGAAATTCAAGCAACATACATCAAAGTTGCTGGTGAACGCAGCAGGCCAAGCAGCATCTGTAGGAAGAGGTGCAGTCGATGTTTCAGGCCGAGACCCTTCGTCAGGACTAACTGAAGGAAAAGTGAGTAAGGGATTTGAAAGTTGGAGGGGGAGGGGGAGATCCAAAATGATAGGAGAAGACAGGAGGGGGAGGGATAGAGCCGAGAGCTGGACAGGTGATAGGCAAAAGGGGATACGAGAGGATCATGGGACAGGAGGTCCGGGAAGAAAGACGGGGGGGGGGTGACCCAGAGGATGGGCAAGAGGTATATTCAGAGGGACAGAGGGAGAAAAAGGAGAGTGAGAGAAAGAATGTGTGCATAAAAATGAGTAACAGATGGGGTACGAGGGGGAGGTGGGGCCTTAGCGGAAGTTAGAGAAGTCGATGTTCATGCCATCAGGTTGGAGGCTACCCAGACGGAATATAAGGTGTTGTTCCTCCAACCTGAGTGTGGCTTCATCTTTACAGTAGAGGAGGCCGCGGATAGACATGTCAGAATGGGAATGGGATGTGGAATTAAAATGTGTGGCCACTGGGAGATCCTGCTTTCTCTGGCGGACAGAGCGTAGATGTTCAGCAAAGCGGTCTCCCAGTCTGCGTCGGGTCTCGCCAATATATAAAAGGCCACATCGGGAGCACCGGACGCAGTATATCACCCCAGTCAACTCAGAGGTGAAGTGATGCCTCACCTGGAAGGACTGTTTGGGGAACTAAAGTCTAGTGATTTTACCTTTAACTTAACTAAATAAATTACTTGTTTTCCACTCCACCGCTCTTGCATTACTGAAGGCTCCAGTATCACTTCCAAGTGAAACAGCAATACAGGTGTCCCCCGCTTTCCGAACGTTCTCTTTACGACATTTCGCTTTTACAAAAGACCTACATTAGTACCCGTTTTCGTTAACTGAGAGGATTTTCGCTTTTATGAAAAAAGATGCTCGCTTTAAACTTGTGTTTACCCCAAGAAAGACTACCATGACCATGAAGCCTTGCCCGGGCAGGTGTGCACATGCGTGACGTGCATGTACATGCGAATGCGTGATGTGCACATGCGTGCACATGCCGATTTTTTTTCAACAAATCGATTTTAGCTCAAACTTCCCAATTCTGTTAAGTGAAATTACACTGTATATACATTATTTCTACTTTATATAGGATATTTATATCATTCCTGCTTTTACTATATGTTAGTGTTATTTTAGGTTTTATGAACGCTCAAAAAATGTTCCCATATAAATTAAAGGTAATTGCTTCTTCGCTTTACGTCATTTCGGCTTATGAACGGCTTCAAAGGAACGCTCTACCTTCAGATAGCGGGGGAAACCTGTATATAGCTTTCTTTTGATTAGTATCCTATACTTACTGCTAATGATACAAGCTCTTCTTTCTCAGAGGTCAATACACTGACTCCTTAGCCAGACCACCATGATACCCACCGTTGACACACTGTTTGTTTCTTCACCACTTCAGTCAGTTATAATCTCTTTTAAACTGCACCGTATTAAATAATTTCCCTTTTGTTAACATAGAACATAGAATAGTACAGCACAGTACAGGCCCTTCGGCCCACAATGTTGTGCCGACTCTCAAACCCTGCATCTCATATAACCCCCCACCTTAAATTCCTTCATATATCTGTCTAGTAGTCTCTTAAACTGCACTAGTGTATCTGCCTCCACCACCGACTCAGGCAGTGCATTCCACACACCAACCACTCTCTGAGTAAAAAACCTTCCTCTAATATCCCCCTTGAACTTCCCACCCCTTACCTTAAAGCCATGTCCTCTTGTATTGAGCAGTGGCGCCCTGGGGAAGAGGCGTTGGCTATCCACTCTATCTATTCCTCTTATTATCTTGTACACCTCTATCATGTCTCCTCTCATCCTCCTTCTCTCCAAAGAGTAAAGCCCCCAGCTCCCTTAATCTCTGATCATAATGCATACTTTCTAAACCAGGCAGCATCCTGATAAATCTCCTCTGTACCCTTTCCAATGCTTCCACATCCTTCCTATAATGAGGTGACCAGAACTGGACACAGTACTCCAAGTGTGGCCTAACCAGAGTTTTATACAGCTGCATCATTACATCATGACTCTTAAACTCTATCCCTCGACTTATGAAAGCTAACACCCCATAAGCTTTCTTAACTACCCTATCCACCTGTGAGGCAACTTTCAGGGATCTGTGGACATGTACCCCAAGATCCCTCTGCTCCTCCACACTACCAAGTATCCTGCCATTTACTTTGTACTCTGCCTTGGAGTTTGTCCTTCCAAAGTGTACCACCTCACACTTCTCCGGGTTGAACTCCATCTGCCACTTCTCAGCCCACTTCTGCATCCTATCAATGTCTCTCTGCAATCTTTGACAATCCTCTACACTATCCACAACACCACCAATCTTTGTGTCGTCTGCAAACTTGCCAACCCAGCCTTCTACCCCCACATCCAGGTCGTTAATAAAAATCACAAAAAGTAGAAGTCCCAGAACAGATCCTTGTGGGACACCACTAGTCACAATCCTAATGTTCTTTCTCCTTTTCCCTTGATTGGTACTTGGCTGTTAAATTATTAACATTTTCTTATACTGAGTGAAATTCAGTAAAATGCTGAATAAAATCTCTTTACATCTGCTTCAGTCAAAAATATAGCTGGTGATTATGCAAAGTCAAGGCATCTTCCAACAATATTATGTATACATACATACTGCATAATGGCACTAGATCCAAAAGAAAATTGGGAAAATAATCTAACTGCTCAATTTATACATTTAATACGTATTCCTTGAGCTTCATAGCTCTATGATTATTACTCTGCCACAGAAAGTGAGCAAATGTATTCAAAAACTATCCACTCTTGATAAAATTACTCAATTCATACCAAAATCCACTTTATTATTAGAGTATATTTAATAACATTTCATTATCGATATGAAGGTAAACTATTCTTAAACAAATAAGCTTTACGCAAGAATTTTTAAATTTACAATCCTGCAACTTCATTTCAAATTACTTCCATCAACATGTTACCATTAACACTTCATCTTAGCACAATGCAGCTTTAAATCCTCTTCATCTTCACAGTAGCTGATGACGGAATTACAAAATCCATCACCACTGGATTATTATTTGGTTATTCAAAAGAATGCATTATAAAAATTCTACAGAAATCCCAATAGTATATTTTCAATACTAGTAAAATGTTAAGATTAACACTGGTGTCAGTGCTGAGGGATGGGCACAAGTCCTTTCAGCAGCTAAGAGCACCGTAGCAGTCTTTTGCTTAGCCTTTCTCGTTTTAGAAAGATATTCACATTTGAGCATTACTTCCACTATTCTTCTCAGGATGTTGGTAAACAATCTGTTGTTCCAGGGCAAATGCAGAAAGGTGGGAGAATGGGGCTGAGAGGGACAATAGATCAGCCATGATCAAAAGGCAGAGCACACCTGATGGGTCAAATGGATGGCCAACCGCAATAGCTCCTACTTATGCTCTTCAGCATATGGCCAACGTTACTCAGCAACAAATCATTGGGCAAATCCAACACTATCTCAATTTATAACTAACTTTATGGGTTAAAAATATTAGCCAATTGTGACGTAGCCACACATCTTAATTTCAAGTTCAAGTCTGTCATTCAACATACATGAATCTCCATGAACACAGCAAAATGAAACAGCATTACTTTGAGGCCTAGGTGCAAAACACAGTACTAACAGTTACACACAGCACAAGAAACATTTAGCACATACAAGATATCAGTAAAATACAGTCACAAAAAAAAATAGTAGTTCAAGATCCTAACTCCATGAATGTTGCACTAGCTTACAGTCAAATGCCTGTCCTCTGCTGAGTGAACACTTAGGTCAGCAGTGACTCCAAAGGGCCCCTGGGTGGCTATATACAGGCAACAGCACAGCTTGAGCCCTAGTCCTTGCAACTCCCCTGGCATCGTCCAATAAATCAGCGTATCAGACTTGCAGCATTTCACATTAACAATGTGCAACAGGGTCTTGTGATCACAAGAAAAGCAATTAAGACGATCACTCGCTGCTGGACTGCACACCTCCTTTGTGACCTGTCCCCTCCAACACCCCTCTAACACAGGCAGCAGCACGATCTGCACCAAGTCTAGCTCCTTCAGTTTCTCCACCAATGAGCAACTCGTTGATGGGGTAGACCTGCAGTATTTGAAGTTCTTAATGTTTAGCAGGGTCTTGTGATCATAAAAAATACATTTAAAAAAGACAACACCACCTTTGGTTGACCCTTGGAAGTTGCTGCAGCCGAACACGCCGCCATCTTACCGAAAAGAAAATACATGTCAGCCAGCACATTTCTTGTTGAAATTGAAGAGGGGAGAATAATCAACCTCAATCCATTCTTATTCACAATTGTTCAAAAGGAATCCCATAGTTAAAGTACAGCACAGAAATAGACCACTTGGCCCATCTAGTCCATGTGAAACATTTAGACTGCAGACTCCCAACGATCTGCACCAGGACCATAACCCTACTAGCTATCCACCTATCCAAACTTCTCTTAATGTTGAAATTGAGCTCACATGCACCACTTGAGCTGGCAGCTATTTCCACACTATCATGACCTTCTGAGTGAAGTTTCCCCTCATGTTTCACTTAAACTTCTTACCTTTCTCCCTTAACTTATGACCTCTGGTTGTAATCCCAGCCAACCTTAGTGGAAAAAGCCTGCTTCCTTATCTGTACCCCTATCAAATTCTGCATACCTCTATCAAACCACCTCTCAATCATCTAAATTCTAAGGAATAAAGTCCTAGCCTACTCAATCTTTCCTTATAACTCAGGTCCTCCAGAACTAGCAACACACTTGTGAATTTTCTCTGTACACTGTCAACAATATTTACATCTTTACTGTAGGTAGGTGACTAAAAACTGCACACTGTACTCCAAATCAAGCCCTTCCAACATCTTATACAATTTCAACATAACATCCCATCTCCTGCACTCAATACATTGGTTTATGAAGACCAATGTGTCAAAAACATTGTTTACAACCCCATTTACCTGTGACGCCGCTTTCAATGAATTATGCACTTGTATTCCAAGATCCCTTTTGTTCTACCACAATCCTCAGTGCCCTACTGTGCAAGACCTACCCTGTTTGGTCCCACTGAAGTGCAAAACCTCTCACTTTTCTGCATTAAATTCCATCTGCCATTTTCAGCCCAATTTTCCAACTGAAGCAGATCTCTCCACAAGGCATGACAGCCTTCCTCGCTGTCCATTACACCCTCATTCTTGGTGTCGCCCACAAATTTGCTGATCCAGTTAACCATCAATATCAATGATCTGGATGATAAACAACAAAAGGACCCAGCACTTAAAATATATATATATACTATCAATAAACAAGACACTAAAGTTGAACTCAATTAACAGGAATTTTTCCACAAAATGCTGGCTTTCCTTTTACTGTATCACAAGAAGGGGCAGTTTAGTTATTGGCTCAAAATATTAAGAAAATACAAAATTTGTAACTGCAAAAATAGAAAACACCTGTTAGAATTTAAATGAGCTGCACAGCAAATATTTCAAGATTTTATTTTAATCTATTTAAATACTATTTCATTAAAATTAATTTGTGTTCTTTATAAATGTTGAAGTATAGAATTTAATTCAATATTTCTTAAATAAATCATTGAAACAAAAGCATTTCAAAATCCCCTGAGAGCAGCAAGTGCTTGAACGTAATGGTAGGGCATTCCAAGGTCTAACCAGAGCCTACTCAACGTTGCTTGGGTTTCTTGTGTCAGGTGGGTCAGCCCAATCATATTTGCCTGCAATAAAAGCAATATCCAACCAAGTCAGTGCCAGGGCAAGCAGAATAGGCCAGGGTGAGAATATCTGGCCAATTTCTCCTTTTATAATCAATGATTTGCTATAGCTTAACAGTTATCCATTGTTGCTAACCTCCTCCAGCCAGGCAAGATTCAAAGCAAATGTTGATAGTCGAAAACAAGTAAAAGCAGAAAATTTGCTTTCAGTAAGTCCAGCAGTCCAGGGGTAAATAAAGTTAACATCTCACATTGTCAACTGAAATGCATTAAGAGTGCAAAACAACACAGAGCACAGAGGTCACATACAAGCCCTATTAAGACAATGTTAGCATTTTCTGTGCTCTGTAAATACTTCCCTAACCTGCTGCATACTTCCAATAATTTTTTTTTAATATTACTCAAAAGACTTGGGGTGCAGATCTCAGACAATCTCACCTGGTCCAGGAACACCACTGGGATTGTGAAACAGGCCCAGCAGAGATTGCACTTTCTGAGGAAGCTTAAACAAGCATCACTCCCCACTAATATCTTAACTACATTCTACAGAGGCGTGGTTGAGAGTGTGCTGACCTTTTGCATCACAACCTGGTACTCCAGCTGCAGTGCTGTCGACAAAAAAGCCTTGCAGAGGGTGGTTAGGGAGCAGACAAGGTTATTGGGGTCTCCCTACCTTCTGTCCAAGACCTCTTTCAGAGTCGATTCCTCCAGAAGACACGTACATCATTAAAGACCCCTCACACCCTCTCCATGAACTGTTTGTTCTTCTGCCATCAGGCAAACGTTACAGGAGCATCAAAACTAAAACCACAAGGCTACTAAACAGCTTCCTCCCACAGGCAGTCAGACTGCTAAATAGCTGCTCTACCTGACTCTGCTTCGGACACCTAACTTGCACCGGACACTTATAACTGATCTTAACTGACGTGTGGCTGTTGTGTTTTACTATTTGTTATGTTTTTTATCTAGTGTTGCATTTGTTATGTTATGATTGCACTGCCCCTGAGAAACGCAGTCTCATTCTGTCCTGCAGAGCTGATGTACGGTTAGAATGACAATTTTATTTGGGTTTTCTTTAGCGCTGGAAATGGTTACATCCCAACACGCAGGACAGAAGCAAGGTTGCATTGTGTATTCCATGGACCAGCAAATACCGGCCAGCTTAGCTGAGCGGCGGACACCCCTGCTGAAATCCGGAGGAAAACACACAGAGGATGCAGAGGGGGATCACAAAGCCAAGGAAAGAGGACCGGGTCGAGACAACAGAGACTTTTGGAGAAGAGAAGTTCGGTGGGTAATAGCATTCCACCTGACCGTAAGTGCACTGAGAGCGGTAAGCGTAAAGGAGTTGGGTGCTTACTGTTCTGGCTAACAACGGATGGTGCAATCCGGGGCATATTACGATTGAGGAACATGTTTGCAGACTGGATATTGAACTTTTTACTGTTGGACTTCGGCCACATTCCACCGTGATACAACACTTGGCGGCATGGGAGGTCGTTCCTGCCTGTGGTCACCGAACGTGCAGTTCCTCCTGTGGAGGGTCAGACACCCTGAGCCAATAGACTGGTCCTGGACTTATTTTCCATCTGGCATAGTTTGCATTTTGTTGTTTATTTGTTAGGGGTTTTTTGTATTGCTATATTTACGCTCTATTCTTGGTTGGTGCGGCTGTAACGAAACCAATTTCTCTCGGGATTAATAAAGTATATCTATCTAACTATCTATCAATAGAGTTTTTTGAATCTTGAATCTTATCTCCCATATGAGAACTGGTTGATGCTGTGTACCTGGATTTTCAGAAGGCTTTTGACAAGGTGCCACACATGAAGCTGCTTAACAAGCTATGAGCCCATGGTATTACAGGAAAGATTCCAGCATGGAAAAAGCAGTGGTTGATTGGCAGGAGGCAAAGAGTGGGAATAAAGTGAGACTTTTCTGACTTGATTAGTGGTGTCCACAGGGTTCTGTGTTGGGACTGATTCTTTTTAAATTATATGTCAATGATTTAGATAACGGAATTGATGGCTTTGTTTCAAACTTTTCAGACAATTGGAGTTACAGCGAAGTAGTCATTAAGTTGCAGGAAGCGAGTAGCTGGGTGACTGACAAGAGAAGGAATGGGAAATTTCAAGTTGAACTCAATCATATTGTGATCACTGGCAGTTCCTCTACCATAAGCTCCCTAATGACCTTCGGTTCATTACACCAGTGGTCCCCAACTACCGGGCCGTGAGCATGTGCTATGGGCCGTGAGGAAACAATATGATTTGGCGATATGAACTGATATGAGTCAGCTGCACCTTTCCTCATTCCCTGTCATGCCCACTGTTGAACTTAAACGCACGTGAGGTCCACAGGAATAATGTCAATATTAAACGGGTCCAGGGTGCGCAGAAAGTTGGGAACCCCTGCATTACACATCACCCAATCCAGTATAGCTGATCCCCCAGTAGGCTCAACGACAAACTGCTCTAAAAAGTCATCAGGTAGGCATTCAACAAATTCACTCTTGAGATCCACTACCAACCTGATTTTCCCTATCTATCTGCAAGTTAAAATCTCCCATAACTATCATAACATTGCCCTTTTCTATTACCCTACTGTAATCTGTAGTCCACATCACAGTTGCTGTTTGGAGGCCTGTATATAACTCACATCAGGGTCCTTTTCCCTTGCATTTGCTTTACTCAACCCACAAGGGTTCAGCATCTTCCAATCCTGTCACACCTTTCTACTGATTTCATGCCATTCTTTACCAGGAGAGCCACACAACCCCCTCTGTCTACCTTCCTAAACCTCTAATGCAATGTGTAACTTTGGATATTCAGCTACCAACTACAACCATCCTTTAGCCACAGTATCATACCCGACAATCTGCAAAAGTGGAACAAAATCATCCACCTTATTTCTTATACTCCGTGTATTGAGATACAACACTTGGGAGTACTGCATTTGCTACACTTTTTGATTCAGCATTCCTAATGCACTGATACTCACCTTGCTGGCTGCAATTTTGTTCTATCATCTGCCTGCCCTTCCTGACAGTCTGACTGCAAGTTATCTTTGTTTTTTTTTTAAAACCATCTGTTCTATCCTGAGTCCCTTCACTCCAGTTCCCACCCACTCCCCAGCCAAATTGGTTAGAACCCTCCCCAAATGATCTTTAGAAGGTAGTGAACCTGTGGAATTCTTTGCCACGGGCAGCTGCGGAAAACAAGTCTTTATGTACATTTAAAGATTGATAGATTCTTGATTGATCAAGACATGGAGGTATAGGGAGAAGTCAGGAAATTGGGGCTGATCAGGCATAATGAAACAGCAGAGCAGACTCGATGGGGCAAAAGATCTAATCCTGCTCCTATATCTTATGATATATTATTAGAACAATGAAACACCTGTTTTTCATATGCTATAGGAGGCTTCAACTTTCAAAGTAAATTACTTCATTTTTGTTTAATTTTGGTAATAAGAAGTAATCAGGATATAGAGTTAAAAAAAATCAAACATGTAAAGATACAACAGGTCTTTCTAAAAAATAATCAGATTGAAAATGTATTGACAACATGGAAATTAATCGATACTAGGCTTTATGGAAAATACTGCAGCTGAAAGGTTTTTGGATGTTCTATTTTGATGCTTTAGAGCAATTACCAATTTGCAGTAATCTTGACCAAACATGAGCACTGTCAAAATGGATGAATCAAATAAATATACCAAAGAAATCAAAAGATGTTATCGTGGAAAAAATACTAGGTGAGACACTATTTTCTGCCAGTTTATTAGATAATTTCTTCTGCTTCTATCTAAATCATATTTATTTGATTTCTGCAAATTTTTTTTACAAATGAAATGTACTATACTTTTGAGAAGTCACTTACAGATGCCCTTCCAGTCTGCAAAAATTTTGATTATATTAATTTGCACTTGGAATTCTGGTGAACGTCACTGGAAATTATAGCTGTGGTTCTCGACATCCAAATGAAAAAAAAACGCACAGAATTCAGTTACATTTTGATGTACTTACTGATATTTTAAGCTACATTTACATATTTGTCAACTACAGGTCTCAAACCTGTAGTTGCCATGGTCAGATTTAAAACAAAAAAAACTAAGTACTAGAGAAAGGCGGCAAGGCTCGATTTCTTTTTTTTAAATGTAGCTCTGCAGTTATTCTGAAAATAAGCAAAAGGAACACTATTTTCAGACTAGAGCATTCTTCCGACATTAAGACAAACAAACTCTTTTTTTCTAATTTTCATTCATATATAAATAAGAGGCCCATGAAGTACAACATTATACTGTTAGCAGAACACTACCAAGCAGACATTCAGCTCTAATTAAAGAAGCCCTCATAGGATAAACCCCACTTTCTAATTTTATATTAAGGGAATGACACCAAATTGTAAGAGCATCATACTTGTTTTATTGTTCAAAACCTCAATAGTGGAGTCCAAAATGTAGTAATCAACAATACATGATGCCCCCTCTAGTCATAACCTGAATAAGTTAGTTAACAAGTAGCTTTCAAGCATCTATTTCTATAGTATAAAAACCGTAAGACAAAGGAACAGAATTAGGTCACTTAGCCCATTGAGTCAACTTTGCCATTCGACCAAGACTTATTTATATTCCCTTACAATCATGTTCTCCTACAATCTTCGGCACCGTTACTTATCAATATCCATTTTAAAATACCCAATGGCTTGGCCTCTACGGCCATCTGTAGCAATGAATTCCACAGATTCATCTCCCTCTGGCTAAATAAATTCCTCCGCATCTCTACTCTAAACAGATGTTCCTCTTGAAATTCCTCCGCATTTCTGTTCTAAAGGGATATCCTTCTATTCTGAGGCTGTGCCCTCTGATCCTAGACTCCCCCACTATTGGAAACACCCTCTCCATATTTACTCTAACTAGGCCTTTCAATATTGAGTTGGATTCAATGAGATTCCCTTTTCATTCTTCTAAACACCAGTCAGTACAGGCCCAGTCCTCAAATGCTCATCATATTAACCCTTTCATTTCCAGGATCATTCTCGTAAACATTCTCCGAACTCTCTCCAACACCAGCACCTTTCTTAGATATAGGGCCCAAAACTGCTTACAATATTCCAAATGTAGTATAACCAATGCTTTATAAAGCCTCAGCATTACATCCTTGTTTTATATTCTTCACCTCTTGAAATGAATGCTAAAATTTCATTTGCCTTCCTTATTACCAACTCAACCTAGAAATTAACCTTTAGGGAATCCTGCACAAGTACTCCCAGGCCCCTTTGCACTTCCAACTTCTGAATGTACAGGCAATTTGCAAAATAGTCTACACCTTTATTCCTTCTACTGAAGTGTATGACCATTTACTTCCTTACACTGTATTCCATCTGCCACTTTTTTGCCCAGTCTTCTAATCTGTATAAGTCTGTCTGCTGACTCCCTGATTCACCACCATCTGCTACTTCACCTTTCACTCTGCATGTCAAAGAGTTACTGGAACAAGGTTAGATAATTATATTAAATGAAATAAAATTTATTAGATATTCCCAAGCTTCAGATACAAAAAACATTGCAATATCTAGCTTAATAACTAAATGTAAAGTTGGAAAATGGAAAAGATGATCAAACTCACAGGAGCATTGCAATTAACGTAATTCTGCACAAAGTCTACTCTTCCAATAATGTGTCCAAAACTACTGGTCTAAAAATCAATTGCTAATTTTATGAACTAATACTTTGCTGCTTAACATCAGCCAACAAGTGTTTTTTTACCTACGCTTTTTATACTCCAAGTAAAAAAATCCAAAACCATTTCTCAGTTCATGTAGACATGCAGTCTCTTTCAGGTCCATATAACCCTGCCATCGGTTTCCATCAAATTTCCAATGAAACACCATACAAGGAAAATGTGATCAAAAGTAGTAACGCAAGTTGCAACCAGCTGGCCTCCACACACCTCAGCAAAACAAATCACGATTGCAGCAATTTGAAAGTATAACTTTAGTGTAATTTGACATTATCAAAGTACATCCATGTCACTGTATATAACCCTGAAGTTCATTTTCTTGCGGGCATATTCAATAAATCCATAACAAAATCGATGATAGACTGCACCACATGGGTGTTTAACCAGTGTACAAAAGACAACAAACTGCAAATACAAAAAGCAAGAATATGAGATAGAGTCCTTGAAAGTGAGTCCAAAGGCTGTAGGAATATTTCAATGATGGGTTATGTGAAATTGAGTGAAATTAATCCCTTTGGTTCAAGAACCTGATGGTTGCGTGGTATTAACTGTTCCTGAACCTGGTGGTGAGTGTCCTGAGGCTCCTGGACCACATTCCCGATGGTAGCAGTGAGAAGACAGCACATATTGGGTGGTGGGGTCCCTGATGATTGATGCTGCTTTCCAGCGACAGTACTTCATGTAGATGTGCTCAATAGTGGGGAGGGCTTTATCTGTGATTGACTGGGCAGTTCTGGAGACACATCTCCTAGGTTCTTGTAACTAATTTACTGAAATTTAGACTGTCAAAACTGACAGGATACTAATCATGCTGAGGTAGTTTGATCTGTTGAATCTATATTGTGTTTTGTTATTTGGGGTATAAAAGTTGGTAACATTTATGTCAATACTTTTTTAAACATATTATGAACAAATGTAAGACAAAGACTTCTTATCGATTGTACATAAATTCAGAGATGGAAATGAGGGCAATCCCAAGCTATCTCAATACATATTCCAAAATCGAAACACTTCTGGCACCAAGTACTTTGGATAAGTTGGATAAGGAGTACATCTTCCTTGATGGAGGCATTAAAGAGAGGGCATGTCCTGGTGATTGGGGGGGGGGGGGGGGGAGGTCCATAATGATTTATGTCTCAAAAAGGCTGCACCACCCTTTAAAGGTATCCTGGATGCTCAGGAGGCTAGGGCCCATGATCCTGGTTGAGTAGACAACTTTCTCTGATCCTGTGCAGTGGCCTCTCCATACCAGTCAGTGATGCAACCAGTTAAGAATGCTCTCCATGGTACATCTGTTGAAATTTGCTGCAGTCCATGCCTCCTCAAACTCCTAATGGCACATAGCTGTTGTCATGCCTTCTTTGTAACTGTTTCAATATGTTGGCCCCAGGATAGATCTTCAGAGATGTTGACACCCAGGAACTTGAAACTTCTCACCCTTTACACCACTGATCTTCAACAAGGACTGGTAGTTGTTCCCTTGACTTCCCCTTCCTGAAGGCCACAATCAATTCCTTGGATTTACTACCACTGACTGCAAGGTTGTCGTCGTGACACAAAAGCCGATCTATCTCGCTCCTGTACATCTCGTCACCTTCTGAAATTCTGGCGACAATAGCCACGTCATCAGCAAATTTATTAATGCCATTTGAGCTGTGTCTAGCCACTGTGAGTGTAGAAAAAAACAGAGCAGTGGGCTAAGCACACATCCTTGAGATGCGGTGTTGATTGTCAATGAGGATCCGTATAGGCTGTGGTCTGTCAGTGAAGAAGTCAGTTTCCAGTTGCAGAGGGAGGTATACTAGCCCAGGTTTTGGAGCTTGTTGATTAGAACTGGGGATATGATTGTGCAGTCAATAAACAGCAGCCAGATATGGGTATTATTACTGTCCAGGTGATCCAAAGCCAAGTAGAGAGCCAGTGAGACCGCATCTGCTGTATACCTATTGTGGCCATCAGGAAATTGCAGCATGGTCCAGACCTTGCCTAGAAAGGAGTTGATTCTAACCACAACCAACCTCTCAAATTACTTTATCACAGTAGATGTGCCATTGGGTGAAAGTTGTTGAGACACTCACTCTGCACTTCTTTGACACTGATTGTTACCCTTTTGAAGCAGGTGGGAACCTCTGACTGCAGCAAGAGAGATTTGAAATGTCCTTGAACATTCCTGCCAGTTAGTTAGCACAGGTTTTCAGAGCCCTACCAAGTACAACATCAGGGCCTGATGCCATACGAGGGCTCACCCTGTTGAAAGGTGTTCTGACTTCAGCCTTTGAAACAGATCACAGGGTCACTGGATACTGTAGGGAACTTATTCTCTCTTTCAAAACTTGCATAAAAGGCACTGAGCTCAACCAGCAGTGACGCATCACAGCCATTCATCAAGTCAGGTTTCACTTTGTAGGAAGTAATGATCGGCAAACTCTGCCAGAGCTCACGTGCATCCGATTCCATCATAAGAACATAAGAAATAAGAGCAGGAGTAGGCGATCCAGCCCATCGAGCCTGCCCCACCATTCAATAAGATCATGGCTAATCTGTCCATAAACTCAGCTCCATCTACCTGCCTTTTCCCCATAACTCTTAATTCCCTTACTATGTAAAAACCTATCTAACTGTTTCTTAAATATATTTAGTGAGGAAACCTCAGCTGCTTCCCTGGGCAGAGAATTCCACAGATTCACCACTCTCTGGGAAAAACAGTTTCTCCTCATCTCCATCCTAAATCTTCTCCCCTGAATCTTGAGGTAATGTCCCCTAGTTCTAGTCTCACCTATCAATGGAAACAACTTTCCTACTTTTATCTTATCAATCCCTTTCAAAATTTTGTTTCAATAAGATCCCCTCTCATTCTTCTGAATTCCAGAGAGTATAGTCCCAGGCGACTCAAACTCTCCTCTTAGGTTAACCCCTTCATCCCCGGAATCAACCTGGTGAACCTCCTCTGCACTATAGCCAGTACATCCTTCAAGTATGGAGACCAGAAATGCACCAGTACTCCAGGTGCGGCTTTACCAGTACCCTGTATAGTTGCAGCATGACCTCCCTGCTCTTGAATTCAATCCCTCTAGCAATAAAAGCCAACATTCCGTTTGCCTTCTTAATAACCTGTTGTACCTGCAAGCCAACTTTTTGCGATTCATGAATAAACACTCCCAAGTCCCTCTGCACAATAGCATGCTGCAATCTTTCACCATTTAAATAATAATCTGCTCTATTATTCCTTCTAAAGTGGATGATCTCACATTTACCAACATCGTATTCCATCTGCCGGACCTTGGCCCACTCACTTAACCTATCTATATCCCTCTGCAGACTCTCCACATCCTCTGTGCAATTTGCTTTTCCACTCATATCTAACCTCAATTACAATTTTTTCCACCCTCAAAATAGCCTTCTTTAGGAGGTACCTGGATTCAAAGCAGTCCTGTGACTGCACTTCCGCCTCCTTGACCACACCTTTATGGTTCTCACCACCAATGCTGCGGACTTTAGTCTCTGCTTATACAATAGGAGTCAAGTGCTTGGAAATTCCAAAGTATGGGTGTGGGATGGCATGGTAAGCGTATGGTAGGATAACAGTGATCAAGTGTGTTGGCTCCTCTGGTTCCATTGGTAATAGTTGTTCAAGCTGGCCTCATTGAAATCCCCCACAATAATAGGAAAGGCATGAGCATGTGCTGTTTTGTGCC
The DNA here is from genome assembly GCF_963921235.1 of Mobula hypostoma. Lineage (NCBI taxonomy): Eukaryota > Metazoa > Chordata > Chondrichthyes > Myliobatiformes > Myliobatidae > Mobula > Mobula hypostoma. The sequence continues at coordinate 229,473,148 of NC_086097.1, read as the reverse complement.
TTTTTTTTTCTTTTTTTTTTAATTTTATTTTTATTTGGATAAGGAATTCACAATTATCATGTACTTTTTTCACACATATAACCTTTTCCATTTTTTTATATGTATAAAACTACAATTATTTATACATTCTTAAGTACACATTGAGATGATATAAAAGGAAAATAAACATTTAAATAGATAATTATGTACTGTGGTAAATCTAACCTATTAGGCTAAGTAATGAAATTAGTTGTTAAGAAAAATGGTAATAATAGTTTCCATACAACCCTTCTGGACCATTTCCACTGGTCCAAAATGTTGCATACAAGCCTATATACCAACCATTGTAGGTGTTTATATCCCAATTTGTTCGTGCTTGTTCCTGCCCGCAGACATAATTATCCAATCCCTATGTACTTATTTACTTAATTTTTTCATTTTTTTTTATCCCTTTCCCAAATCTTTCCCTTTACTTGTGTTAATTCTCTATTTTCCAAAAAAAAACAAACATTTAGACTAGGGGTGCTTACGTTAGCAATATTACTGTGTTGATGAGAAGAGCAATATAAATCATTAGGAGAGTCATCTAAAGTCTGCTCGCATTGGGGTTATATATTCAATCCATTTATTCCAGATTTGATAAAATGTTTCTTTTTGAGTTCTCAGGGAGTAAGTCAACTTTTCCATTTTAAATATTTCCAAGATAATTTTGTACCAATCTTCTAATGTAGGTGGTATTGGATTTAGCCATTTTCTAGTGATTGATTTCTTACTTGCCGCTAAGAGGGCCTGCAGCAACTTTATATCTTCCTTCTGTTCAAGGAACAATACATGCCCCAAATAGAGCGTCTCAAAGTTCAGAGGTATCTGGGACCTAAGTACCTTAACTAATGTTCTATGAATACCTTCCCAAAATAGACTTAATTTAGGGCAATCCCAGAAAATATGAAAATGATTTGCCTCCTTGGAGCCGCACCTTCTCCAACACATCACATTTGTATCTTTATATTTTTCCTGATATGGGGTCTTGAAGTATCTTATAATGTTTTTCCAACAATGTTCTCTCCAAGTCAAAGAATTAGTCGAGGACCATTGAAAGCTGCAGATTTTCCCCCAAGCCTCCTCTGAAAGTACCAACCCCGCTTCTTTCTCCCACTTCTCTTTAATATACAGTGTATTTACATTTTTAGCATGGGAGAGTGCATTATATAGGCGAGAAACTGATTTACTAGGTATTGAACTGCAAGCCGAATTCAGAATCTTGAAAAATTCTAATTCTACTGTTGATAGGTCTGTATATCTACAACTCTGGTTAACATAGTTTCGTATTTGAAGGTACCTAAAAAAGTCATTATGTTCTAGGCCATGTTTGTCCTGTAGGATTTGGAAACTTTGTAATACTCTTTTATCTATAAATGAGAGGTAGGTTGTAAGACCTTTCTTTATCCATAGCTCAAATCTTTTATCTCCTCTGTTGGGAAGGAATTCGGTATCATATGCACACCACCTAAAGAGTTTTAACATGTTATTAATTCCACATGAATTAACCACCTTCTGCCATACTTTTAATGTAAGATTTATCCAAGCATTATTAAATTTTTCCAACTGGGCCATCAATCCTTTGTCAGCTATTGAGGCCTGAAGAGGAAAACTGTCAACTAATCCAAATTCTATTTCCTTCCATCTAGCCTTATATTCCCTATTACACCAATATAACAGAGGGGTTATCTGTGAGGCATAAAAATAATTTCTCAGGCAAGGAAGAACCATACCTCCTCCTTCCTTCCCTAACTGTAAGGTGTTATATCGAATTCTAGGTTTCCTTCCTTGCCAAATGAAGCGGGAAATCCATTTGTCCCATTCCCTGAATTGATTATCATCCACCTCCACTGGTAAAGTACGGAAAAGATATAATAACCGAGGAAGAATATTCATTTTTATAGTATTTATCCTTGAATTTAAACTTAAAAAGGGGATAAGATTCCATCTATGCATATCTGCTTTTATCTCTGAGATTAATGGCCCATAATTTACCTGTGACAGTGTTGAAAGATCCTTCGGCAGGGTTATTCCTAAATATTTTAATGATTTAGCTTCCCACTTAAGATCGTATGTATCCTGCAATTTTTTGGATGGTGTATAATTTAGGGACATAACCTGCGTTTTCTTTACATTTATTTTATAACCTGATATTTTCCCAAAGTCATCCAACAGTGTAAACAATCCTATAAATGATTTTTCTGGTTCACTCAGATAGACCAAAACATCATCTGCGAATAACGCCACTTTCTGTTCAATCCCTGCCACCTTGATACCTTTTACGATTTCGCTCTGTCTTATTCGTTGGGCAAGTGGTTCAATATATAGCGCAAAAAGGAGAGGAGAAATTGGGCATCCCTGTCTAGTGCCTCTCTCTAAAATGAAGGAGTCAGAGAGGTCCCCATTTATCTTAATTCGGGCTGTAGGACTGTCATATAGAGTCTGAATTACTTTAATAAACCTTTCTTGAAAGCCGAATCTTCCTAACACTCTGTATAGGAATGCCCAACTAACCGAATCAAAAGCTTTCTCAGCGTCCAATCCTACTATCATTGTCTCTGTCTCGTTCTTATTAACCTGTTCTAATATGTGCAGAGTTCTCCTTATGTTGTCCTGTGTTTGTCTTTGTTGAATAAATCCAGTCTGGTCTAAATGGATTAGGCTAGGTAAAAGCTTTTCCAATCTGCGCGCTAATATAGATGTAAATAGTTTGTAATCTAAATTAAGAACACTAATTGGCCGATAATTGCCACATTCTAGTTTATCTTTACCCTCTTTAGGAATAACTGAAATAATCGCTTCTCCCCAGGAAGGTGGAGTTTCTCCTCTCTGCAAGATCCAATTAAAGGTGTTAAGTAGTAATGGGGCTAACTGTGTCTTCAGGGACTTGTACCACTCTGAGGTAAACCCATCAGAACCCGGGGACTTTCCAGCCTTTAACCTAGAGATGGCCACGTTCAGTTCTTTGACAGTTACTGGTTCTAATAAACTTTCATTTTGTAAATCTGTAAGTTTAGGTAGATCTAAAAAATTCAATACACTGTCTATATAGGGCTCATTGGGGGCCCGGTGTTGGGAGTACAGCTCTCGATAATATGTTTCAAAACTCTCTTGAATTTTCCCTATTGTACTCTCCACAAGCTTTGTCTTTGGATTCTTTATTTTATGAATTGTATTGTCTGCTTGTTGTTTTCGTAATTTATATGCTAATAATCTAGCTGATTTACCTCCTACTTCATAATTCTTTTGTCTCAGGTAAAGAAAATTTCTTTGAGTTTCCAACGTATAAATATCTTCAATTTCACTTTGCAATTTCCTAATTTCCTGTTTTCGATTTGAATTACTTTTGTTGCTATCTACAACTTGAAGTTGTTTTAATTTTCCTTGAAGGTCTGCTAATTTTTGTGCATTGATTTTTTTCATGTGAGTAGTAATGGAAATAATTTTCCCTCTCAGTACAGCTTTCAATGTATCCCATAAAATCACTGGTGATGTTTCTCCCGTGTCATTAAGGTCTAGATATTCTTTGATTTCTCCCCTTAATCTCTCCATTACTTTCGGGTTATTGAGTATATGTAAGTTTAGCCTCCATAGTGTTTTCCTCATTTTCCTTTCCAGGATTAGAGACACAGAGACTGGGCTATGATCCGACAGATCAACTGTTGCAATATTACAGTTTTTTATCCTGAGTCTATCTGTATTAAAGATAAAGAAATAGTCTATCCTTGAATAGGCTGAATGAGGGAAAGAGTAATATGTATAATCTTTACTAGTAGGGTGTAATTCCCTCCAGACATCTATAATTCCCAACTCCTCCATCAATGAATTCACTTTCCGAGTCAGAGGTTTATTCTGAGTAACTATTCTTGAAGAATCTAATATAGGATTTAATCTAATATTAAAATCCCCTCCACAAATTACTACCCCTCGAGAACTGACCATTAGGTCAATAATGTGTCTATAAAATGACCATTCACTACCTGGAGGAGCATAAACATTCAGCAATGTTATTTCTGTACCTTCTATTCTTCCTGTGATTTTTACAAACCGTCCTTCTTTGTCTCTAGTCTCTGAAATATGTTCATAATTAAGAGTACTTGATATTAAAGTAGCTACCCCTCTTTTGTGACTCAATTTATATGATGAATAAAATACATGCTTAAAGCCCATTCTTTTTAATTTTCCATGTTCAGATTGGTTCATATGTGTTTCCTAGAGGAAAGCTATTTGTGCCCTCTCTTTTTTCAATTTAGACATAATCTTATTTCTTTTAATTGGATTCAAAACCCCATTAACATTATAGGAAATTATTTTTACCAATTCAGTTCGCATTTTTCTCTAGTAGAAAAAAAGCACTCTCCTTTTCTAACCAAACAGTAAGCAATCCCTTCTCAACAGTAAACCAAGACATATAACCACACCCTAGACATTTCTGAACGTATAACATTTGAAAATTTTTCCCGACTTCCCACAGTGAGGCCTGAGCACCGACCCGCCTCAGTTCAGAGGGATAACCTCTATCTTCACCCTGTGTTAGAGGGCCCTCAGCAGTTTGAATAATCATAGAGAATTTTCTCCTATTTATGTCTCGACCATATTGCTATCCTTCAAGTTATTCCGCCTAGTTTATTTTCAATTACCAGTTTTCATTTTACTTTTAAGTCCGATTTACTCTTTTCAGTCATTTCTCTTAATTAATCTGTATTCTCTGTACATTCGCGTCTGAATATTTGCAGCTTTTCCTTGTAGTTTGACACTCTGGTTCGAGTGGAGCGTCCTCGCCCCACTAACTGCCACGACTTCTGCCGAATCCTCTCCAGTAGTGACTCCGGTTGGGTGATAACTTTAATAGGTAGTCCCCGGTCCGCCAGGTCCAACATTGCCTCCTCCACCGTAGCGTAAGTTTTTGTCCCTTCGTCGTAAAAGACTCTCAGCCGAGCTGGATACAGGGTCTGGAATCTGATGTTGTTTTCCTTCAGGACTCTCCGTGTTTCCGTATATTCCTTCCGTCTGGCAAGAATCCCCGGTGCATAGTCGTGGTCTAAACTGATTTTGCAGTTGTTCCACATGAAACCTTTCTTTTGCCATGCTCTTTTAAGCACCTCTTCCTTCGTTCTGTAACTGAGAAATCTGATCAGAATCGATCTGGGCTGGGCGCCTGCCGAAGGCTGTGGTGCCAACGCGCGGTGAGCCCTTTCTATCTGTAGGTCTTTTACGGCCGGTATATCAAGGTTCTCTCTAAGCAGCTTCTCCACGAAGGGAATCATCAATCCGGGTTTACCTTCGGTTCCTTCGGGAACTCCGTAGATCCTCACATTTTCCCTTCTCGAGCGGCCTTCTTGATCTATTAGTTTCCACTGAAGCTGGTCTTGTAGCTTCAGCATTTCTGCTATCACTTCCTCGGCGTTTTGTAGCTTCTCTTCAATTCCAACAATCCTCGCTTCGGCTTCATCTATCCGCGAGTTAGTTTTTACTATTTCTCCTTTAATATCTTCCAGCTGTTTGCTGTTATCTTGTCGGAACTCGCGAATCTCTCCGAGAATCAAAGACAGAGTCACCGATTCCCCCTCATTATCTCTGTCCTGGCTTGCCGTGGGGGAGCTAGGCCCGTCGCCTTGCTGCATCTCTTTATGTTTATCAGCCTTCGAAGCGGACTTTTTATTCTTGTTCTTAGACGTCATCCTTGCCCCTTTTATTAATATAGTTATGCAATATTAAGTATTTGTCTAAATTCGATTTTGGGGCAGTTTACCTTCTTTTTTGTCGAGAGACCTTTTCCTTACGCCGCCATTCCCTTGATGACCCGGAAGTCCCCCGTTTTGTGCCTTCTGATTACGGAGCTTAGCTGCTATTCTGCCTGCCTGATGTAGGCCTGAGCAAAAACTCCCTCGGTTAAGTAAAATGGACAACATTTGACTGTGAGATGTTTCAGGTTGGGTAAGTGCACATGCACCGGTCGTGCATGCAGCCTGGTACAGCCGTTCCAAACTATTCTCTTACTTTCTTCTTCTTACTTTTTAATTTACGTTATTTTTGTATTCTTTTTCTCACTGTAACATGTCGAAGCTACACCCTCTCTAACATACTGGTAGAGAGAGTTTTATTTGGATTTTCTTTAGCGCTGGAAATGGTTACATCCCGACACACGGGACAGAAGCAAGGTTGCATTGTGTATTTCATGGACCAGCAAATCCCGGCCGGCTTAGCTAACCGAGCGGTGGACACCCTTGCTGAAATCCGGAGGAAAACACACAGAGGGGGATCACAAAGCCGAGGAAAGAGGACCGGGTCGAGACAACAGAGACTTTTGGAGCAGAGGAGTTCGGTGGGCAATACTGTTCCGACTGACCGGAAGTGCACCGAGAGCGGTAAGTGTAAAGGAGTTTCGTGCTTACTGATCTGGTTAACAACGGATGGTGCAATCCGGAGTATATTATGATCGAGGAACGTGTTTGTGGACTGGATACTGAACTTCTTACTGTTGGACTTTGGCCACATTCCATCGTGATACAGCACTGGCGGCACGGGAGGTTGTTCCTGCCTGTGGCCATCGGGCGTGCAGCTTCTCCGTGGAGGGTCGGACACCCTGAGCCAATAGACTGGTCCTGGACTTGTTTTCCATCTGGCATGGTTTGCGTTTTGTTGTTTGATTGTTGGGGTTTTTTGTATTGCTATATTTACGCTCTATTCTTGGTTGGTGCGGCTTTAACAAAACCAAATTTCCCTCGGGATTAATAAAGTATATCTATCTATCTATCTAAGCAGTATTGAAACAGAATGGATTCTGTTCTTCCAAAATGTGCATGAAGTGGAGGTTAATGAACTGAGAATATTATCAGCTGCTAAATTGAAAATTTGGTATCACTGTTTTTACTGGCTATACTTTTTAAAAAATTATTACATGGTTGTAAATATACTCCACATCTGATGAAAATCCACAGGGTAACACTGGGCGCCACAGTAGCGTAGCAGCATGATGGCAATAAAGCTCGGGGTGTCAGAGCTCGGAATTAAATTCTGACAACAAATGTAAAGTTTGTGTATCCTTCTTGTGAGTGCGTGAGTTTCCTCTGGGTGTTCTGGTTTCTTCCTACATTCCTTAGACATAGCAGTCAGAAGGTTAATTCATCGTTGTAAATTGTCATGTGATTAGGATTAAATAGGTAGGTTTGGAAGGGCCTGTTTCACACTGCATCTCTAAATAAAACATTGAGCAACAAATGCGAGAATGAGGTGAGAGAGGCAGATGGAACCAGGAGAGGGAATGCATTTCTCCGCTGCTTACTCATCACTGAAAAATCACTGGGATCCCTTCTCTTTGTGATTTATAAATGTCAAATGAAGTGGGAGGGTGTGTGAGTAAGCTTGCAGGTGATACGAAGGTTGGTGGTGGTGTGGATAGTGTAGAAGGTTGTCACAGGTTATAAAGGAACATAGACAGAATGCAGACTGGGCTGAGAGGTAGCAGATGGGAGTTCATTCCACTAGTGTGAAGTGATTCACTTTGGAAGGACAAACTAGAAACTCTGGTTTGATCACACTTGGAATATTGAGTTCAGTTCTGGTCACCTCATTATAGGAAGAACGTGGAAGCTTTAGAGAGTGCAGGACAGTCAACGGGATGCTGCCAGGATAAGAAAGTATTTTTTTATATAAGGAAAGGTTAAGCTTTTCTATTTGGAGCAGAGGATGAGAGGCATGATAGAGGCAAGTAAAATGAAAAGAGGCACAGATGAGTGGATAGTTAGTGCCTTTTTACCCCCAGAGCAGCAATGGCTAATATGAGATGGCATATTTTTAAGGTGATTGGAGGAAAGCAACCCCCCCCCATCCCCCAGAGTGATAAATGCATGGATGACCCTGTAGGAGATTGTGGAGTGGAAGAGACATTGGAGACATTTAAATGACTCCTAGACAGACACATGGATGAAAGAAAAATGGAGGGCTACATGGAATAGAAGGGTTATATTGATCCTCCAATTTAATTACTTCATCACCCAACTACCTACTACGTAGCAAATAAGTCATTAAATGTTTTTGTACATACTTAATATTGAACAGGTTCATAAAACCTGCTTTCAATACACTACCAGAAGGACAGCAACTGTAATACATGATGCAATCCAGATCTCACTGATAAGTGATGCAAAAAAAATTGTAATTACATTGGCTTTTGCAATTGCTTCCCCAATGCCCCATGAAGTATACTTAAACACCACTAGATTCACCGACTGCTTGTGTAAGTTAAGCAAATTTTGTTGATAATCTCAGATCACTGCTAACAGTCTCAACTTTAAAACAACCCAAAGCAAATATTCAGTTATGCACAAACTAAAACAGACTAAAAACAGTCAACAATTTGAATTCAAATCAACAAGCAGAGCATTTATTTAAGCCACATCCAAGCAGAAACTCAGAGTTCAAAGATAGTGTTTATGAACTAATGACATTGAACGGTCAGATGTTTTTTAAAAAGCTAATTTAACTTGAAAGCCATTAATACAGACATCTTCAAATATTACATTTAATCTATTCTCCCACAAAAACCATGCTCTGTTTTCAGACAAAATATGCAAAACACAGAAAACCAATGTTAAAAATGTTGTTCTTCACTGTCAATGATTTGCTTAAGTGCTGAACGAGCTAGTTTTTAAAACAATTAACAATTTATATCAATTCCATAGAACTGAACTTGAGAGCCCTGTTTATTTGACCACTTGTTAAATATTACAAATATCGCACGAGTTGAGTTTATTTTTATATATTAAAATAAAAAAATCAATTATGCAAAATTAAGTAAAACACATTTCAAATGTAATGCTAAAATTGCATCAATAGGACTATAGTACAATATAATGAATAATGAAGTGTGGTGGTTATCACATTATTACAGCGCTAGTGACCGAGGTTCAATTTTGCCTCTGTCTGTAAAAAGTTTGTATTGACCCCGTGGGCTTTCTCCCACATTCCAAAAATGTACAGATGTGCTAGTGGGTTAATTGGTCACATGGATATAACTGGGCATGTTGGATCTAAAGGGCTTGTTACCATGCTATAACCGCTAAATAAAATATTTTGTCAAGAGAAATATGGCCACCCCAATGGTAGCTTGGTCTAGTATCACTTAAGACTTTCAAAATGAAAGGCGATTATTTGGCCCATTGAGTCTATACTGGCTTCCTGCATGAGCAATTCAAGTTACACTATTTCCTTATATTCTCCCCAGAGTTCTGTAATTTCACTCTTTTCATACCTAATGAGCTCCCTTATGATCACCATGATTGAATCTGCCTCCACAACTACATCTGGCAGTGCATTACTCATCACTAAGCCATGTAAAATAAAATTCTCAAATCACATTTGGCTCAAAGCCAATCAGTGTCATTCCATGATTCCTACTTCTTGACTTCTTAATCATTTTGAATAGCTTCTATAAATTTTGTCTTCAAGATTTTAAATACCCTTAGCAGATCTCCTTACAATCACCTTTGTTCCATGCCAACTTCAGAATCATTTTACTATGTCTCTTCAGCACCCTCTTCAAAGTTTTCACATATTTCCCAAATTGTGGCATCCAGGAGTGGATACGATCATCCAGTTGTGCCCAAAGTACTTACTTTCTAATATATTGTTTGCTTCCATTTATAAAGCCAGTGTCCCAAATGCTTTTCAACCTTCCCTGCCAATTTAAACAAGTATGTGCCTCCAAAACTTTTTGCTCCAATACCTTTTACAATTACGTGTAGCTTATTTTACCTCTTCTTTCCAAATTCAAAGTATATTACCAAAGTCCATACATGTCACTACATACAATCACAAACAAAAGAAAAGCTGCACGTGCTGGAAATCCGAGCAACACACCCACAAAAATGCTTGAGGAATTCAGCACGCCAGGCAGCATCTCGGAAAAAGAGTGCAGTCGACACTTCAGGCCAAAACCCTTCAGCAGGACTGGAGAAATAAAAAGCCGAGGAGTAGATTTTAAGTGGGGGGGAGGGGGAGGAGAAAGAGAGAGAAACAAGGTGATAGGTGAAACCTACAGGGGGAGGAGATGAAATAAAGAGCTGGGAAATAAATTAGTAAAAAAAGACAGAAGGCCATGGAAGAAAGGCGGGGGGGGGGGGGGAAACCAGAGAGAGGCATTGTGTGTGTTGCTCATCGTATATAATCCTGAGATTCATTTCAGAGTCGCACAAAAAAAAGTTACACCAGAAACAGTCCATTTACACTGCCTAGTTCACAAGACACAGGAGCAGAATCAGGCCATTTGGGCCATCAAGTCTGCTCCACCATTCAATCATGGATGATCCTTTTATCCTCCCTCCTCAATCCCATTCCCCGGCCTTCTCATAATCTTTGATGCTGTGTCCAGTCAAGAATCTATTAATCTTTGCCTTAAGTACACACAATGACCTGGGCTCCACAGCTGCCCATACTAACAAATTTACCGCCCTCTGGCCAAAGAAACTTCTCTACATCTTTGTTTTAAATGGACAACCCTCTGAGGCTGTGCCCTCGTTTCCCATGGTGGGAGAATCTAGGACATCCTTTCCATATCTACTCTGTCAAGGACTTTCAACAGGTTTCATTGAGATCTTCCCAATATCCTTCTAAATTCCAGCGAATACAGACCCAGAGCCATCTAATGTTTTTTGTATGCTAACCCTTTCATTTCTAAAATTATCATTGTGAACCGCTTCTAGACAGCCTCCAATGCCAGCATACCTTTTTCTTAGATGAGGAGCCACTGTTCACGATACTCAAGGTGTGGCCTCACCTTATTAAGCCTCAGCATCACATCCTTGCTCTTGTATTGCAGACCTCTCGAAATGAATGCTGACATTGTATTCGTCTTCCTTACCATCAACTCAACCTGCAAGTTAACCTTTAGGGTGTTCTGCACTAGGACTCCCAAGTCCCTCTGCATCTCAGATTTTTGGATTTTCGCCTCGTTTAGAAAATAGTCTGCACCTTTACTACTTCTACCAAAGTGCATGACCATGCACTTTCCAACATTGTATTTCATTTGCCACTTTTTTGCCCATTCTCCTAAGTCTATCTAAATCCTTCCGCAGCTTAGCTATTTCCTCAACAGTACCTGCCCTCCACCAATCTTTGTATCATCTGCAAACTTGGCAACAAAGCCATCTATTTCATCATCTAAATCATTGATATACAGCATAAAAAGAAGCAGTCCCAACACCGACTCCTGCAGAACACAACTAGTCACTGGCAGCCACCAGACAAGGATCTTTTTATTCCCACTCGCTGCCTTCTACCAATCAGCCAATTTTCTAACCATGTTAGTAACTTTCCTGTAATACCATGGGCTCTTAATTTGGTACACAGGCTCATGTGTGCATGTTGTCTACAAGGAATTTAGCATGGCATTTGACAACATCCCACATGTGAGGCTGGTCAAGGAAGTTCAGTAGCTTGGCATTCAAGATGAGGTACTAAATTTGGTTAGACATTGGCTTTGTGGGAGAAGCCAGAGAGTGCTAGTAGATGGTTACCTCTCCGACTGGAGGCCTGTGACTAGGAGTGCTGTGGGAATCAGTGCTTGGTAAATTGTTGCTTGTCATTTAGATTAATAATCCGGATGATAATGTGGTTAACTGGATCAGCAATTTTGTGGATGATACCAAGATTGGGGGTGCAGTGGACAGTGAGCAAGACTATCAAAGCTTCCAGCAGGATCTGGACCAGCTGGAAAACTGGGCTGTAAAAATTTTATCATTGATATAAATAACAAACAACAATATACCAAGCACTGAACTAGTCGCAGACCCCCAGTCAGAGAGGCAACCATTTACCAACACTCTCTGGCTTCTCCCACAAAGCCAACGTTTGATCAAATCTAGTATCTCATCTTGAATGCCAAGCAACTGAACCTTCTTGATCATCCTCCCATGTGGGGAATTGTCAATTGCCTTGCTAAAGTTCATTTATACAACATCCACTGACTTGCCTTCATCAACTTTCCTAGTAACTTCCTCAAATTAAAACTCTCTATGATTGATTAAACACAATCTAACACACACAAAGCCATGCTGACTGTTCCTAATCAGTCCCTGTCTATCCAAATACTCATATCTGGTCCCTTAGAATACCTTCCAATAACTTTCCTACTAATGTTGTCAGGCTTACCAGCCTATAATCCAGTTTATTCTGAGAGCCCATTTTAAACAGCGGCACAACATTAGCTGTCCACCAATATCTCACCTGTCACTGCAATTTCTGCACTCGTCTCCAAGGGAACACCTTGTCAGACCCTGGAGATTTATTCACCCTGATTTGCCTCAAGAAAGCAAACAGCTCCTCCTCTGTAATCTGTATAGGGTCCATGACATCACTGTTGCCCTGCCTCACTTCCATAGACCGTCTATATCACCAGTAAATATAGTTGCAATAAATCCATTTAAGATCTCCCCCTTCTCTTTTGGCTCCACAAAAATAGACCATTCTGATCTTCCAGAACCAATTTTGTCCTTTGCAATCTTTTTGCTTTTAACCTATCTGTAGAAATCATTGGGATTCTCCTTCACCTTGTCCGCCAGAGCAACTTCATGCCTTCTTTTAGCCCTCCTCATATCCGTCTAAGTGTTCTCCTGCATCTCTTATACTCCTTGATTTATTTATTATTAAGATACAGCATGGAGTAGACTCTTCTGGCTCTTTCAGCCAAGCCAACCAGCAGTCCTCCAACTTATTCCAAGCCTCATCACTGGACAACTTACAATGACCAATTAACTTACCAACTGGTATGTGTTTGGACTGTGGGTAGAAACTGAAGTACCAGGAGGAAACTCGCGTGGTCACAGAAGAACGTATTAACTCCGTACAGGCAGTGGCAGGAATTGAACCCAGGTTGCTGGTACCGTAAAGAGCTGTGCTAACCATTATGCTACCATGCCACCCCTCAAGTACCTCATTTGTTCCTACCTGTACACCTTTTTTCCTTAACTGGGGCCTCAACATTTCTCAAAAACCAAGGTTCTCTCAACCTGTTATCCTTGCCTTGTATTCTGACAAGCCCATGCAAGCTCTGTACTCAGAATTTCACTTCTGAATACCTCATATCTACTAAGTACAACTTTGCCGAAAACAGCCTAACTCAATCTACAAATCTGTTCCTCTAAATCCTGCAGACTGTTGGGTGGTCTGTAATATGGTCCCATTAACTTGGTCATACCTTTCTTATTCCTCAGTTCCACCCATAACAGTTCTCTAGACTAGTTCTCCAGTCTGTCATGACTGAGCACCACCGTGACATTTTCCCTGACTAGCAATGCCACACTTTTTTTAATCCCTCTCGCTCTGTTGCATCTAAAACAATGGAACACTGGAATACTGAGCTGCCAGTCCTGTCCCTCCTGCAACCAAGTCTCATTTATGGCAACAAATCATAATTCCATATATTGATCATACCCTGAACTCATCTGCCTTTCATACGTCACTTCTTACATTGAAATATATGCAGTTCAGGACATGAGTCGCACTATGCTTTTGATTTCTGACTTTGAGATTTTAATAACATCTGTCTCCACGACCTTTCCACTAAACCCACCCCCCAGTGCAGTACTAGCAAACCTTCCCACAAGGATATTAGTCACCCTGCCCCTCTAGTTTAAGTGCAAACCGTCTCTTCTGTGCAGATCCCACCTTCTCTGGAAAGAGCTCAATGATCCAAAATTCTGTAGACCTCCCTCCTACACCAACTCCTTAGCTATATGTTAAACTGTATGAACTTCCTATTTCTGGCTTCAATAGCATTTGACATGGGTGGGTGGCATCTGACCTGGAGGTCACGTCCTTTCATTTAACTAACTCCCAAAACTTGTTTTGCACGACCTCATTCCTCTTCTTACTCATGTCATTGGTACCAACATGTACCACAGCCTCTGTCTGCTAAACCTCCTACTTAAGAATGTGAGGATGTCCTGGGCCAGGGCACCCAGGGAATCTCATTCTCATTCACAGAAACTCCTTTCTTGTCCCCCAACTAACAATTCCCCCATCACCACTGCTCACCTCTTCGCTTCTGAGCCACAGTGCCAGAGACCTGAACACTGTGACTTTCCCCTCCTACATCATTCCCAAAGTGGTATACTTCTTGTTGAGGGAGATGGCCACAGGTGTACTCTGCACTAGCTGTTTAATACCTTTAACCATCTTGACTGGCACAGATTTTCCTCTGTCCAGCACCTTGAGTGTAACTACATGTTCTGTCTATCAACCCCCAAATGATCTGAAGTTCATCCAGTTCCAGGTCTGAACCCTTAATGCGGATTGTTAGAGGCTGCAGCTGGATGCACTTCTCACAGTTGTAGTCATCAGGAACACTGGAGGTCTCCCTGCCTTCCCACATTCCACTATCCTGCATGGCATTCCTAATGCTCTAACTAGGCAATTTATATATAAAAAAATGAAACAATAAGTAAACTGGGAAAAAAATTTCCTTGACAGTATACTCAATAAATCCATAATAGAATAATCATAATAGAATCAATGAAAGACCATACCAACTACGGCATTCAACCGGTGTGCTGAAGAGAAACTGTGCAAATACAAAAGGAAATAATAATAAATAAACACGCGATAAATATGAGAAGAACATGAGATGAAAATCCCTTGAACACAAGTCCATAGTTTGGTACCAGGACAGGTCTTCTGAAATGGAACTTAACGTTACTGACCCTCTCCACTCCGATGAGGACTGGCTCATGGGCCTCTGGTTTCCTCCTCCAGAAGTCAGTAATCAACTGCTTGGTCTTGCTGACATTGAGTAAAAATTTGACGTTATAGCACCTCTCAGTCAGATTTTCAATCTCCCTCCTATAAGGTCATTCATCACCTGCTTTGATTCGGCCTACATCAGCAAACTTAATATGACATTGGAGTTGTGCACCTGTGCTGATGGAGATTGCAGAGATGTTGCTGCCAATCAAAACTGACTGGGGTCCACAAGTGAGGAAGTCAAGGATCGATTGAACAAGGAGGTATAGAGGGGCCATGGGCTTGAAGCTTATTGGTTAGTTTTGAGGAGATGACAATATTGAATACCAAGCTTCAGTCAATAAAGAGCATCTTGATGTACACATCTTTCCTGTCCAGATGTACCAGGGTTGAGTGAAGAGCCAATGAGATGGCAGCGACTGTGGATCTGCTGCGCCGATTGGCAAATTGGAGTGGAACCAAGTCATTTCTCAGGCACTAGTTGCCATGCTTCATCATCAATCTCTCAAAATATTTTACCACTGTGGATGTAACTGCTATTGGACGATAGTCTCTGAGGCAGGTTACCACGATCTTCTTAGGCAGCAGTACAACTGAAGTTGCGTGGTGGGGTAGAGATAACTTTCAACCAAAGGAAGTGCAATTCACTCCTTCTCTCTGCCAGACTGCAAGTCACCCTTGTGCAAGGTGTAACACCTGCCTAGCCCTCCCGATCAGAGTCACATGAAGCCACGGAAACAGATGGGGCATATCGCAGGTCCTGGTTATGTGACCACTGATGCCAGGCATACAAACTCTGAAGGGTGTTAATAATGGCTGGGGTCACCCATCTTGTAAAGACATGGCCCAGAAAAAGACAATGGCAAACCACTTCTGCAGAAAATTTCCCAAGAACAATCATGGTCATTAAACCATGATCACCTACATCTGGACACATCGATGAAGAACCAAACTCAAAATATTCCCAAAATAAAAACTCATCCATCACCATTATTTTTCACTTTAAACCTATTATTCTACTCCTAACAATTCAGTGTTGTTCCATTGCTTTCACCTTAAAATTTGGAAATTAAATAAATCATGTACACCAAAACACTAATTCATTAATATAGCAGTGGCCCTACTTTTGACTTGAGGGGAAACTATTGTATAATTTTCTCCAGAGCTTTTATTTTAGGATGGTCGAACTTCATGACATTACTATATCAAATCCACACAGCAGCAACTTTATTGGGCATGCTCATAGTCTTCTACTGTTGTAACCCATCTACTTCAAGGTTCAGGGTGTTGTGTGTTCAGAGGGGCTCTTCTACAAACTTCTGTGGTAACACATGGTTATTTCAGTTACTGCCGTTATGTCAGCATGAACCAGCCCAGCCATTCTCCTCTGACTCCTCTCGCTAACAAGGTGCTTTCACCCACAGGAATGCCGCTCACTGAATGTTTTCTGTAAACTCTGGAGACTGTTGTGTGTGAATATCCCAGGAGGTCAGCAGTTGGGAGGTACTCACAATACTCTGCCTAGCACCAATAGTCAATCCGCGGTACAAGTCATTAACATCACATTTCTTCCCCATCTGATGTTTCATCTGAACAACCGAACACAGATGTCTGGTCTGCACAAGTTCGAATGTATCAAAAACCTTGGCAAACTTCTCTAGATGCACGGTGGTAAGTGTGCTGACTGGCTGCATTACTGATTGGTATGGGAACACTAATGCCTGGTGGAAAAATCCTACAAAAAGGTGGTGGATTCAGCCCAGTACCTCATAGGTAGAGCCTTCCCAACCATTGAGCACAGCTACATGCAACATTGCTGTAGAAAAGCAGGATCCATCACCACCAAGGCTGTGCTCTTTTCTCGCTGCTACCATCAGGTAGAAGGTACAAGTGCCTCAGGACTCGCACCACCAGGTTCAAGAACAGTTATTACCCCTCAACTATCAGGCTCTTGAATAAAAGGGGATAACTACACATTCTATTTCTGGTGTTCCTATAAGCAATGGTCTCACTTTAAAAACCCTACCTTGTTATTTCATGCTGTCATTATTTATTGCTATTTATTTACATTTGTATTTAGACATTTTGTTTATTCATCCTGTTTAGTTACTGTTCTGTAGATTTGCTAAGTATGCTTGCAGGAAAAAGAATCTCGGGTTTTATGTGGTAACATATACTTTATAAAATCATGGTCGTAGTTCAAAGTAAAATTTATTTATTGAATTGCAGCCACATGATTGGCTGATTAGATATTTGTATTAACAAGATACACAGATGTACCTAATAATGACCAGCTGGAAAAATGGACTAAAAAAATGGCAGATTGAATTTAATGCCGACAAGAGCAAGGTGTTGCACTTTGGTAGGGCCAACCAAATCTTACACAGGGCACAGAGGTGCGGCAGAAAAAAGGGATCTGGGAATACAAGTCCATAATTCATTGAAAGTGACATAAGTTGATAGGGTTGTAAAGAAAGCTTTGGCACATTGCCTTAATAAATCAAAGCTTTGAGTACAGGAGATAGAATGTAATGTTGAAGTTGGAATAGACTTTGGTGAGGCCTAATTTGGAGTATTGTGTGCAGTTTTGGTCAAGTACCTACAAGAAAGTCGTAAACAATGTTGAATGCATCCAGAGAAAATTTACAAGGACTTTACTCCTTAGAACATAGAAGATTGAAAGGAGAATTGATAAAGGTATACACAATTATGAGTGGGAAACACAAGCAGGCTTTTTTCCAGAGGTCGGGTGGGACTACAACCAGAGCCCACGGGTTAACAGTGAAAGGTGAGAGGTTTAAGGTGAACGTGAGGGGAAACTTCTTCACTCAGAGGGTCGTGAGAGTGTGGAATGAGCTTCCAGCACAAATGCTGCCTGCGACATGTAAGAGGGGTTTGGATAGGTACATGGAAGGTAGAGGTATGGTCCCACAGCAGGTTGATGGGAGTAGGCAGTTTAAAGGGTTCGGCACTGATTAGATGGGTCGAAGGGGCTGTTTCTGCACCATACTTTTCTATAACTCTATAAAGTGGCTGTTGAGTATATACATCTCATCAACAAAATCTCAAAAATCTACCAGTTCCCAAGACCCAAAATTCCTTTAACAAATCTACACTTGTTTTTTTAAACTCAATCTTCACTTTTCTAAGAGATTGTTAATTCTGTCAACTGTCACTAAACACCAAATGCTAATAAAAATAATTCCTGGCCATCATTTCAGCTATTAAGTAGTGTTACTAAAGAAACTGAAAACTAGCACAGGTGTTTACATACGACAAACTGAGTAAAATTATGACCATTAACTAGAAGCAGAAATATGAAATGAAATGACATAATAAAATGTCAAAATATCAAAAATGCTGAGGTAAATAAAACTGAAACTAGAATACAAGATATCAGGTGAATTCATTAATTCTTAAAACTTATAGTAAAATCATTCTATCAACAGCAAGCTTTATGAATTGGAAATTTAAGCCAAGATCAAGTCTGTACAGCATTAATTCAATACTGAAAGCACACACTACCAAATTTCAGCTGAAAAAGATGCTCCTTTACTTATGTTTTCAAGAGGCTAAATTTAATGTGGTCAATGTTCCCATTCATTAAATATTTTGCCACAATAAAATGAAACTTTTTGAAAAGGTTAAATTTCAGTAAAAAAATCTAAGAATCCAGCCATGCCATGTTTATTTAGAATGAGTGCAGAATAATGTGTGTTTAGGAAATATGTATATATTTTTAAATTATTCTGTGATGTCATACAAAATTTACCGGGAAATAAATATTTCTCCAAAACCAATGTTGGGCTTTGTTTGGAATATCCAATTAAAGGTCTCTCAGGGGAATGCATTTTCCTCAAACAAAATACTGCCAGACAACCCAAAAAACAAATCAATGTCTAATCAAGAGTACTTTTAGAAGTATCCAATGCATATAGCTTTGAAGCTCAAAGGAAGTTACAAATGCATCTAGGCACTACATTTTCCCTTCTATGTTGAAAAGTCATGAGATGCATTCAACATCCTTGTTAAAATATCCCAAATCTCAGAACAAGTTAAATTTGTAAATGCTATCATCTGTATTTGGCCAGATGGGTCAGGGAATGCTTCAATCAAACAAGTGATTAAAAAGAAACCGGGGAAAAATTGCTTTGAATCTTCTCTATCCATACTATAAATCAAAGACTTCAAAACATAACTTAACGTGACAGCACATAACTATATGGATCAAAACATAATGAAAACTCTAGTCTTCCTCAAAGTCACAGAATTTTAAATGCCTAGACTCTAATGTAGTTTTTAAATTATATTCCTATCATTTTTCCCCAATTAGTGTCAATTTGAAATAGCCTCAAGCTTGTGTGCAATGCACCTAACAGAAAAGTTCTCCCACAAATCTTTCACCTGTGTTGTTACAAAAACTGACATGCATGAGGTAAGAAAGGTGTAGAATTGAAAAGGAAAAAAATAAACATGCATACATAAGTGAGTGACAGTCGACTCATCTAGGACAGATGCAATTACAGTAACTTGAGAACAGCCTGTCCTTTTAGATTGGTACAATACCTTTCACAAGGCAGCTGTGGCTTTTCAAATTACCCTCTCTATAAAAGTGGTCTAGGGGAGTTGCAAAGAAGCATTATAAAGGAAGGTTTATATAACTGCCAGCACAAGTGAGTGTAGCACATTTTAATGTTGACTTTTATACTCTTCAATTAACAAATACTCTTGATTGGTACAACTTAGTCATTTACTAAGGAAATATTACTCCTACAGCCTTATCCTATGTTGATTGCATCTACATCCAAATTCTCATTAATGAAAATGCTCTCAATCTGCTCTCATGTACAAAATACAACAAAAAGCAGCAAGAAATTTGTTGTGTCAGACTTGTTTGAAAAAAAATCATCCGCTATTAACTGGTATAAAGATAATCTCTTTCAGCTATTCTAATTCCATGACTAGAATGAAACAAATGCAATAATTGAAATAGGTCTGTAAATGGTGTGCCAGAAATTTATAACTGTCTTGACAATGGACTGAAAGCAGATTCCAATTCTTGATTTCCCTTCAAAATATAGTGATAATTCAAGCAAATACCACTGGGGGTAAAAGCAGGTACATCTAATTCATTACATTTTGATTGCCCGCAGAACCAAATCTCTAATTTACTTCAAAGATTAAAATGGATCTGCTTAGTGACAACCCAAACCATAATTCCCCACATTGTGCGGCTTTTAAAACATTTTAGTAAAATTCCAAAGGGTTTTTAGGGAAGAACTCAAAGTCTGATTAAATTATGTTCAGAGCTTTTCAGTTCAGATTTCTAACTTTTCACCATTTTGTTTAATATCGCAGCTTCACAAAAATACCACGCTCTTATTCAACAATTGAGTGAATTTGAAAGCTTAAAAAAAACTGACGCGGACCAACTCAAAGTTCGCGACTCTGCATCAAATATTCAAAACAAGATTTCTTTATGGCTTTGTGGAACAGTATGGTTTAATGAATTTAAAGCCCAAGAATTCAAGCGATCAGTTTGCCTTTTCCTTCTCCTCGAACAGCGTATATCGGTCAGTAATGTGATCCCCCAAACTCCCCGTCGCTGCTATGTTCTGATCCAGTGATACGATGCCATGTAAACAGGGTACGAGATCAAATTCCGTTCCGATCGATAGATCCAAACCGAATTCAATCTGTCGTGCACAGGCAGTCGGGAGTCTGGGAGGTGGGATTTAGCCAAATAGGACGGGGGGGGGGAAATGTCCCCAAAGCCATAAAGGCTAATGTAGCCTAAGGGGCTACTAACGTAATCCGAGCTCTTTAAGTGTGAAGTAAACGGAGTCACGGCAATGGTTACTTTACGCCCCCTACCCTTGTTGAAGAGGCCCAGGCTGCTTTCAGCAGGGTAATTTTTTTAGTTGCCTCACCTCCATACAGGCAGCTGCAGCCACAGCCGCAGGGTCATTCTCCCGGTGCTCGGCGTAGAGGTGGTGCCGCAATAACGTGGTCCTCCTGTAATTGCGGCTGCCTTTCACGAACTTGTTGCGGTTGTTGCAGCTCCCCGTGCCGCTGTTAGCCCGAAGGCACCAAGAGCAATACATTAGGCCTGTCTCCTGTTCGTACTGAAGCCACGGGAACTCCTGCAGCCACGACCTCTGGAAAGTGCGCTGCTGCGGTAACAAGAAGGACTGCGGTCTCCCCAACAGGGTCAAACCGGCTCCTGGCCGGCTATAACCGCTCGTTTCTTCATCATCATCATCCTCCTCTTCGTCCTCTCGTCCGACTCGAACTCCGGTCCCATCCCCGGGGGTCATGGCAGGCCCTTCGCACCTGGGTCCGTTCGGCTCCTCTTCCTCCGAATCGTTGCTGCTAATGGAGCCGCCGTCCACCACTCGCACCGACACCTCTTGCTCTGGGTACACATCGTCCACCACCACCGTCTCCACCCAGTCCTCCTCCTGATCCTGGGCGGCCTTCTCCTTGGCTCCGTCTCCACCGTCCACCGCAAGGAGAGCAGCCGGCTTGCTCGGACTACTCCGGCCGAGGGCCCCATTTGAGGCCTCTGTGTTGTTGTGGGTGTCGAGATCAGCTTCTATTTTCACCGCGTTGGCGGCGGCTCCCGCTGCCCCGGTTCGGAAAGCCAGCGAACGCCTGTTCCTCTCACCGGACATTGTGTGTGTTTGTGTGGCGCCGATCCGATTCGAGCCAAGGTGGGGGGGATGGGGGAGGCTTCTCGCTTCCCGAGATTCCCTTCCCTTTCGTTTTTCCAGCGTCAGGTTAATTCGAAAAGTTAGGAGCGGGTCTCGCAACCTTCCCTTCCCCCTTGTGCTTGCGGGGCCCGGGCGCCAAGTGGAGCCTGCGGCTCGCCGTCGCCCAGCGTCCGTTCACTCGCCTGTTTTTTGTCCCGCTGCGAGCGGCCGCGCGCCCAGGCTCCCTCGCTCGCTCGCTCGCACGCTCCGTGGGTCCGCGCGCCCCAGCGCCAGGTCGCAGCGGTCTGAGTCCGCGAGACACGCAGCGGACGCCAACGGCCAACCCTCACTCCCACACTGCACCGCGCCGCGCGAACCACCGGCCGGCCGCCACCGCGGCCGCAGCTCCCGCTGGCCAGCCAATCGCCAGGTCACCCATCCAAATCCTGGTCAATCCTCCTTCCCCCAGCGACACACTCCCTCACTACTCCTATTCACCTGAGACCGTCGTGCCTGACATTAATGTGCAGAGTCACGGTAACACACTGGAATTACTCTCCTGGTGGAACCAGCGCCGGCTTCCTCCGGCACTAGATTTCCTCCTCGTCCCTTTAATGTCGGGGGTGCTGTTAGGAAAGCTGTTGCTTTTGCGGGTTATTGTTTGTTCAGGGATACAGACCCGCTGATCAGACGTGGAATGTACAGCAGCAGAAGGCACCTTGAACTACTGAATGTTAAGATAATGTAACGAACGGTGTGGTTATTAAAGGGGCGGTAGAGTAAGATGAATTTATTATGAATACCTTTATAGTATCACTTCTGTTTTCTCCGTTAATCTGTTGCTGCTCAATTGGTTGCGAAGGTCTTGAAACAACATGGTGGGGGTGGTAGAAAGAGGGTGAGCTGTAAGTAGCAGACAGAATTGGCCATAGGCAGAAAGTGATAATAAAATAAGGAAGTTTTGCAATAAACTGGCAATGAGAACAGGAGACAGAATGGTGATATAAAGTTACCAAATCTGTGAGTTTTGACTTCTGGAGCATACAAATATAACGAGCTGCTTCCAGGAGGAACTCAGCGTGTGGAGCGGCACCAGTGAAGAGAAATAGACAGTCGATATTGTTGAGGCAGGACCCCAAAGACCAACCTCTCAAAGCACTCCATCACAGAGGAATTGAGATAGGTTACCCCATCTTTCTTCGGTACCGGCATTATTGCAACCTATTTGAAGCGGGTGGGTACTTCAGACTGCCGAAGCGAGAGGTTAAAGTTATGGGTGAATAGTTGATCAGCACAGGTCTATAGTACTCAGCCAGGTACCCTGTCTGGGCCAGATGCTTTCCATAGATTAACCTTCCTGAAGGATGCTCTCTCGCCAGCCTCAGAAACCTGCTTCCATGTTCTGATGGTCAAAGCGAGCATGAAAAGATATTGAGCTGATATGAAAATGAAGCACCCCGCCCCAACCGGATGGAATGAACATTGATTTCTTGAACTACCAGTAACCACCCTTCTCTATTCTGCATCCCCTTTTCCCTCTCTTGCCTTATCTCCTTGCCTGTCCATTGCCCACTCTGGTGCTCCTCCCTCTGTTTCTTTCTTCTATGGCCTTCTGTCCTCTTCTAGCAGATTTCCCCTTCTCCAGCCCTGTATCTCTTTCACCAATCAACTTCCCAGCTCTTTACTTCAGTTCCATCTATCAGCTTGTGTTTGTTCCTCCCCTCCCCCTACCTACTAATCCTAACTCTTCATCTTTTTTTTCCCTGTCTGCTGAAGGGTCACTACCCGAAACTTCAACTGTACTTCTGTCACCCTCTTGATTATTAAGAACCTGCCTTTGAAAAATCCTGCTTTTATCTGATCAATTTTTTTTGCAATCATGGTATCTTTCATCACAAATATTTTGAACTTGCTTTTTCTCACTTTCAGTATAATTCTCCTTCTTCCTGTTACACAATAAGACAGGAGCAGAATTAGGCCTTTTGGCCCATCAAGTTTGCTTTGCCATAGTTTAAATTGTTGGTCCAGACATTGTGGGCTGTAGGTCCATTCCCTGTGTTGCACTGTTCTAAATTTTATCTCTTATTGCCATTAATTGCCCGTGGTGGGTAGATCTCATACCAAATCTGGGAAAAGAGAATGGTACTCTGAGCTCTACTATACCAAATTATGTCTAGTAGATTCATATAAAACATACTTAAAAAATGTTCTTAAAGTTTCACTAAAAATCTATCTCCTCAACACGTCATAGAAATTACAGACCTGTGTTGCTCAAGGTGGGATCAGAGCATTTGAAAAGGCATCAGGAATCTTGATTTCAATGTGGGAGCATGAAATAGCCCTGCAGAAGGAGTGAAAGGACTGAATAGCATTCTAAGCAACCCACAATCCCCATCTGTATAAGAGTCTGAAGATTCTGCATTGCACTCCTTACCCATCTCAAAACCCACATAACTATAGTGGAAATAAGTCATGCTTGACCCCAGGTATTTACCTCGGGAGAGGACAAGAAGATTTAGCAAGATGCTTAGAAAAACTCATGCAAATAAAGACATGAAAATCGATCTAGAGGTGCTTGTAAAAAGGATACTTTCTATGAAGATATTTTTATTAAGCAAAATGTAAATTGTAAAGGTGTTCCTCATTAGTTTTAAACTAATGTTGCATTAATCTGTTTTTTAAAAAACCCTAGACATACAATTATCTGAAATAATATTTATATTGTATCAAACATACAGTAATAAAATCATATTTAATATACTCAAATTGAACATACAAGATTTTCAGAATTCTTTGCAGTATGGATACATTTTCACATGGGAGAATTCAGAGTAAGTGATTACTGTCCCAAGAAAGTGGCTGGCCTATTTAAGACAAAAATAGGGCATTTTGAGGAACTCTGTTCCTCAAAGGCTGTTGAAAGCAGGATCCTTTCAAAGACAGGTTCTTGATAATCAAGAGGATGAAAAGTTATGGCCAGTAAAGCGGATGTCAGAAATCAGATCAGATATTATTTTATCTAATGATGGTCACGTTAGCTGGGGGAGGGGGGTGAGAAGTGTACTGTTTCTTCTAATTTATGGTGGCTTCATTGAAGTGGTGCCAGAGAGGATGTGAGTCAATTTGTCACTGGTGTTTAGGTATAATGGTGCTGATGAATCTCAAGTTGATAGAGTTTGAGATGTTAAAGGCAAGGATTCTTCTGTCCTTGGGTGACTGATTAATGAGACTTACGGAAGGTATTTGTGGACATTAGACCTCCCCCTCTTTTATTTTTCTGATCCTAATGCACTTCAAGTTGGAATTATCTTTGAAGATTGTTATCATTTTCTCAACATTGAAGACTGATTCAGAAAGCCATTTCATAGTGAACTCTTTTGGTGGTGATGTTCTGTGGAGGTGTCTTTTTACTCCCCTTACATCCAGCTCAAGCCCAAAGAGATTCATATTTGTAATGCAAATCTAATAGCCCATACATCTCATCCTGGTCTGCCTAAAAAAATCCATCTTAATTTCCCAACTTAACAATATCTTGCAGACTTTTGAGGTCTGCATACTTGCATACACTTTCCCCATAATTCATGAGATTATGTCATCCCAGAAGCAGTCCATGGCTAACTTGGTATTGTATCTCTACTAAACTTCCTGAATAGTGGATTTGTCATCATTCAATATTGACTTTAAAGCATTTTTTAAATGCATAATTGGTTAAAACTATACATTTAAAAATTAAAAGTGAAAACCATGATATAAGAGTTCAATAAAATTTCATATGCAGGACACTTCATTTTTTTTTGTTTCAAGGATCTCAACTGGGAGCTTACATCAATGGTTGTATTTTTATATTTGAAATTGACAAATGTGTCTAGTTTTTGTATGACATATGGTAATGCAGGATTTAATATTTTTTAGTGTATAAAGTTTAGTTAAGATGATTTTCTTTTCTTTCTGAATGATTTCCCAATGTGATATCAGCATTGGGTGCCAGGAAACATTGTGATGAACACTTAAGTGTCCTTTGGCAAGACTAAGTATTGAGAACAGGATGACTTGAACTTACCTCTGTCTGATATCTGGAATGAGAATGCATGTACTGTAAGTTATGTTTATAAAAGGCTATCAGATAGCTTTTGCATGGAGCCTTCAATGGTTTTGATTAAAAAATAATCAAAACTGAATATTTAGTACATGTTCTCTGCTGCTTTATTTCAATCATGAGTCATAAGTTATAGCAAAAGTATTTCAACATAAACAGCACTGCATCTGAGAGTTAAACTTAGCAAATGGGCTTTGTGGGAACAAATAAACCTAAACCATTAACACAGAAAACTACCTTTAAATTTGTACTTTTTGAGACACAAAATAGTTGGCATTTTTTTTCACTCTGTGAAAGATACTTCCATACTTTTAGAAGTTTCTTTTAACAGCCGTTGGAAGAAATCCCACAGAACTTCACACACATTGAACTACTTACAGTGGCTGTTGGGACAAACATCAAAAAAGAATGGTCTTTGGATTTCAGAAATGGATTAGATTTTTTTGTCTAGATTTTTTAGATAAAGAGCAATTTAGTCCAGAGTGCTATCAATGCCATGCAGCAAAAATGTTATAATTAAACTACAAAGATTTGAGATTTGTCTTTGATGTATTTTGATCTTTCCAGGACAACACTGAAATAAGCATTTGTATTGAGAATTTCAGTTATGCATTATAATTTAATTTGAACTAATCCTTAACCACATTTGGACCTTTAAACTACCTTTTTTCTCAATTTTTAGTTTACACCATTCAACATACAGGATGAAGACCTCAAATCTGAATGCCATTCTTACCTCTGTAGATGAAATGCTTGCAAATGACAGAAACTTTTCTGTATTTTTTTTAAGTTTTACTGGTTGAGGATAAGAAGACAAAAATCTCTACTCCAACAAGAAGATTCTAGCCACCAATCCTAGACAGTCATTACTGAGCACTAACCCTCACCCCGAGTCATCAATATCGTAAAGTTGCACTGGCCACATTTAATTGGATTGGCTAAGTTAACATAATGACTACAAGAACAAGTCAGAGGTTGAGTATCCAGTGGCCTGTGATTCAGCACTTGGTTCATCTTAGGTTTTACATTGTCCATCAGGCACCAGTCGAAATAGTGATGGAATACTCTACATCTGTGTGGATATGTGCAGCAATGACAGCAGAACACTGCTGGAACACAGCTGTTTGATTAGTAACTCATCCAATACCCAGAACAATACTCCTTCCACTATTCCTGCCCTGTAGCTGCAGCGTTTTTTAGCTCACCGAAAATTCTTGAATAGCAGTGAGTTTTCTTGTCTACAAGGATAGGAAGTGAATGAAAAGGGAATGACTTGCAGGTTCTGCCATAAAGATCGCTAAAATTACATTCAACTTGAGGGACAGAGTGTGAGTGGGGCTTGTGGCCAAGGTTAGTTGGTGAGGCTTTTTGTGCATGAGGGTGCAGCAAACTTCGGTATAACATTAGTTAGCTCCCGAAAGCAATATAGGTTAAACAGCCCAAATTATGTCCAGTATCTGTGGCCGACAGGAAATGATATTAAATATGTTTAACAGGAAGAAGAAAAGACAATACAAGATATATCCATTCCTGTATATTGCTTGAAGCATTGTAGTCTTCAAAGATCTGTATCAATATATTCAAAAACAACACTCAGGGGTATTCAGAAAAAAAGCTATATATACAGTATATATGTGTGTTTACTTTCACAAAGACAAACTTTTAATACCTTCCTTCCAGAGAACCAAGCTTTTCCCACCGACCAATGCTGGGATGCTGTGGTCACATTTCCTCCCTGACAACGGTCTGTAGGTTTCTGTATTTTGTCTGAGAATTCCTCATGTTCACTCATGTATGTATCTCTAGTAAAGTAAAATCTGCGAGATAAAGATTGTGGGAAGGATGATAATTCAAACATTCTTACAGTTCATTATGCCTATGTATACATTTTTTTAAAAATCTCCTTGAAACTACATTTAACACTGGCATTAGACCTGTACACATTAGTATAGTATATCAGTATTATGTGGTGACAGATCTCTGTACACCAGTACTTATCTGGTTTATATGATCTCAAGCTTATGTCCACCAACACTATACCTACTGACCCTTTAGAATGGATGATCTGTGCTCACCATCCAGGTCTAGATTGAAACTAGCCTTGAGCCCAGAAGACTGGACTAGGGATGATATAATGGCAGGATGTCTGGTCCTAGGGACACTGATGCCTGTTTGGTTTCTGATTTCTGGACCTCAGACCTTTACAATCTCTGGGTCTCTGATCCTTGGCAACCATCATGTCCCTAAGCATGAAACACCATGAAACACCAAGAAACCTTGAACACATCACTGTGTGAGGTCACTCAGCCCTTCACTGACCCGCTCAACTATTCAGTACAATTACGACTGTTCCTTTATCTCAATACCACATTCCCACACAATCCCCAAATCCCTCATTGCCTTTTGTGCTTAGGAATCTATCTCTTTAAATATAGTCAACAACTTGGCCTCAACAGGCTTCTATGGTAGAGAATTCCACAAGTTCACTACTCTCTGAGGGAAGAAATATCTCTTCCATCTGTCTTAAACATTTAATCTTACATCCTGATGCTTTAACCCAGTGGTTTCAGCCACGCCAGCCAAGGAAAATAAATTCCCTGCAATCCAGCCTGTCATGCCTTGTCATAATTTTGTACCTTCCCATGGAACCTTATGTCATTCTTTTAAACTCTTAAATAGAAGCCTGGTCGACACAATCACTACTCACTCAACCAAGAAGTCAGTCTGGTGAACCTTTTTTGCAGTGCACATAAAACGGATGACTTCACATCCATGTTATAATGCATATGCTATGTATTTACCCATTCACCTAACAAGTCAAAATCACATTGGTTTTGCATCTTTCTTCAGTTCATACTACCACCCTCAAACCCCAGCTCTGTGTCATCTGCAGACTTAGAGATGTTACATTGATGTTGAATGTGAATATTTTGCCTTAAGTACTGAACTCTGCAGCAGTCTGTCTGTCATTCTATAAAGTCCCCTTTATTCCTTTAGCTTCTAATCAACCAATTTACAAACCATGGCGGTATGTTATCCCCAATCCTAAGTATTTTGATCTTGTATGCTGATCTCACATGTAAGTCTTTATTAAAGACTTTCCAAAGTTCTAAAAACACTACGCATTATGTGGACAGTCTCCGATCTGCAATTGTAATCTTCACAGAGCAGATCATCACTACTTTCAAATACATGCTTAGAGTTATTTTCTGTAACTCCAAAACCTAAAACTAATTGAAAGAAAACATGGAGCTTGGAATAATGTGTGTACTCTAGTTTCGGTTTTACTTTAGTGAAGTACTCACTTATGACGTGGTGGCGTAATAACGTATGCTATTCATGTACTTTGACATATAAAACATAGAAAACCTACGGCACAATACAGGCCCTTCGGCCCACAATGCTGTGCCGAACATGTACTTACTTTAGAAATTACCAAGGGTTACCCATAACCCTCTATTTTTCTAAGCTCCATGTACCTATCCAAGAGTCTCTTAAAAGACCCCATTGTTTCTGCCTCCACCAATGTCGCCAGCAGCCTATTCCACACACTCACCACTCTCTGCGTAAAAAATATACCCCTGACATCTCCTCTGTACCTACTTCCAAGCACCTTAAAACTGTGGCCTCTCATGTTAGCCATTTCAGCCCTGGGAAAAAGCCTCCATCTATCCACACGAACAATGCCTTTCCTCATCTTGTACACCTCTATCAGGTCACCTCTCATCCTCCGCCACTCCAAAGAGAAAAGGCCAAGTTCACTCAACCTGTTCTCGTAATGCATGCTCCCCAATCCAGGCAACATCCTTGTAAATCTCCTCTGCATCCTTTCCATAGTTTCCACATCCTTCCTGTAGTGAGGTGAACAGAACTGAGCACAGTACTCCAAGTGGGGTCCGACCAGGGACCTATATAGCTGTAACATTACCTCTCGGCTCTTGAACTCAGTCCCACGGTTGATGAAGGCCAATGCGCTGTATGCCTTCTTAATTACACAGTCAACCTGCGCAGCAGTTTTGAGTGTGCTATGAACTCGGACCCCAAGATCCCTCTGATCCTCCACACTGAGAAGAGTCTTACCATTAATGCTATATTCTGCTATCATATTTGACCAACCAAAATGAACCACCTCACACTTATCTGGATTGAACTCCATCTGCCACTTCTCAGCCCAGGTTTGCATCCTATCGATGTCCCGCTGTAACCTTTGACAGCCCTCCACACTATCCACAATACTCCCAACCTTTGTGTCATCAGCAAATTTACTAATCCATCCCTCCACTTCCTCATCCATGTCATTTATAAAAATCACTAAGAGTAGGGGTCCCAGAACAGATCCCTGAGGCACACCACTGGTCACCGACCTCCATGTAGAATATGACCCGTCAACCACTCTTTGCCTTCTGTGGGCAAGCCAATTCTGGATCCACAAAGCAGGGTCCCCTTGGATCCCATGCCCTCTTACCTTCTCAATAAGCCTTGCATGGGGTACCTTATCAAATGCCTTGTTGAAATCCATATACACTACATCTACTGCTCTACCTTCATCAATGTATTTTGTCACATCCTCAAAAAATTCAATCAGGCTCGTAAGGCACAACCTGCCTTTGACAAAGCCATGCTGACTATTCCTAATCATATTATGCCTCACCAAATGTTCATAAATCCTGCCTCTCAGGATCTTCTCCATCAACTTACCAACCACTGAAGTAAAACTCACTGGTCTACAATTTCCTGGGCTATCCCTACTCCCTTTCTTGAATAATGGAACAACATCCACAACCCCCCCCCCCAGTCCTCCGGAACCTCTCTTGTCCCCAACTGATGATGTAAAGTTCATTGCCAGAGGCTCCACAATCTCCTCCCTCACTTCCCACAGTAGCCTGGGGTACATCCTGTCCGGTCCCGGTGACTTATCCAACTTGATGCTTTCCAAAAGCTCCAGCACATCATCTTTCTTAACATCTACATGCTCAAGCTCTTCAGTCGGCTGTAAGTCATCCCCACAATCGCCAAGGTCCTTTTCCTTAGTGAATACTGAAGCAAAATATTTATTAAGTACCTCCGCTACCTACCCCAGTTCCATACACATTTTTCCACTGTCACACTTGATTGGTCCTATTCTCTCACATCTTATCCTCTTGCTTTTTGCATGCTTGTAGAATGCCTTGGGGTTTTCCTTAATCCTGCTTGCCAAGGCCTCCTCATGGCCCCTTCTGGCTCTCTTAATTTCATTCTTAAGCTGTATATCTAGAAACCCTTAGGATTCTCCTTGACCTTGTCTGCTTGAGCAACCTCACGCCTTCTTTTAGCTCTCCTGATTTCTTTAAGTGTTCTCTTACATTTCTTATACTGCTCAAGTACCCCTCATTTGTTCCTCCTTTTTTTTTCTTAATTGGAGCCTCTATATCTCTTGAATACTAAGGCTCCCTAAGCCTGATATCCTTGCCTTTTACTCTGACAGGCACATACATGCTTCGTCCTCTCAAAATTTCACTTTTGAACACCTCCCACTTACCATGTACTCCTTTGCCAGAAATAGCCTGTCCCAATCCACACTTGCCAGATCCTTTCTGATACCATCAAAATTGGCCTTTCTCAAACCAAGGACCAGTCCTACCCTTTTCCATAATTACGTTGAAACTAAAGGCATTATGATCACTAGATACAAAGTGTTCCCCTACACAAATCTCTGTCACCTGCCCTGTCTCATTCCCTAACAGGAGATCAAGTGTTGCACACTCTCTTGTTGAGACATGTTCATACAGATTAAGGAAATTTTCCTGAACACATTTGACAAACTCTGACGTATTTAATTCTTTTACAGTGTGGGAGCCCTAGTCAATATGTGGAAAGTTAAAATCACCTACTATTACAACCTTATGTTTCTTGCAACACTCTGCAATCTCTTTAATTTGTTCCACTAAATCCCGTGGACTGTTGGTGGTCTGTAGTATTGCCCCATTAACTTGGTTATACCGTTCTTGTTCCTCAATTCCACCCCTAACGCCTCACTAGACAAGTTCTCCAGTCTGTCCTGACAGAGCACTGCTGCGGCATTTTCCTGGACTAGTAATGCCATTCCTCCCACTTTAATCCCTCCTGCTCTCTCATGTCTTAAAAGAACAGAGCCCCGGAATATTGAGCTGCCAGTCCTGCCCATCCTGCAACTAAGTCTCACTAACAGGTACAATATCATAATTCCATGTGTTGATCTATGCCCTGAGCTCATCTGCCATACAAGAGGGTAAACACTGTCCCCTACAAGTACTGGCTGAAACATTTTACACCCCAAACCAGACTCAACACCTCGCTGTCAATCTGTGTGTATCTTTTCTCTGCAGTGGTAAGTGAGCATGATGCAAAGGCTATGGGATGTTCACTTCCATCATTGATCTACTTTCAGTACCAGGTTGATGATGAACTTAAAGTCACCACAGATCCTGACAGACCCATTTTTCTAGGCTATTGGGACCACTGGACAATGAAGTCTCTCTATTACAGACTGTAATGTTATAGGACAGTAGCAGATGCAGACAGTTAAAACAGCCACTCCAGGAGAAATCAGTGGTATCTGCTAGAGATTTACAGATGCAGCTCAAGGGAAATCATAAGTTAATTGCAATCCACCTCTACTACAAAAGCAGCTTTACAGTGATCATCTCTACTTGGCAGCTGCATCAAGACTCTCATCTGAAGGTATTATGTCACTTTTTTTCTCAGCCATTCTTTCTGTTGCCTTGCCTCACCTCATTCTACTGTTATTCTTTCAGTTCTAATGTAAGATGAGGAAAACCATGTCCATTCATCTCCCTCATTATTTTTGACTGTTAATACAGTTCTGTGCCTTATTGAATCTGAGAATGAAGAGAAATTTGATGGCGGTCTGCAAAATTATGAGGGATATAGATAGGGACATTTAAGCAGGCTTTTTACAATGAGTTTAGGTGAGAGCGGAACTAGTGAAAGGTGAAATATTTAAAGGGGATATGAGGGGAAACTGCTTCACTCAGAGGGTGGTTCAAAAGTAGTGAATGCAAGTTTGATTGTAACATTAAAGAGAAGTTTGGACAGGTACATAGATGGGAAGGGTATGGAGGGCTATTCTCCAGGTGTGGGTCAATGGTACTACGCAGAATAACAGTTCAGCATGCACTAGATGGACCAAAGGGCCTGTTTCTGTGCTGTGATTCTATACCATATGATCTCAGCCCGGTACTACCCTTTAGAGATGCTGGTTGCTACTTACCAATGAAATTTTCTGGAAATGAGGCAACACCTTCTTTTAATGGAGCTAAACTAATTTTCCATTTAAAAAATCATTAAATGGAATATGGCCCAAATTTTAAAATTTTAAATGAGCATTTCTTAATGATGTGAAAACAAATGTGTGAGAATCTTGGCATGCACTGGATGGGCTGAAGGGCTTGTTTCTGTTTTGTATTTTTCTATGACTCTATGACTTTAATCACCTATCACCTTCTCGCTAGCTTCCTTCTCCTCCCGCCACCTTTTTAATCTGGCATCCTTGCCCTTCATTTTCAGTCCTGAAGAAGGGTCTCAGCCAGAAACGCTGACTGTTTATTCATTTTCATAGATGCTGCCTGACCTGCTGAGTGCCTCTAGCATTTTGTATATGTTGCTTTGGATTTCCGGCATCTGCAGACTTTGTGTTTATGTATGAAAATGTACCATTATTTATTACATGAGCATAAGAGTAAAGGAACTTGAAGGAGACAAAAGTTGGCGAAGATATTGACAGGACCTTATAAAGCATACCTATTACATTGAAGGTATGACTGCTTTCTGTTTTCTTGGCTGTTGTGAAGAACTCATAAATTTCTTATGACATGATGTGTATTGCCAGGGGCATCATTCACTGTAAAATGTTTTTCTTTCTAGTACACCAGGATCATTGCCCTTAGATCACTCTCACTTCTGATACAGAATCACATTAATTCAAAACATGCTCTCTTGGCTTTCAAGCAATTGAAACTGACTCTCCACTGTAACATGGAAAACGTGCTGCATTGCTGAAGTGAGATGTTACATTGCAGTCCTGACAACTCTCCATTATGAATGTTGCATTACATGAACAAGGGCAAGAGAGTTAGGTGTGCAACATACTCAACATTTATTCCTATTTCAGTAGCTAATAACATTGCTGTGGGTAGGTACTCCATTATAGTGTTCTATTACCCATGATTACATTGAAGGACTAATTGGTCAAAAAATAGCTGAGATGTTTTGAAAGATTCTACTTAAAATGTATTTTATTTATTTTCATTTCCAGGGATGTCATGTGTTGGATTCATTATTTCTATATTTCATTGAACGATATCTAAAATATGTAAATATACAGTAGGAACTTGATAATCAAAACAAGTACGTTTTAGATGTTGTGCAAGTCAGATTGATACAGATTCAAAATAACTGTCCTGTTATATTTACCTGCTGTATCCATTTTTCCAAAACAGTACCAGTCCACCTTTCATTGCAAAATAACCTGGTGAAAACTGTTAGGTTTTGTAACTCCAGAATCTAATTGAAAGAAAAACACAGGAGCCGGGATATTTGTCTACTTTGTTTTTCTTTCTTTTGTTTTAGTAAGGCCCTATAACGTGGTGACATAATGACGTATGCCATTCATGTACTTCTTGCATATAACCCACAATGAATTATGTATACAAACAAAGCTCAAACAATATATTGACAATATTCCTCAAATAATACTGAAATATTAAATACACTACACTCCTCCATGCTTAATTACAAACTCCAACTTAATATAGAATGCACCTCAACTCAAATGTAACATTGCTCTCTAGTCATCTTATATATACTGTATATACTGTACAGTATACTATATAATACAACTACTATATAGATGTACACAGCATAGTAAATTTTAAATTGTCCTATTCGGGTCTAAAGATTTAGTTGCTATGGAGGATTTCTTATTCTTGTGGGTTAACATCTTTCCTGACAAGGAGGGGACGGGGTCACTCTGATGGGCAGGTGAGACTTGTGGCTGTGAAACAACCTCAGATTCTGGGCCCTCTTCCATGATGGTTGTAGGAGTTGACTCTGGGACCGTAGGAAGTGGTGCTGACAGCTCTGGACACATTCATTCTTTAACAATTGATTCTGCTCAATGTGTCATCTCCAGATGCCAGCAGACGCGAAGTCCACTGTGTAGAAGAGTGGTCCAATCCTGTCCTCAATCTTTCCAATTACCCATTTGTGATCATCTTTGTAGTTCCTTGCCAAGACTGCTTATCCAGGAGTGTAACATCGAGCCTTCTTGCTTGAGGAGCCCTCAATGTGTCTCAGATGTTTGTCCTGCAGAGGTCGGGTTTGAGGAGAACCAAATGTGCACGCAAGGAACAACCCAAAATTAGAATAGATGGTGAGTTGTTGGTTGTGGAGTGCGCTGCGTTGCGACATGGAAGGAGGAAACTGGCAAGCTTCTGATTCAGTGTAATGTGTTCTGCTGACATTGCTTGCTGTGCACTGTTTGGGCTCAAAGAATGCAAAGCTCATTTTGGCTGGTTTGGTTGGAGCAGTTGAACTTCACAGCAAACTCTAAGCTTTTTCACCCTTTGCACTCAGCAACAATATATAGAATCTGTATAACAGCATATTGAGGAAAATTCAGGAGAATCAGAATGCCAAATGCGAAGATTGTTATGGCCTTCAGTGTTTTGTGTCTCTGAATGCCTGATTCTGTAAAGGACAAGTATTGTCTTAAGGCATCATTTTCAGCTGTAGATGAAGAGTGGTGAACCAGAAACAAGTGGAAGTTAGGAAATTTGTTGTTGGGTAGGCCTTGGAGTTCAAAGTTCTAAGAATGAAGATGGTCTGATTTAACTTGAGAGATTGGATGATGAAAAGGGGGCGGAGCAAATGACAGGGGAACTGAGCTACATTTGAAGGGTAAGAAGTGGTAAGCTTGGTCTTCCAAATATAGAGTGGGATTCATTCAGGTCATTCAGATAAACAGTCCAGAAGCTGGTTGAAAACTTTAGATTATGAGAACACTCAGTCCTCTTTTATTGTCATTTAGAAATGCATACATGCATTAAGAAATGATACAATGTTTCTCTGGAGTGATATCACAGAAAACAAGACAGACCAAAGACTAACACTGACAAAACCACATAATTATAACATATAGTTACAGCAGTGCAAAGCAATACCGTAATTTGATAGAGAACAGACCATAGGCACAGTAAACAAAAATAGTCTCAAAGTCCCGAGTCGATCGACTCCCGAGTACCCAATAGCAGGCAGCAAAAGGGAGAAACTCCCCGCCATAAACCTCCAGGCACCGTCAACTTGCCGATACCTTGGAAGCAGCCGACCCCAGCTGACACTGAGTCCATCCGTCCGAAAACTCCAAGCTTCCAAGCAGCCTCTCCGATACAGCCTCCCGAGCACCATCCTCTGCCGAGCGCCTTCGACCTCTCCCCGGCCGCTGAAACACGCAAAGCCGAGGATTTCGGGGCCTTCAGCTCCGGAGATTCCGGTTACCACACAGTAGCAGCAGTAGCAAAGCAGACATTTCAGAAGTTTCTGTACTCTCACGTCTGTCTCCATCAAATCAGAATTGTGCACGATCCCTTACTTGACAAATAACAGATATTCATCACTGGAGTGGCCGCGCACGCTGTCGTCACACCGCCATCTTCTCCCCCCCCCCTTTAAAGAGTTGATAGCTAGATTTTCAGCATACATGTGGAAATATATTTTATATTTGTGCATGTTCCAAGAATGGAGTGGCACATAGTTGAAGATGAGAAAGGCAGGGTAGATTTTGGAAGGAACAAGAGCTAACAGTACAGAGGATTGAAGAGAAGAACGTTAGAAATGCACTGATGCTTTTTAAAAGATAAGAACGAAACCAGAAAAATGAACCATAGTGGTGAGAAACTAAGATACAGTATTAGATGAGGCTGGTGTGATCAACTATGACAAATGGTTGAATGATAATGCACTACATTGTTGCTAGGATAGGTCCCCACAGATTCTTGATTTAATCAATTTTGACATTGTTAAAGAGATAGAAGCCTTTTTTTAATTTAGGGATCATTTGATGATTTCTTGGTGAAAGTGGGGTTGATGATTGGTGTTGAAGATCGCTTTTAAGAACAGATAGGTAACTTTTGAAGAAAATATTGATAGAATGGAGGCTAGAAAGGCAAGTTTGGTGAATAGGGTTTGGGAGGAGACTGAGTGAGCAAGGAGTAAGTATGACAGTGGAGTGATATTGAAACAAGGCTTAGGATAATGTGACTGGGCGGTAGAGCTGGATGCTATCAGGGGTAGTGTCAAGGTAAATAATTGTAAGGTTTTTGCATATTGATGTTGCATATACAGAAAAAGATCATTTCAATTTTAACTCAAATTGAGTTGACAGCTATAACTATACACTAACCAAACAGTAATAGATTTTCCCCAAACATCTGGAAAGTATTAGTGTCAAGAAAACATTATGAAAGAACTAAAGAACTAACTTTAGCAGAGTTAAATTGTTTGAGTTAATAATTTTAAAAATTAACTTGTCATAAAACTAGGATCCTGTTTTGCTGAAAATACACAAACAAAACAACATGGCAATGCTCTTGATTCAAACATTGGCAGCTGCTGGAGAAGGTCATTGTCAAATGAAGGACTGTACAGGTACTGCATCACTTGTGTTATTACAGGAGCTAACAACTGCTGGACTTAACACATCCTACTCCAATCTGTCATATTCATCACCCGGATTGCAAAATGACAACAGCAACACAAATGCCACTGCAGAAAATTCAATGTCATAGACCCCAAAATGAAAATTCTAATAATCAGCACCTCATAAACAACACAAGGAAATCTGCAGAAGCTGGAAATCCAAGAAACACACACAAAATGCTGAAGGAGCTCAGTAGGCAGGCAGGCAGCATCTATATAAGAGAGTAAACATTCGACAATTGATGTTTCGGGCCAACACCCTTCATCAGCATCTTGTAACTATGGAGATATGGACAAGCTATGGTATGTATCTTGAAGCACTAGAGAAGTAACACCAATGCAGTCTCCACAAAATCTTCTTGATACTTTGGCGGGATAATGAATCAATGTTGGTGTCCCTTCCCAGGCCAACTTTCCCAACACTGAGACCTTGATTGTGCTCAACCATCTCTGATTGGCGGGCTATGTTATCTGCATGCACACTTAACATCAGACTCCTGAAACAAGCACTCCAATCTCAGTCACAACAAGAGATATTTTGAAGGGCAAAAAAGAAAACACTTGAAGAAAGTTCCTTTAAAAAAATGCAAAATCCTTGCTGACTCACAAGAGTCCCTATTCAACAACTGCTCAAAAACAAGAGGATCTGGAAAGGCAATGATCCTCTTTTGGACGTGGAGGCCATACACAAACAATGTGTTAAATACTCCACCCACTCTGTAAGCACCAGGTGCCTGACCTAAGGCAGTGAATAGCTGTAGCTCCCATATACAATTTTTCAACTGCCTAAGACCTCAGAGAATTGATATGGAAGCAAATTTTCCTTAATTGTGTGAAACTGCCTGAAAAGAAAAAAAAGAAGTTAATGTTGTCTTTCCATTTCCCTCAGTAGATGCTGCCTGACTCAGAGAGTTCCACCAGCTCCTTTGTGAATTTTCCATCTTCTGCAGTCTCTTGTGTGTCCAAGAAAAAAAAGTAATGGACTGTATTTGTGATGGCTTAATGGATGAATTCCTGCAATTCTTTTCATTTTAGTTGCAATAACTGAAGCGCAGCAAAATATACAATAAACAAAACTTCTGCATTTGCTCATTATCATCCTCTTTCTAAATGGACTCTATTTAAAAATAAGTTGTACAAGATCAGGCCTTGCTGTGGCTTGGATTCAACTTATTACCAGTTGCAGCATGTATACTTGTCAGCTCCTGGAATAGCTGACTAATTGCCTAAAACTATGTTGAACATTTACATGCCCCAGGATGTATTATATGTCAGTGGCAGGAGCTGTTGTACTGCAATATAGAGAAAGTAGAATTTAATGTGCCTCTAAGAACAAAAACATTTAAAAAAACACAATAAATATAAATATAAAAACTATCCTATAAAACGCAATGTGCAAGTAACTGTGGAACAGACTCGAAGGGCCTGTAGGGTAATATAATGGGTGACAGATGAAACATATTGTTCATAATAGAAATTGTTCTACATAATTCACAAACACCGTCATTGAGTTGTGTACACTTTTAGAGACGCTGTCTGACGTAGTGATGTCAATATAAGGCGACTGCTTTAGGTTTGTTCTTAATGGAGGTAAGGGAGGTAATAAATATTTAATTATTTATGGTTTTATATGGCTATATTTATACTCTGTTCTTGGTTGGTGCAACTGTAACGAAACCAAATTTCCCTCAGGATCAATAAAGTATGACTATGACTATGACTATGACTATGGGTTGTGGCTTTTGTTAAGCACATAAAACAACTCTCGTAAGCTTTATTCACAAAATTCTACATTGGCGACTTCTCAGTACACCTGCTCCTTCCTCCCATCATGGCATACAGCACTCTTGGGTTCCAGTTGATCTACGTTCTACCTTGTTTGTTTCTGTCAACCATGATGTACGTCAATACCCCATTAAGTCCCCTTATGATGGCCCATTCTGCATTTTTGAATGGGGCAAAAATACTTTTATTGTAGGAGGAAAGAGGAAATCTGAATGTATTTCTGTAGATCGGCTTAAACTAACCCACTATGACCTGGTTGGTTCCACTACCATACCCTGTGCATCATGTCAGCACACCCCTGGATGAGCCCGACGTACCTGCTATTACTCCAACTAAGCAACATAGGACCCGACCTGGGCAGCTCATACAAGCTCCAGACAGTCTTACAATGCTGGTTTTGGTGAGTTCTGGGAGAGGTGTGTAATGGGTATTGTAGTGGTTGACAGATGACGCAAATTGTTCATAATAGAAACTTCTACATAATCCACAAACATTGTCATTGAGTTGTGGTGTTCACTTTAAGCAACGGTGTCTCACGTAATGATGTCAGTGTAAGGCAACTGCTTTCGGTTTGTTCATAATGGAAGTAAAGGGCTGTGGCTTTTGTTATGCACATAAAATGACTCTCACATGTTTACCTCAAAATCCCACAGGCTGAATGTCCTCATTCCGCTCCTTTGTCTCATTGTCTATGTCTTACGTAACTGTATGAGTGTGGCCTTAAATACTGTATACTGTACAAGATTAGTTTATATACATAGACTGATTTTATGTACATAAAGTGACACTAGATGCAGGAGTATTTGTACACAAGGTGACTGACAGGACATGATAAAGGGACAGAGGGGCTCTTAGCAAGAGGAACTCTTCTAGGTAGCAGCAGGGCAAATGAAAACTTAGTAGGACAGTAACTGTGTCAGTGTAGGTATGAGGTGTGGAGTGTAAGTGTAAAGTGACAATGCATGGGGGATTAGACATAGGAGCAGAATTAGGCCATTCAGCCCATCGAGCCTGCTCCGCCATTCCATCATGGCTGATTTATTTTCCCTCTCAGCCCCATTCTCCTGTCTGCTCTCTGTAACCTTTGACACCCTTACTAATTAAGAAATTATGAAACTCAGCAGCTGTCAGTGGCAATGAATTCCACAGATTCATCATCCTCTGGCTAAAGAAATTCTACTCTGCTGTTATAAGACGATCAAATGGTTGCTTAATACAATAAGATGGACTCTTGACCTCACAGTACACCTTGTTATTCATAATCTACCTTGCTTTGATCTTGTAACATGTTGTTTAGCTGCATTGCACTTTCTCAGTTGCTGCTATACTTTATTTTGCTTTCTGTTATTGTTTTCCCTTGTACCACCTCAATGTACTGTTGTTATAAAACAATGGGAGGCGGGAGGAGAAGATGGCGGTGTGCCGTGCATGCGCAGCTCTCTGGTGAAAATGATATCATATCCGTTAAATAGGGGCCATGGAAAATTCTGATTTGATGGAGAATGGACGTGAAAGCACAAAGGAACATCTGGAGAAATTTCTGAAACGCACATCCGCTGCTGTCGTTACTGTGTGGTCGGGAATCATTCAGAGGGTAGGCCTCAAAATCCCCAGCCTTGCCTGCTTTTGGCGACCGAGAAGGCGGTCGAATCGCTCGGACAGAGATGGCGTTCAGTACTCGGTATCGGAGAGCTGATCAAAGCTCGAAGTTTTCGGATGACTCAGAGTCGGATTGTGGTTGGTACGGCAGGGAGAGTTTTTCTTCCTTCTCCCATCTGCGTGAGATGTGGGACATTTGAGGAACTTTGAACTTTACTGTGCTCACGGACTTCTGCATCAAGTTATGGTATTGTGCACTGTTGTAACTATATGTTATAATTATGTGGTTTTGTCAGTTTTTTCAGTCTTGGTTTGTCCTGTGTTTTGTGATATCACAGCGGAGGATATAATGTATCATTTCTTAATGCATGCATTACTAAATGACAATAAAAGAGGACTACGTGTCTTCATAATCATAAATTATCTGTATGGAGAGATTGCAAGACAAGATCTTCCACTGTACCTCAGTACATGTGACAATAACAAACCAATTTGGTAATTTAATTAGATTAGATTAGATTATGAAGACCCTCAGTCCTCGTTTATTGTCATTTAGAAATGCATGCATTAAAAAAATGATACAACGTTCCTCCAGAATGATATCACAAAAAAAATAGGACAAACCAACACTAAAACTGACAAAACCACATAATTATAACATATAGTTACAACAATGCAAAACAATACGATAATTTGATAAAGAGCAGACCATGGGCACGGTTAAAAAAAGTCTCAAATTTTGTATCATTGCAAATTTACTGATCAAGCCTTATGCACTTGCATCTAGAACACTTAGATACTGTAAATAATAAAAAACAAGGGTCCCAACACCAACCCCTGTAGCACACCATTAGCCTCCATTCTGAAGATCAACTTTCAACCAGGAGTCTCAAAGTTCAAAATAAATTTAATATCAAAGTACATACATCTCATCAAATACTACTGTGGGATCTATTTTCTTGTAAGCATTCACAGTATAACAAAAAATACAATCAAATCAATGAAAAACTACACAAGCAAAGACTAACCAGAAATGGATGTGCAAAAGAAGACAAAATGTGCAAATACAAAAATAAATAAATAAATAACACTGAGAACTCGAGTTATAAAGTCCTTGAAAGTGAGTCCATAATTTGTTTTCATAAGTTTGTCCATCCTGACGAAGGGTCTCGGACCGAAACGTCAACTGTACCTCTTCCTAGAGATGCTGCCTGGCCTGCTGCATTCACCAGCAACTTTTATGTGTGTTAGTTGTTTTCAGTGATCAGTGCAGTGTCATGTTGAGTGACATTGTCCACACTTGTTCAGGAGCCTGATGGTTGAAGGGCAATAACTGCTCCTGAACCTAGCGCTATGGAACCTAAGGCTCCTGTACCTCCTTCCTGATGGTAGTAGCAAGAAGAGAGCATGGCCTTGGTGTTGGGGGTTCTTGATGATGGATGCCGCTTAATTGTGGCATTGCTCTTTGTAGATACTCAATGGTGTG
The DNA here is from genome assembly GCF_963921235.1 of Mobula hypostoma. NCBI lineage: Eukaryota > Metazoa > Chordata > Chondrichthyes > Myliobatiformes > Myliobatidae > Mobula > Mobula hypostoma. The sequence goes on along the minus strand of NC_086097.1, from coordinate 229,431,000 downwards.
AAGACTTTTTTTTAGGCTTTTCCATTCTTGGGCACTTGTGTTTCCATACTAGGTTGTGATGCAACTAGTCAAGGCTCTCTCCACTGTGCATCTATAGAAGTCTGTCAAGGTTTTAGATGATATGCTGAATCTGTGTAAACTGCTAAGATGGTAGAGGTGCTGCCATGCTTTCTTTGAAATGGCACTTGCCACAGATCCTCTAATATGATAATGTGCAGAAATTTTAAGTTAATGACCATCTCCACATCTGATCCCTGAACGAGCATTAGCTCAGAGACCTCCAGTTTCTTCCTCCTGAAGTCAATAATCAGCTTCTTGGTCTTGCTGACTTTGAGTGAGATGTTGCTGTTGTGGCATCATTCAGACAGATATTCACTCTCCCTCCTACATGCCACTTCATCACAACCTTTGATTCGGACATCAACAGTGGTGTTGTGCCATCAGCAAACATAAATGTGGTGTTGGAGTTGTACTTAGCCTCACAGTCATAAGCATAAAGTGAATAGAACACCCTTGTAGTGTGCAGATAGTGATTGTGGAGGAAGTGTTGTTGCCAATCCGTACCGACTGGGTACTTCATGTAAGGAAAGCAAGGCCTAGGTCTTGGAGCTTATTGGTTAGTTTTGAAAGGATGATAGTGTTGAATATAGAGCTGTAGTCAATGAAGAGCATCCTGGTGCATGCGTCTTCACTATCCGGATGTTCATGAGTTGAGTGAGGAGCCAATGAAATTACATCTGCTGTTGACCTGTCATGATGGTAGACAATTTGAACTGGATCCAAGTCAGTCCTCAGGCAGGAGATCAAATGTTTCATGACCATCCTCTCAAAGTACTTCATCAAATGGATGCAAAGTTCCACTGAACGTGTCATAGATCTATCTTCCATGGCTCTCTGGAATAAAAACTTCCTCCTCATTTGTCTCAACCAAACATTCCTTTATCCTGAGCCCATAACCTCCTAATCCTTTGTTCTCCTCCTCACAGCACCAATCCCTGAAAATCGTCAAAGAATTTGGAATGTTTCATAGAAACATAGAGCATAGAAATCTACAGCACATTTCAGGCCCTTCGACCCTCAATGCTGTGCTGACCATGTAACCTACTCTAGAAACCGCCTAGAATTTCCCTACCGCATAGCCCTCTATTTTTCTGAGCTCCATGTAACTACCTAAGAGTCTCTTAAAAGACCCGATTGTATCTGCCTCCACCACCGTCACTGGCAGTGCATTCCGTGCACCCACCACTCTCCATGTGAAAAACTTACCACTGACATCCCCCCTGTACCTACTTCCAAGCACCTTAAAACTATGCCCTCTCATGTTAGCCGTTTCAGCCCTGGGAAAAAGCCTCTGGCTATCCACACCTCTCAAATCATTTGTCATTCCAATTCCAATTCCAAATACTAGCTATCATCAGCCTGATGTTCAATGGTATCACCATTACTAAATTCCCCCACTAGTTCATGGCATCTATAAAAAGCTACCTGGGGTCATTTTATTCATATGATACTCTCCCATCATGGAACTTCACAATTAAAAAATCAAATTAGGATTTTAGGGCAATGCAAAGATTACAAATTTATATTAATGCAGGCTCTACAATATAATTTTAACAGCTATTGCAGGAGTAATAAGAGAGTCAATGAACACATTATGGATGAACACATGTAACTTATATATGAATATGCAGACTTAGTACAGATTTAGTACAATCACACCAACATGTCATGTAGAATAACAGAATCTCAAAGGTTCTCTGCTTCAGGGCAATTTACCTGAATTACAATGATTTCAGCAGTATATTTGTATTTATAGAAAGGCAGATAGATGTCATCATCAGATATGTGTGCCTCAGGGAATGTTATTTGGAACAGATGACAGAGGTTAATTGGAAAACACTGAACATGGGACCTAGCCTTCAGTTTCTAACCAACCTCCTTAATGTTTAAAATACAAAAAGAGGGTTGAATTCGGGGTTGGGTGAGGGTGTTCAGGTGCTGTTATAAAATCAGGAAGAATCAAGACCATAAAATAAAGTAGCAGTTTTAGAAATGATGAGAAGGATATGACAGGAACCATCAGAATATCACACACACACACACACACACACATACACACACACACACACACACACACACACACACACACACACACACACACACACACACACACACACACGTCTTAATGGGTATAAACTATTGCACTTGTCCAAACTTGCATATGCTGAAAGCATTGTATGTGTGTGCATGTGTGCATAAGTGTGTATGTCTATATACACATGTCCGCCCAAGTGTGATCCTGGAACTGCTCGCTAGTTAATCAAGTGCTCATCCTATTAAGACTGCAGACCAGGTGGTGTGGAACACCTGTGTGGCACAGTAGCATAGTGATTAGCATAACGCTATTACAACACCACTTGGCACGTGGCCAAGTGGTTAAGGCATTGGACTAGCTACCTGAAGGTCGTGAGTTTGAGCCCCAGCCGAGGGAACGTGTTGTGTCCTTGAGCAAGGCACTTAATCACACATTGCTCTGCGACGACACTGGTGCCAAACTGTATGGGTCCTAATGCCCTTCCCTTGGGCAACATTGGTGTCGTGGAGAGGGGAGACTTGCAGCATGGGCAACTGCTGGTCATCCATACAACCTTGCCCAGGCCTGCACCCTGGAGAGTGAAGACTTTCCAGGCACAGATCCATGGTCTCGCGAGACTAACGGATGCCTTTATTTTATTATTACAACACCAAAGACCTGAGCTCAATTCCACCACTACCTGTAAGGATTTTGTACATTCCTCCCATGACCTGCGTGGGTTTCGTCTGGGTGCTCCAGTTTCCTCCCGTGTTGCTAAGACTACGGGATAGAGATAATAGGTTGTGGGCATGGTAAGTTGGCCCCAGAAGCATGATAGCACTTGCAGGCTACCCCTAGCTCATATTTAGACTGTGTTGGTCATTTCAATGCACATATGATAAATAAAGATAATCTTTAATCTAATCTAATATTTAGATTTAGTCTATGTTAAAATAATTCATACACGGACAGCTTCCACTCCTCAGAACTGAAGTAGAAATAAGTCAACTTCCATCCCACTGGACTGCAGCAGAAAAGCTTAAGAATAACAGCACATTAATAGAACACAAATAAACATATCAAGGCAAAATCAGTAAATTGTAAAAATTAAAGCCCCTATACCTGAATATCACAAGATCACAAGACAAAGGAGCAGAAGTAGGCCATTCGGCCCATCGAGTCTGCTCCGCAGCTCCCCCATGAGCTAAACTATTCACCCATCTAGTTCCAATTTCCAGTTTTTTCCCCATATCCCTTGATACCCTGACTAATTAGATACCTGTCAATCTCCTCCTTAAACACCCTCAATGATCGGGCCTCCACAGCCATATGTGGCAACGAATTCCACAAATCCATGACCGTGGAAAGCATCTCTAGAAGATGGAATAAACTAAAAGTACATATTGAAATAAATGAGTTTGATTTAACAGTGTCCAGAAAAAGATCCTTGGCCCAAAAATATTGTTTCTTCCCCTCCATAGCTGGTGCCTGACCTGCCGAGTACCTCCAGCATTTTGTCTGTGTTGAAACCACAGTTATTGCTAGTATTGAATATTCCAAGGTTCATGACATTTCATGGGATCAGATGAACTGGAAAAAGATGAGATGGCCATCTCTATTAATAATGAATAATGTAAGGTCTATAGCAGATAATGAGGTTGGCTCAGAAACAGAGGAAGTGGAAATAGTGTAGATCCAAAAATATTAGTGGACAGAATTTATAGACCTTCTAATATCAGCAGTAGTGTTGAATAGAAAATTAATGAAAAAAGAGCATTCAGTAAAAATTTAATTTTCGTAAAATTCAAATTTGCGAAGGTAATTTGGAGGGAAAGCTTAGGGAGCACATCTGAAGTAATTTCCTGGAACAACTAGGAAATGGGCTATTTTAGACCATCTCCAGTATAATGAGACAGATTTAAATAGTCATTTCAGAGTAAGTGATCCTCCGTGGCAATGTGATAATGTTTTATACTGAATTTTAAAGTGATACAATTAAATAAAACCAATTATATTGATAATATAATTTGGCTAAGATAATTTGAAAAACTAAATTGAAAGGAATGTCAATAAAAATATTGGAACATGTATATAAAAATGTAATAATTTCAAACAAATTAAGAAATTAAAACCATTATAAAAGTAATCCATTCATAGCTAATTAAAATGTTTATTGATGATATTAGTTTCAGAATCTGAATTGGGGTTAATATGTCATGAAATATCTTGTTTTGCGGCAGTAGTACATTACAATACACAAAATTTATAAATAAAGGAGACATTATTACAAATGCCAAGAAACATAGTGGTCCAGATTGTACTGAACTATAGGCATCAGTTCCAGATAGAACCATCTGCTAACAACATTGAGTGGGTTACAGCATTCCTGAATTCCTGTATGTTGCAATGCAGAAATCCACAATACACTGGAAATCAGATGCCATTCATACCCATGCAAGTGAGGTCAATACTGAGTCCAGGATTGGGGCTCTGTTATTCGAAAGGTTCAGATGCATTTTGAATCTTTTCACCAATCCTGGGCGATGTTTGTAGCACTATTTTGAAAAGATATTCTAATCCCATCAAACGGTTTGTTAGTCTCTGATTACCAGGGGCATTTAACAGTAGAAGGCCATCTGGGTCGTCTCAGGCCAGAGGTTAAGGATCTGCCTTCAGATGTCTGGTTGTTGCCCATGTAGCCCCACACTCAGCAGGATGAGCACTATGGCAAGCCCCAGGATTTGTTTTAAACTGCAGGGCTGCCAGAGGTTAGTGAGGCTTTGGCAATAGCACAGAAGGTGGTTGTAAGGTTTGGGCTGGATTAGCACAAACTGCCCTAGTATGTTTAATAAACTAGCAATGAAGAAGCAGAAAAATGAAGTAGTAGTAGCAGGTTGGGTAAAATTAACAAAAAAAATATTTCTTATACCTTTATAAAAAGGTAGAGAGTAACCATGAGTCCCTTAGAGGAATATTAATAAAATCAGAAGCACAAAACAAATACTCTTTGTCTCTCCACAACAAATGAATTTAAAACAATTACTTATAAAAAGAAATTCTGAAAGAATTAATAAATGTCCTAAGAGCTGATAAATGCAGTGGACTAAATATCTAGAAAGGAGCAAATCTGGAACTGCTACCTATTGTATTCCTAATAGTTCAGTAATATTTGAGAAATCTTGCATATACATTGTTTGGTTAAGCTTTCTTGTTTGTTTAAATAATTCATTATCGTTATACAGTATGTAAAAATACGTGGATTGCAGTCGTCATCATTTGCATACTTGAGTGCCTCTCTTTAAAGTAAAACCTGAAGTTAGACTCACATTTCTGACTCCCACGTCTTCCTTTGAATTTTCTTCTTTAGTGCTCTTGGAAATCACCAAATTATTTCGACCAGTCCTCTATAGTAAAATGAATTAAGTCACTGATCCTGCACTAGGTCCACAGAGATGTAAGTTGAGCGGGAACTGTAAATTTAGGGGAATTACATGAAGCGAAGGAACAGAATTTAGTTGGAAAAATCACAGTAAATCTGAAAAGAAGTTGAAATTTTCATTTTTGTTTAATGTTTTGAAAGTTACAAAACATAGCACTATCCACAAAAAAAAAGAGAACTAAAGCACTGATAGCCTGCCACCAATTTTAAGGAAATTTTAGGGGTTGAGTCGGTGGTGAAGAAAGCGAATGCAATATTGGCATTCATTTCTAGAGGTGTAGACTATAAGAGCAGGGATGTGATGTTGAGGCTCTATAAGGCACTCGTGAGACCACACTTGGGGAATTGTGTGCAGTTTTGGGCTCCTTATTTTAGAAAGGATATACTGACATTGGAGAGGGCTTAGAGAAGATTCGCAAGAATGAGTCCAGGAATGAAAGGGTTACTGTATGAGGAATGTCTGGCAGCTCTTGGACTGTATTCCCTGGAGTTCAGGAGAATGAGGTGGGGGGGGGGGAATCTCATAGAAACATTCCAAATGTTAAAAGGCCTGAACAGATTAGATATGGCAAAGTTATTTCCCATGGTAGGGGAGTTTAGGACAAGAAGGCACAACAGAAACATAGAAACATAGAAAATAGGTGCAGGAGTAGGCCATTCGGCCATTTGAGCCTGTACCGCCATTCAGTATGATCATGGCTGATCATCCAACTCAGAACCCTGCACCAGCCTTCCCTCCATACCCCCTGATCCCCGTAGCCACAAGGGCCATATCTAACTCCCTCTTAAATACAGCCAATGAACGGGCCTCAACTGTTTCCTGTGGCAGAGAATTCCACAGATTCACCACTCTCTGTGTGAAGAAGTTTTTCCTAATCTCAGTCCTAAAAGGCTTCCCCTTTATCCTCAGGATTGAAGGACATCCATTTAGAACAGAGATGCGGAGAAATTACTTTAGTCAGAGGGTGGTAAATCTGTAGAATTTGTTGCCACTAGCGCCTGTGGAGGCCAAGTCATTGGGTGCATTTAAGGCAGAGATAGATAGGTTCTTGATTAGCCAGGGCATCAAAGGGTATGGGCAGGGGAGTGGGGACGACTGGAAGAATTGGATCAGCTCATGATTGAATGGCGGAGCAGACTCGATGGGCTGAATGCTCCTATATCTTATGGTCTTATGGAACTGCTGGAATTCATTATTAGTTTGACACAAGGAATTGAAATTAGAATTAGTTTATTATTGTCACATGTATCAAGATATAGCAAAAAAGCTTGTCTTGCATACTGTTTATAAAGATTAAATTATTACAGTTCATTGAGGTAGAACAGGTAGAATAATAACAAAATGCAGAATATGAAGTGTAACAGCTAAAAAGTAAGTGCAGTGCAGGTAAACAATAAGGTGGAAAGTAATAACTTGATAGACTGTGAGTTCAAGAGCCAGTCTTATCATACTAAAGACCATTCAATAGTCTTATGACTCTAGGCTGGGAGCTGTTCTTGAGACCGGTGGTACCTAGAAAATCAGAGTCTATGCAGTTCTAATAGATTTTTAGAAATTGCACAGTAACTAGCACATTAGGAATTGCCTGCATTGACCCCTTTGTCCATGTCCGGAAATGCCATCCGTCACTGGCAGAGGACATTTGTAATTGCTGCAGAAAGTTCTTGTTGTGATATTACCAACTACATCTGCTCCTTAGCTTTATGTAATTCCCCCAAAATTTACACTTCCCACTCAACTTACACCAACTTGGACCTGGTGCAAGATCAGTGACTACGTTCATTTTAGTACAGAGGACCAGTTGTAATGATTTGGTGATTTCCAAGAGCACTAAGAAGAAAATCTTATTTTTAATGAAATGTTTAGGAAATTTCATGAGCATAATTTGAAGTAAATGTACGTTTTACAATGAGAAGTAATGTATCATGCTTTGAAGGCTGATATCAATGGGTTACAAACATTGAAAGATAACCTGAAAGCTGTCCTCGAAGCACCAAAGCCAAATGTTCACCCTAGGATTGATGAAAAATTATAGGTGATTCTTTCCGGACATTACAACCATGCTCAGGTCATTGCCTGATGGATATGGAACAAGACATAACAAAAGATATCTGGTCAATGTAAGAGATTAAGGAAAGAGTTGAAGCAAGGTGGTATTGCATTGTTATCATGTGAGTGAAAATTCCTCGACAGTGTAAATTCAAAAAAACACATCTCACCTAACATTTGGAATTAAGAAATCCCATCAATTTTTACTAGGCAGCTCTGTTGCCCTAAAAATAATCATAAGCCACAATTAGAGATATTAAATCCCAAAGAAGCAATGTAATGGTGGTATCAGGTATTTAGAGATGGGCTATCCCTCTTTTGCTGTATAAAAATAGAATCAAATGTAGAAATTCCAGGTAAAATATCATTGCAGATGTTCTATCAAGTCTACTGTGCAATAATCTTGATGTTAGATGTGAAAGGGGGATCTACGTGTCACATGAGATCAATAAGGGATCCGAGACAGGATAAACAGGACCTAATTAGGGATGGTCAACATGACCTTGTGCTTGACATGTCACGCTGAACCAGTCATATAGATTTTTTTGCAGGCTAGCAAGAAAATTAATGAAAGAAGGTCAGTGGATGTTGTTGACATGGACTTCAGCAAAGGCCTTTGACAAAGTTTCACATGGGAGGCTGATCCATTATTTCAAATTTCTTGGCATTCAGGACAAGTGGTCAATTGAATCTGACATTAGTTTAGCAGGAGAAGCCAAAAAATGGTAGTAGATGGTTGTCTCTCTGACAGTGTTGCAGGGATTGGTACTGGGTCTGTTGTTGTTTATTATCTATATTAATGATTTAGTTGGTAAGCTGGATCAGTAAATTTGCTGATGGCATCAAGATTGAGGGTGTAGGGAGCAGCGAGGAAGGTTATGAAAGCTTGCAGCATGACCTTGTTGAGCTGGAAAGATGGGCTGAAACAAGGGAAATTGAATTTAATGAAGACAAGTGTGTGGTATTGCACCTTGAGAGGAAAATCCGGGATATGATATATACAGTGAATGGTAGAGCTGTGAGATGTGCGGTAGAACAAAAGGACCTGGTAATACAGGTACATAATTCCTTCAAAGTGGGATCACAAGTTGGTAAGTTAGTGAAGACAGCTTTTAGTATATTGGCCTTCCTAACTCAGGACATTGAGTACAAGAAATCATAAATGCAAGAAAGTCTGCAGATGCTGGAATTCCAAAGCAACACACACAAAATGCTGGAGGAACTCAGAAGATCAGGCAGTATCTACGGAATAAATAAACAGTTGACGTTTCAGGCCGAGACTCTCCTTCACAGGACTGAAATAGAAGGGGGAAGACACCAAAAAAAAAAGATGGGGGCTGGGGGGGAGGAGGGTAGCTAGAAGCCAGGTGGGTGGGGGAGGTAAAAGACTGGCGAAGAAGGAATCTAATAGGAGAGGAAAGTGGACCATAGATGAAAAGGAAGGAGGAGTGAACCCAGGGCTAAGTGGTAAGCAGGTGAAAAGGCCAGAGTGGGGAATAGAAGAAGAGGGAAGGAGGAGGGAAAAAAATTATCAGAAGGAGAAATTGATATTTACGGCATTAGGTTGGAAACTACCCAAATGGAATATAAGATGTTGCTCTTCCATCTTGAGGGTGGCCCCATCTTGACACAAGAAGTGGCCATGGACTGACATGTTGGAATGGGAATGGGAATTAAAATTATGGCGGCCCAGTCAGAGGCAGGAGCGAGCCACAGCGACCAGGTTTCTTGCAGGTCGGCAGCACTTGTTTAAAAGGAGAGCGTCGCGGGTGTTCGGGCTCACTCCGGCGGCCCAACTGGCAGTAGGAGCAACCACAGTGATGAGGTTTCTCGCAGGTCAGTGACGCTTGCTTGAAGTTACAGAAGGGACAAGCAGGGCAGCCAATGTTGGGAGTAGGCCAGTCGTGACAGTAGGAAGTCAGGCTTTGGCTCAAAGGAGGCTTTGGTTTGAAGGAGGCATTGGCTATGGGTAAGCTTCTGTTAAGGTTTCCTTTTTTTAGTAAATGGTCATTGTGTGTTCTTCATGCTGGATGTTGGAGTTCTGGGAGACCTGGAGTCTCCCAGGGAACTACATCTGTGTGAAGTGCATCCAGCTGCAGCTCCCTGAAGACTATGTTAGGGATCTGGAGCAGCAGCTGGATGACCTTCGGCTTGTACGGGAGAGTGAGGAGATAATCAATCAGAGTTACCCCCAAGTTGCAGGGGGCAAGTAGCTGGGTGACTGTCAGGAGGAATGGAAATGTGATTAGGCAGTTACCACAGAGCAGCCTTGTGGCCATTCCCCTCAAAAATAAGTATATTGTTTTGGCTACTGTTGTGGGCATGACTTCCCAGGGGAATGCTATGAAGACCAGGTTACTGGCACTGAGCATGGGTCCGTGGTGTAGAAGAGAAAGATGGAGAAGAGGGGAGCAGTAGTGATAGAGGACTCTATATTCAGGGGAAGCAACAGAAGATTTTGTGGCCGTGAACGGGACACCCAAATGTTAAGTTGCCTCCAGGTGCCAGGGTCAGGGACGTCTTGGATCATTGGTCTCTGGCATGGAGCCAGAGGACTGGAAAATTGCAAAAGTCATTCCATCCTTTAAGAAAGGAGGAAGGCAGCAGAAAGATAATTATAGACCAGTTAGCCTGACCTCAGTGGCTGGGAAAATGTTGGAGTCAATTGTTAAGGATAGTTTATGGAGTACTTAAAGACACAGGACAAGATAGGACGAAGTCAGTATTGTTTTCTTAAGGGAAAATCTTGCCTGACGAACCTTTTGGAATATTTTGAGAAGATTATAAGTAGGATAAATAAAGGGGATGCAGTGGATGTTGTATATTTGGACTTGCAGAAGGCCTTAGACAAGGTGACACACATGAGGCTGCTTACCAAGTTAAGAGCCCATGGTATTATAGAAAAGTTACTGGCATTGGCTGATTGATAGGAGGCAGTGAATGGGAATAAAAGGGTCCTTTTCTGGTTGGCGGCCAGTGACTAGTGATGTTCTGCAGAATTTGGTGTTCGGACTGCTTTCTTTTGATGCTGATAATATCAATGAGTTAGATGATGGCTTTGTTGCCAAGTTTGCAAATGATACAAAGATTGGTGGAGGGGCAGGTAGTGTTGAGGAAATAGGTAGGCTGCAGAAGGACTTAGACAGATGGCTCTGGAACTGTACTCGCTGGAATTTAGAAGGATGAGAGGGGATCTCATTGAAACCTTTCGAATGTTGGAAGGCTTAGACAGAGTAGATGTGGAAAGGATGTTTCCCATGGTGGTGGAGTCTAGGACAAGAGGGCACAGGCTCAGTATAGAGGGGTGTCCATTTAAAACAGAGATGCAGAGAAATTTCTTTAGCCTGAGTGTGGTGAATTTGTTTGCAGAGGCAGCTGTGGAGGCCAGGTCATTGTGTGTATTTAAGGCAGAGCTTGATAGGTTCTTGATTGAGCACAACATCAAAGGTGGCTGGGGAGAGGGACTGAGGAGGGGAATAGGATCGGCAATGACTGAATGGCGGAGCAGACTCGATGGGCCAAATGGTCTAATTCTACTCTTTTGTCTTATGGTCCTATGGTCCAAAATATTTGGCCATCGGGAAGTTTTGCTTTTGCCGGATGGAGAGCAGGTGCTCGACAAAGCAGTCCCCCAATTCACGACAGGTCTCACCAATGTAGAGGAGGCTGCATCAGAAGCACTGGACACAATAAATGAGCCCAGCAGATTCGCAGGTGAAACGTTGATTCACCTGGAAGGACTGTTTGTGCGTGAATGGAGGTGAATGGGCAGATGTAGCACTTGGGCCACTTTCAGGGATAAGTGCTGGGTGCGAAATTAGTAGGGAGGGACAAATGGACAAGGGAATCATGGAGGGAGAGTGTGATGAGGTAAAGATATGTTCAGTGGTAGGATCCCTTTGGAGATGGAGGAAGTTGTGGAGGATGATGTGCTGGATGTGGAGGCTCATGGGGTGGTAGGTAAGGACAAAAGGAATTATCACTGTTAAGTCAACAGGAAAATGGGGTGAGCGCAGATGTTCAGGAAATAGAGAAGATGCGAGTGAGGGCAACATTAATGTTGGAGGAAGGGAAACCCCATTCCTTGAAGAAGGAAGACATCTCTGAAGTCCTGGAAAGGAAGGCCATATCCTGGGAACAGATGCTGTGAAGATAAAGGAACTGAGAAAGTGGAATAGCATTCTCACAGGAAATAGGGTGAGAAGAGGTATGTACAGTCAAGATAACCATGGCAGTTGGGATGTTATGTTGAAGTTACACAAGACATTTGTAAGAATTGTTTGCCGTTCTGGCCACCTACCTCCATGAAAGATATCACTAAGCTTAGAAGAGTACAGAGAACATTTTCAAGGATGTTGCTGGGACTTGAGGACCTGAGTTGTAAGGGAAGTTTGGACGGCTAAAGACTGAGGGGAGATCCTACAGATGTACACAGAATTATGAATGATCTAGATAGGGGGAATGCATGCAGACCTTTTCATCTCAGGCTGGTTGAGACTACAACTACAGTCATAGATTAAGGGGGTAAAGTGAAATATTCAAAGGGAACAGAACATAGAACATAGAAATTTACAGCACATTACAGGCCCTTCGGCCCACAATGTTGAGCCGACCGTGTAACCTTCTCTAGAGACTGCCTAGAATTTCCCTACCACGTAGCCCTCTATTTATCTGAGCATTCAGCGAATATGCATGTCTCTGCAACCAACACACAGTCCCTGAAACAAGAAAAACGCAGACTACTACAGACAAAGCCCATGATAGCAACTACTTTCACTTGTAATTTACCATTATCATCCATATGAATGGCAGCGAGAGGATTTTCTCCAAAGCTTTGACAAATCTGTCTCTGGAGCTCACAGTCATGGTAGGCGGGATTTATACATATGATTATTTTTTTTAAAATTCTGTACCTTCAGATCACAGCAACGTATCCACTATGAGCTTTTTTTTAAACTGAGGTATTTTCCATTTCAGTTCATTATATTCAGTTTTATATTCTTTAGTTACAAACTTATTTCTACCATGTAGACAACAGGAATTCTGCAGATGCTAGAAATTCAAGCAACACACATCAAAGTTGCTGGTGAACGCAGCAGGCCAGGCAGCATCTCTAGGAAGAGGCACAGTCGACGTTTCAGGCTGAGACCCTTTGTCAGGACAGCACATTATAGGGTCCTGACGAAGGGTCTCGGCCTGAAACGTCGACTGTGCCTCTTCCTAGAGATGCTGCCTGGCCTGCTGCGTTCACCAGCAGCTTTGATGTGTGTTGCTTCTACTATGTAGAGTTGTACAGAAAATAAATATTCCACTTCAATTTCCCATTCTTTTGCTCACACAAAGAAGGTTTTTTTGCTTGAATTATCTGAAGGGAAACATCTTCACTCAGACAGGGTTTCAAGTATAGAATGAACTTCCAGTGGAGGTGGTAGATGCTGGTTCAATTGTAACACTTCAAACATTTCAATAGATACATGGATGGGAGGAGTTGGAGGTCTATGGACCAGGTGCTAGTAGCTGGGACGGCAGATCAAGTTAACAAAGTCTTGATGGTAAAACTTTACTGCTGTAATACATTATGATTCTATGTGTAACAGTCATGTCTGAAATTGCAGACAAGACCAAGAAAGAAGAAATGTTGATAAATGTTCATAAACAAAGACCTAGCCCCATGCTCGTGCTATTATACAGTTGTACTTCATAATTTACTCAGAGTAATATTCAGAAGTAAAGCATTTTTAAAGAGCTGGCTTTATTTGGTCAGTGAATCTTTGTAAGAAAATTCAGTATTTGCCAAAACCATCTGAACCCCCTATGTATCCATCGTTATGGCCCACCAGACCTTTATTGAGAGATAAGTAGACCATAAAAAAGGAGATAACAGTTTTCCTGCTATTGATTGACAGTCACTAAAAGTGATTTAAAGTGAGACAATAGCTCTTCAACCAGTACTGAATATACTGTAGATGAGTTGAGGTCTATGGTTACATGTTGAGGTTTACACAAATAACTGGTTTTTGACAATGGCTGTCAGCTTCAATCAACTAGGTTCACAAACTTAATGAAATAGAAAATATCAAACATTATCTTGTTTCTTCACATCATCCGGCTTCAAATGGATCAAGTGAGAAATTCAGTCTGAATCGTTGAAGAAGCACTTCAGAAGAAAGCCTTACAGGGATATTCAAAGTTTAGCACGAATTACCCATTGGCCTATTTCTATCCGTAAGACAGCTCCATACAACCACATAAAATAAATCCACACACATACATAAATCTTGATGAAAGGGCGATTGAAAGCACACATCAGCTTTGTATCATCAAATTTGGCCTTTGAGTTTTGTGCATTTGTATCAAAAACACCACCCTGATGCTAATCAAATTCAAATAAAACATGCATGTCTGTAGCCTTAGAACACTGAGCAAACAAAGATGATGTGTGAAAATGGAAAAATAGCAAAAGTTTTCAAAAGAAGGAGATATTATTTGGTTGAAGTTGTTTATGCGATTCCAAGTACAGTATTTGTGCAGTTTGAAAGACTTCTCCCTAAGGTGAAATAAGTCTAGATGGGAACCACCTGATCATGAAGTTATATCTGGGTTCCAAAGCTACTCCAGATAATAGAGTTGCAAATCCAGGCAAGTCTGACAAGAAAGCAATTTTTGAATTCAAGCCCAGGACAAAACAGTTTAATAGTGGATTAAAAACCAGAAATAGTAAGGAAATCAAGAAAGTTTCAAAAACTTGTGTCTAGACCAAATATGTAATTATAATTAAATGCCTGCATTGATAAATGACTTGTATTTCATTGTTGCTATAAAAGCAGAAGGAGCAGAACGTTGTGAAACTTCAAAAAAATAGAAACTCCTTAATATGCACATTATGGTCGTCTTAGATAGCAGAGTCAAACGCTGTACATTTACATTTGCAGTTGTACACCTGCGTACAATCTCCTTTGGTTGACTAATCTTCTGGGTAGATCGTGGAAGCATCTTTTTCACTTCTCTTATGTTTGTTTTTCATCTTGAATGTGATTCAGGAACTGTTGGAGATTGTTTGGTTGCTTCAATGCTTTGCAGCTTCCAGGATTCGGAGAGACAAAGGCAGTGTGAGCAAACCTCATGGCGAGAGGCCTGCAGAATAGTGCGTGAGCCAATGTTTGACCCCGTTTCACAGATTACGGCTTCCACTGTTCTCTGATTAAAGTGATGAGGGCAATTGAAATATGAAGGCGAGTATGGAAGTTTGGAGACTGTTTGGGGGTTCCGGTGCTCTGAGTCTCAGAGGATTCCAAGAGGCAGCATGCGCGAACCTCACAATGGTCAGGCCGCAGGACAGGGTACAAGCCAATGTTTGGCTCCGTTTCACCGATTAAGCCTTCCATTGTGCGCCAACTAAAGCGACGAGGGCAATTGAAGCATCGAAGCGAGTGTGGAGGGTGAGCACCGACTACCTGTCTTTTGATCGCTCTGCTATGCTACCAGAGAGGAGACAGCCTGCCGCTGTGGAAGGTGTTGACCAGACTTTTTCTGCATTTTGGATGTGGACTCGGATTATAAAATCTATTTTTTTCTGATTTAATAGTTCTTATATTCTGTGTTTTATCACCCGATCTTCTCGGGCTTTTTGGTGCAGGGAGGGTGATTTGGGGCCGATGTGCCTGATCACTTTGCTCGGTTTTTGTGCGGGAGGAGGGATTTGGGGGTTGAAGAGTCTGTTTTGTTTTTATTGTGGGGAGGTGGGATTTAGGGTACATACTGCCTTTCTTTTCTTTCTTGGTTTCTTGGCTACCAGAAGAAATGAAAAAAAATTTCAGAGTTATATGCTTCGATAATAAAATGAAATTTTGAGCCTTTGAATCTTTGAACCTTAATATCTTTGAGTCTGAACACGTCAATACTGTGTGTTCATGCATATAAACATTACCTCTTTCAATATACAATTTCTGCATCTTAATGCATTCTGAAATCATTGCACAGATGTATTTTATTGTTATCTGATTGTGTTAATTTCTCTGAGTAACTTTAATCTTTACAGAATCAGAATTACAATCAGAATCACATTTAATATCACTGCCATGTGTTGTGAAATTTGCTAACTTTGCGGCAGCAGTACAATGCAATATATAATAATAGAGAAAAATACTGTGAATTACAGTAAGTATATTCAGTATATATTGAATAATAAAATTAAATAAGTAGTTAAAAAGTAGAAATAGAAAAAAATTATGATGTAGTGTTCATCGGTTCAATGTCCATTCAGAAATCGGATGGCAGAAAGGGAAAAAGCTGTTCCTGAATCATTGAGTGTGTGCCTTCATGCTACTGTACCTCCTTCCTGATGGTAGCAATGAGAACAAGGCGTGATTTGGGTGACACCGGCTTTTTTAAGCACTGCTCCTTGAAGAAGTCCTGTATATTATGGAGGCTAGTGTCCATGATAGAGATGACTATGTTTACAACTCTCTGCAGCTCCCTTCAATCCTGTGCAGTAGACCCCTCTCCCATACCAGTGATGCAGCCACTTCGAATGCTCAGTGAGTTTGAATGTTTTTTAAAAGCTTTTCAACACTTCAGAACTACTTGTGTCTGCTTTACTCATAAACACTCAAAATTTTGAAACAGTTTTGACTGCTGGCCGGCAAACCTCTTTTCAGCATGTCTATGAAAAGTTTTACTAGTTATAAAAGGATTTATGCCTGAACTGCAACACCTCAATATTAAGGTTCAGAAACAGTTTCAGCATTAAGGAAATAGTTTTAACAGCTTAGAATGTAGTTGAGCTGGAACAGCAGGGAACTTGTCACTGCCAGGAAACACTGTGCTATGCAACGTTGGTGTGCCTAAGTATGTGTATGCTGGTTTATAAAATACATATTTCAGAGTATAAAAGTAATAAACTATTACTGTGACTATACAGTGCTCTGGCAAAGGCACCCTTGGGTTGCAGTGTGTTCTCATTATCGGCGAAACATAAGACCTCACTGAAACATAAGATTCTGTATTTTTTCAAGGTAACTACAAAAAGGTGCTTTCCATGGGATGGAACATCCAGTAAAAGGAGAATACTCTTGGGACAAAGGGTGTTGACCATCCTGAAACAAGCTACAAAATTTTGGGAATTTCCTGCCACAGAAGACGGTAGATATCTTGTCACTGAGTAGCTTTAAGACTTCTCATGATAGATTTCAGGAGTCTGAGGATAGGACCAACCATGAATTCACTGAAGGTTTGAAGGGCTGTAGAAATTAGACACGATTTAGTCTATTTTACTTTAATGTGCTTATAGTATGGGCTCAGTTTAATTTATAGAGAGATTATGAAACATCTGACTTAGGTTCTATTCCTTAGGTTTACAGTATATTCACAACTTACAGATGTCAGAATGAAATATGTCATAAGAACCTTTAATGGTGGGTATCCAATCAGAGAGGTAGACAGGCAGACATATACGGTAGAGGCCTACATGGAATGGAAGGAAAATACAGAAGGTGTGGTCACATTGATAAAAATATTGCTCGAAAATTCTGAGAGCAAATAGGAAGTACATTGCACTTATAGAAAGTGCATTGGATACACAAAACGTTTCATTCAGGGTGCAGTCCTGCGGCTCTGGGAATGACCCAGTTCCTCACCAGAGTTGCTGACTGAAGCATCGTGGGAGATCAGAATATCAAGACAGCAGTTTACACTGCTGTCGAAATAATCAGCGCTGCAGATTGTAATATCGAAACAATGAGCTGGTGGTCTCCCACTCTCTGTGGCAGGAGCGATACCTCCCTCTCAAAGATTCAAAGGTTCACTTATCATCAAAGCATGAATCCATATACAACTCTGAAATTTGTATTTCTTCAGGTAGCCGCAAAAAGAAAGAACGTGAAAGTCATTCTGAGAAAAATACCAAACCACACATTCTCCCCCAGTACAAAAAAGAATGGCATCCTGATCTTCAACCTTCCCCACACGAACAAACTAACAGAACACAGCAGAACATTAATCCCCAAGCACCCTCCTCTCACACAACAAAACAGAAGAGGAATTGTCAATAAAAACACAGAATATAAAAATCATAGGTCTGCAAAGGTCCACTGTCAATAAGTACAATGCTCCAATACATAAATGCAGAACCACAATAACATCCTCCAATATCACCAACATTCACGGAAAGAGAGGAATGTCACACGAGGCAGAGAGGCCTACCCGCCTGCCACAGTGAGCCGCACAGCCATAGGCCGCTCACAGATTCCCTCTCCGGCAGTGATCAAAAGGCAGGCAGTCAGCGTTGAAACGCTCACATGTCTTCTGCACTTGCCTTGATGTCTCAGTCTTCCTTGATGCTTTAATCAGTGATTAATGGACCCTTTAAACAGCCTCTGAAATGGAGTCGAACATCGGTTCGTGGCTGGTTCGAGGGGTTTTGGCCTGAAACGTTGACTGCACTCTTTTCCATAGATGCTGCCTGGCCTGCTGAGTTCCTCCAGCATTTTGTGTGTGTTACTTGTACATACAGTGGCATGCAAAAGTTTGGGCACCCCAGTCAAATTTTCTGTTACTGTGAATAGCTAAGCAAGTAAAAGATGAACTGATTTCCAAAAGAGATAAAGTTAAAGATGACACATTTCTTTAATATTTTAAGCAAGATTACTTTTTATTTCCATCTTTTACAGTTCCAAAATAACAAAAAAGGAAAAGAGCCCAAAGCAAAATTTGGGCACCCTGCATGGTCAGTACTTAGTAACACCCCCTTTGGCAAGTACCACAGCTTGTAAACGCTTTCTGTAGAGTCTTTCAATTCTTGTTTGGGCGATTTTCGCCTATTCTCCCTTGCAAAAGACTTCTAGTTCTGTGAGATTCTTGGGCCGTCATGCATGCACTGCTCTTTTGAGGTCTATCCACGGATTTTCGATAATGTTTAGGTCAGGGGACTGTGAGGGCCATGGCAAAACCTTAAGCTTGCGCCTCTTGAGGTAGTCCATTGTGGATTTTGAAGTGTGTTGAGGATCATTATCCTGTTGTAAAAGCCATCCTCTTCTCATCTTCAGCTTTTTTACAGACAGTGTGATGTTTGCTGCCAGAATTTGCTGGTGTTTAATTGAATTCATTCTTCCCTCTACCAGTAAATGTTCCCCGTGCCACTGGCTGCAACACAAGCCCAAAGCATGATTGATCCACCCCCGTGCATAACAGTTGGACAGGTGTTCTTTTCATGAAATTCTGCACCCTTTTTTTCTCCAAACCTACCTTTGCTCATTGCGGCCAAGAAGTTCTATTTTAACTTCATCAGTCCACAGGACTTGTTTCCAAAATGCATCAGGCTTGTTTAGATGTTCCTTTGCAAACTTCTGACGCTGAATTTTGTGGTGAGGATGCAGGAAGAGTTTTCTTCTGATGACTCTTCCATGAAGGTCATATTTGTGGAGGTGTCGCTGCACAGTAGAACAGTGCACCACCACTCCAGAGTCTGCTAAATCTTCCTGAAGGTCTTTTGCAGTCAAACAGGGGTTTTGATTTGCCTTTCTAGCAGTCTTATGAGCAGTTCTCTCAGAAAGTTTTCTTGGTCTTCCAGACCTCAACTTGACCTCCACCGTTCCTGTTAACTGCTGTTTCTTAATTACATTACGAACTGAGGAAAGAGCTACCTGAAAACGCTTTGCTATCTTTTTTTATAGCCTTCTCCTGCTTTGTGAGCCTCATTTATTTTAATTTTCAGAGTGCTAGGCAGCTGCTTAGAGGAGCCCATGACTGCTGATTGATGGGACAAGGTTTGAGGAGTCAGGGTATTTATAAAGCTTTGAAATTTGCATCACCTGGCCTTTCCTAACAATGACTGTGAACAAGCCATAGCCCTAACAAGCTAATTAAGGTCTGAGACCTTGGTAAAAGTTACCTGAGACCTCAAATCTCTTGGGGTGCCCAAATGTTTGCAAGGTGCTCCTTTCCTTTTTTCACTCTAACATTGTTCAAAACAAAAATAATACAATAATCTTGCTTAAAATGTTGAAAAGAATGTTTCATCATTAACTTTATGACTTTTGGAGATCAGTTCATCTTCTACTCACTTAATTATTCACAGTAACAGAAATTTTGACCAGGAGTGCCCAAACTTTTGCATGCTACTGTATATTGGTTGATTAAGCATTCCTGTTTGTTTGAATTATACATTACCAGTTATATGTAAAAATATGTGAATTGTATACATCATCGTGCTACCACATGATTTGTTGATCGCCTCGCTTTAAGTAAACACAAAGTTAGACTCACATTTCGGACTGCCAAGCCTTCCTTTGAATTAGTTGAATGTTTTGAAATAACAACCAAAATCAGAACATGGCTAAAGTATGATGGAATAAGTCTGGCACTGTTGTGGAGTTTGAACTTACTTCCTGATTTAGAAGTGTTGTGACTCAACTGATGCACACCACAGGCTTTAAGTACATTTTAGCTAGATGTTTTTGACCCCTTCTGTTCATTTTGTTTCCTTCTAGTGCAGAATTAATTGCTCGACATGGAACCAACTGCAGATGAAATTAGTTATCAATCCTACCTATCTTTCCTTCAGCTTCTTTCTGATAGGAAATATGCATTCCAGTTGGTATTTTTTAAGTTAGAGTTTTCAGTTCTCTGGAATCAACCTCATAAACATCCCCTGATTCACCTCCAAAGCCAATATGTCTTTCTTCAAGTAAGAAGACCAGAACTGCTCGTGATACTCCAGGCATGGCTTCACCCTGCATAGTTGCAGTATAACCTCCCTGCTCTTGAATTCAATAATATTATGTAATAAGTTAATCTATGGTTTGCTATTACTTACAGATATTTAAGATAACTTATTTTGACATGCTTTAAATTAAACACTAGAATCAAAGAGTAGATGGAGGGAGTGGCTTTCTAACAACACGGGACACCGCCCTTAACAACACCCAAGTGCCTGCTGAGTTCCTCCAGCATTCTGTGTGTGTTGCCTACATAAAATCGGTATGTTTACCAGCAGTAAGAACATGACTCCATGAACTCCCAAGTCGTGTGTTCAGGCAGCAACATGGGCATGTAAATTCATGTTTCTCAGGAAGTAATTCCCACCTCTTTGTAAAGAGAAAACAGATTGAAAACTGTGAAACATGCCTGTGACAGCCTCTGTACAACAGTGTACAATGGGGGTTATTTGTCAGGAAATAAACCCCTGCAAACAGATATCAGGTGGCCTGCGAGTTGCCAGAACACTGATAATGTGCTGCTCATTGTTTAACACAGCTGTGACATTGTACACCTGAGGACAAGAAACTAGGTGGTGAAAAATAATAATTTGCAGAAGCCACCATTAATTAAGTAAACAGTACAACAGGTAGCACAGGTGCACTGCTCCATTTTAAAAGCTATTTTAAGGCCTGCATAGTTGCTCTCTGCAGTGAATTATTGGAATCACAACCATTTATGTTTAAAAGATAAAAAGATTAAGGATGAGCTTTATTTTGCGCACGTACATGGAAACATACAGTGAAATGTGTCATTTGCATCAATGAGCGACAAAGTCTGTGTGTGTGCTGGGGGCAGCCTGCAAGCATTGCCATGCTCTGCCACCAACGTAGCGTGCTCACAATTTACCAGCCCTAACTCATACGTCTTTGGAATGCGGGAGGAAACTGGAGCACTTGGAGGAAAGCCATGTGGTCACGGGAATTGAACCCTGATCACTGGTACTGTAAAACAATGTTAACCACTATGCAGCTGAACTGCCTTTATATTTCTTTTTCCATTAACTTCTCCATCGTTAATTTCTGGTTCCAGGATATTACTTGCTGCTCTAATTTAATCCTTTAGGAGCCAGGTAAAAATTATTTTGGGTCAATGCAGTCCCGATGCAGGACCCCTACCTAAAACATCGAACTCCCTTTATCTCTTCTTATGCTGCTTGATCCAGAGCTCTTCCAACAGTTTGATTTTTGCTTCTGATTCCAACATCTGAAATCCCTGGTGTCTCTGAAAGAAAATGTTTGACTTTAACTTTGCTTTGCTTTTTTATCATGTTAAGTTGATGAACTGTATGAACTATTTGTTACAGTTCAAGATATGTCCCTTTGGTTTAAATACTTTGCAGGGGGAAAGGGTTTCCAAAGCAACACAGTTTCCAGAGAAACCAGGAAATAAATTACTTAGCCTTATTTTGGAGGATAATGTCTCTCCTGGTCACTCTGCCCTTTTGAGTTGTTTGCCTTGAGTCTCCTTGATACTTTGTCCTTTGCCAAGTCTCCACTAGGCGCGTTTGGACACGTATGCTTATCAGTCATTGGCACAGTAGACACATTATGCGGTGCAGCAGCTGTCTGTATTACTGGATCGAGTTGAAGGCGAGTAGTGTGTGAGCTTTGAAAGCTCTGTACGTTTTCAGCTGATTAGAACGTTTATTCAAGTCTTTGATTTTTCAAGTGAGACTTGCCTTCATTCCAGGTCAGACCCCTTCATTATTCTTCATATAACGTGGGCTGTGCAGCGAGTTACCTTGATGCATTCATCCTTGAAGACTTGGCATTTTCTTATCTGTTCAAGATATACTTTGTATATGAATATCTACCAGAAGCATTCCTGCTCCCTGGACTGTTGATTCCATTTCAACGCTGCAGAACATATGCCAAGGAGAGGCACATGAGAAGAATAAAGGGCTGATACACATGAAGACTACAAACATTGTGCTTATGGCATTAATTCCCTCTCATGTAAGGTCATTGTCTCATGTTGAATCAGATAAAGTTCATTTTCAATCTAACATTCTGACCCCATATCTCCAACGTTATAATTTTTGTTTCATAGAAATTGCAGCATTATGTTCAGAGCTGGAGCCAACTATAGCCTCCACAAAAAAGGCTGTGGTTTGTTAAAGACAAGTGTGCTATTTCATCTGCATATTTTCCAGGAGGTTCATTGAACTGCAACCTACACAGCCCTGACAAGAACAATATTCCAGTGCAGATTCCACCACTTTGCTACGTGCACTCAGAAAAATTTAGCAAAGGCAGCAACTCCATGACCCAGACACCAAAAACCCACAGATTTCTGTGGGGTCGGAGACAGCAGGAGAGAGTCTCCTCACGGCTGTGCTTCCTCCCCTTGGGTCAGTTACCCTCCGAAGCACCAGCCACTCCTCGCCTCATGCTTATGTTTCTTGTGGGATGGTCAATCAACAAAAAATAACATTACTTTCTCACTAATTACATTCTCCATGTTAACTTAATATCCTAGTGAATCTGTCACAGAAACCGTCTTCCATATCTTTCTGATCTTCAGACTCAACTATTCCAATGCTTTCCTGACCTCATATCCACCAAAGACTGTAAATTTCAGATCTTCTCCTCTCCTGTACCATCTCATCCACCCATTATTGTATCCTCTCTGAACCAAGTTGGTTTATGCATCGAATGAATAGAATTATTTTTTATATATTTGTACAATATTTCAATTTATTCCTAATCTTTCCTTCCACTGCTACCAGGTGTACCTCTTTTAATACCCAGCACTTCTGAAATCCATGCAATCTTAATCACACCAAATAAAAACCAGGAAAAAATGAAGATTCTAGATATCTGAAGTAAAAAAAGAAAATGTGGAAGATCTCAGCAGATCAGGCAATAACTGTGGAACATGAAGCAATTCATCTCATGATCGTATATGTTTTAATCAAGTCTCCTCTTACTCTTCTAAACCCCAGCAGCACAAGCCAGTCATGTTCAACCATTTCTGCTCATATTAGGCATGGCAGACCCAACAACAGAGTATGGCTAACCCTGAGAATTATAGACCAGTAAGTCTTACTTCAGTGATGGACAAATTAATGGAGGAGATTCTTAGAGACAGGATTTATGAGTACTTGGAGAGGCATAGTCTGCTTAGGGATAGTCAACATGGCTTTATGAGGGGTAGGTTATGTCCCACAAGCGTGATGGAACTCTTTAAGGATGTGACAAGACTCATTGATGGAGTTGGAGCAGTAGTTGAGATGTATATAGATTTTATTAAACCATTTGATAAGGTTCCCCATGGTAGGCTCATTTAGAAAGTCAGAAGGCCTGGGGTCCAGGGAAATTTGGCTGTGTGGATACAGAATTGGCTTGTCCAAAGGCGGAGGGCAGTAGTAGGTAGAGAGTATTCTGCCTGGAGATTGGTGGCCAGTAGTGTTCCACAGGGATCTGTTCCGGGACCCCTGCTCCCTGTGATACGCAGAATGTAAGTATCTTGGATGAGGAAGTGGTATAGTGGGTAAGTAAGTTTGAAAATGACACAAAGGTTGGTGGAATTGTGGATAGTGCGGAGGGTTGTTGTAGTTTGCAACAGGACATGATGCAGATCTGGGCTGAGAAGAGGCATTTGGAATTCAACCCGGAAAAGTGTGAAGTGATTCACACTGGAAGGTCAAATTTGAAAGCAGAATAAAGTGTGGAGGAACAGAGGGATCTTGGGGTCCACGTCCACAGATCCCTCAAAGTTGCCAGAGCAAGTTGATATGATTGTTAAGAAGGCGTATGGTATGTTGGCCTTCATTAGTTGGGGATTGAGTTCAAGAGTCTCTAGGCAATGTTGCAGCTCTATAAAACCCTGGTGAGACCACAGCTGGAATATTGTGTTCAGTTTTGGTCACCTCACTATAGAAAGGATACGGAAGCTTTAGAGAGGGTGCGGAGGAGGTTTACCAGGATGCTGCCTGGACTAGAGGCCATGTCTTGTGACGTTATGCAGGTTGAGCATGCTAGGGCTTTTCCCTTTGGAGTGAAGGAGGATAAGAGGTGATCTTTTAGAGGTGTACGTGATGATAAAATGCATAGATAGAGTGGATAGCCAGAGACTTTTTCCCAGGGCAGAAATGGCTAGTACAAGGGAGCATAATTTTAAGGTACTGGAGCAAAGTATGCGGTGGGGGATGTCAGAGGTAGGTTCCTTACACAGAGAGTGGTGGGCATGTGGAATGCCCTGTCAAGGGTGGTGGTAGAGGCAGATATATATACGTCTTCTTAACAATCATATCAACTTGCTCTGGGACATTTCACAAATGTATAGATAGGCACATGGATCATAGAAATATGGAGGGCTATGTAGGAAGGAAGGGTTAGATTGATCTTGGAGTAGATTATAAGGTTGGCACAACATTGTGAGCCATAGGACCTGTAATGTTCTGTGCCCTAACACATTAGCATCATTCCCTAAATCTGAAGCCAATGCTATACACGATATTGCAGGTGCAGTTTCACCAATGCCCTGGATGGCTGTGCATAATTTCCCCACTTTTCCATTCAATTCCTCTCCACATCACTCTGTGTTTCAGAGGTTCACAAGCATTCAACATTTACAAATGGTCAGCTTCATATTTCCCGACATCATGATCCATTTGCCAGATATTTGCCCGCTCACATAACATAACCCACCTATATCATTTGCAGCCCATTTATATTTTCTTCATAACTTATTTTCCTACCTATCATAGATCCTTATTCATGTTTTAATATCCTTCTTCCTTTATTGTTTTCCATTCATTGACTCGTATTCAACCACTCAAAATCAACTTCTTCCCCTTCACCATCAGATTTTTGAAAGGTCTGTGAGCCCATTACCTCATTATTATTTTTATTTTGCATTATTTATTTATTTTGTAATTTATAGCAATTTTGTTTTTGAATTGTACAGCTGTCACAAAACAACAAATTTCACACCATATAAAACAGTGATAATAAATCTGATTCTGATTTCTATAAATTTTAGCTTGAATTTTAAAAGTTAAGAAACTATTATTACTTGGTACCCTTGTTATATTGCTCATTTGGAAAGATGTGTTTCACTTTGTGGATGCGTACGTTTGGTGTGTCGGGCATCCTGTTGACGATGCAGTGCTTTGGGTATCATTGAAGCTATACTCAATACTGCAGGCGTTCTACCCATGTTTTTAGTGTTGCTGTTGATACTCAAAGTTTCAGCACATCTGTTTCAGGTCGGTAGGAGATGGAGTAACACATAGAATTCTGGAGGAAGATTTCATTGAAACCTATTGAATATTGAAGGACCTAGATAGAATGGATGTGGAGAGGTTGTTTGCTATAGTGGGTGAGATCAGGACCAGAGGGCACAGCCTCAGAATAGAGGGACATCCATTTAGAACAGAGATACGGAGGAACTTCTTTAGCCAAAAGTGGTGAATCTGTGGAATTCATTGCCACAGATGGCTGTGGAGGCAAGTCATTGGGTATATTTAAAGTGGAGGTTGATAGGTTCTTGGTTAGTCAGGGCATCAGAGGTTACGAGAAGAAGGCAAGAGAATGGGGTTGAGAGGGATTATAAATCAGCCATGATGAAATGGCGGAGCAGACTCTTTGGGCCAAGTGGCCTAATTCTGCTCCTATGTCTCATTGTCTTCTCCTTGTGCTTGTGGAGGATTTTTTTTCCTTAGCCTCTCTGTCATTCGTTGGCTTGACTGGCAACTTAAGTGCTATAGCCGTAAGTAACAATTAAGCAAGATTTTAGTCTTTTTTTGATATAAAAACAGGAAAGACTCACGGCACTCAGTTTATCAGACACTCAGTTTATTTGTAAAAAGATTTTAGTAAAATGTTTGACAAGGTTCTTCATGGGAGGCTCTTCCAGAAGATTAACATGCATGGAATCCATGGTGAATTGGCTGTTTGGATTCAGATTTGGTTTGATTCAGGCTATTTAGTCTCAGAAAGACAGTATACATTATTAAGGACCTCCAGTACCCAGGGCATGCCCTTTTCTCACTGTTACCATCAGGCAGGAGGTACAGAAGCCTGAAGGCACACACTCTGCAATTCAGGAACAGCTTCTTCCCCTCTGCCATCTGATTCCTAAATTGACTTTGAACCCTTGGATACTACCTCATTTTTCAAATATACATTATTTCTGTTTTTGCACAATTTTTAATCTATTCATTATACAGTATGTATACTGTAATTGATTTACTTATTTATTATTATTATTTTATATTGTTTTTCTCTCTCTTCTATATTTATGTATTGCATTGAACTGCTGCTGCTAAGTTAACAAATTTCACGACACACGCTGGTGATAATAAACCTGATTCAGATTCTGATTCAGAACTGGCTTGTCCTTAGAAGACAGAGGAGAGTGGTCGGAGGGTCTTATTCCAGCTGAAGGTCTGTGATTGGCGGTGTTCTGCAGGGATCTGTGCTGGGAGCTCTGCTGTTTGTGATGTATATAAATTACATTGATGAAAATGTAGATGGCTGGGTTAGTAAATTTGCAATTGGTGGCAAAAAAAACAATGGGCTGTAAATCTGTTGCAGATGTGGGCAGAGAAATGGCAGATGGAGTTTAACCCAGCAAGACGCCCAACAGTGTTGATGTGGGTGGAGAAATGGCAGATAGAGTTTAACCCAGCAAGACCCCTAACAGTGTCGATGAGTCGAGGGGTCATGAGGTCCATAACTCCCTGAAAGTGGCTACACAGCTTGGTGGAATGGTTAAGATGGCATATGGCATGTTTGCCTTTATGAGTCGAAACACTGAGTTCAAAAGTCAGGAAGTCATGTTGCTGCTTTATAACATTCTAGTTAGGCTGCATCTGGAGTCTACAGTCTGGTCATCCCATTATAGGAAGGATATTGAAGCTTTAAAGAAGGTGCAGAAGAGGTTAACCAGGATGTTGACTGCATTAGAGGGCATGCACTGTAATGAGAACTTGGAAAAACTTGGGTTGTTTTCTCTGTTGGTGGTGGAGGCTGAGGGGAGATCCGATAGAGATTTATAAGGTTATGAGAGGCACAGACAGAATAGACAGACAGTATCATTGTTCCAGGATTGAATTGTCAGAGGACATTAATTTAAGATGAGAGGGGGTAATTTCAAAGGAAATGTGAGAAGCAATTTTTTTGTTACACAGAGTTTGGTGGGTGCCTAGTATACTCAGCTTTATTCTCCAACCCTCCCTATGCCCAGAAACTTTGACATCCTTACTAATCAAGAATCTATCAAGCTCTGTTTAAAATTTACCCAATGACTTGGCCTCACACAGACGTCTGTGGCAATGAATTCTTCAGATTCACCAACCTCTGACGAAAGGAATTCCTCCTCATCTCTGTACTGAAGGGACGTACCTCTATTCTGTTTCTAGTCTCCCCTGCTACAGAAAAATCCTCTCCACATCCACTCTCTTTTTTTGTGTGTGCCATACTCTACCAGAGCCTCGGTGACCACTTTTTTCAAGTGGTTGTCTTGGAGGAAAGATTCTGTGAGTGTTCCCCCACGTCCTTCTCACAGCGCAGTTTTTTTTTATGAGGCTGAGTTGCGAGTTTCGGATGGAAAACGTGTCCGGGATCGGCCTGACTGGATTCGAACTTGGGAACCTTCGCTACGGAGACCGGCGCTGATGTCACTGCACCACCAGCCGGCCCCCACTCTATCCAGATGTTTCAATATTCAACAGGTTCCAATGAGATCCCTAACTCCTATTCTCCAAACTCCAGTCAGTACAGGCCCAGAGCAATCAAATGCTCCTCAAACATCATTCCTGGGATGATTCTTCTGAACCTTCTCTGTACCCTTTCCGATCCCAGCACGTCCTTTCTTCGATAAGAGGCCCCAAACTGCTCAAAACACTGTACGTCTCACTATAAAACCCAGGAGAGTTGGGTATAAGATCACCATAGTGCATATTGCTTTGCAAATTGTAAATTCCCTTGTAGCAAACTGAGTTCCATTGTCACACTGCAATTTCTCATTCCTTGTTCCACAAACAGGGCTCAACTAGTTTTGATAATTGCTGAGGCTCTCAAGTATTTCATGCTTCTGATGATTCGATACAAAATAAACCAGATATTAAAAAGGTATAGGTAAATGCATTAATGAACCAAGGAGCAGCCTTCAAAAGGGTGGTATGTCAAAAGCATTTAAATTTGACTCTCCAAAATAAATGCTTCTAAAGCACTAACATTTGCACAAACAAATCAACAAAGAACTAATAGCAGTAAAAATTTCCACAGCTATCACTGCAGAAAGAAATTCACAGTAGAAGTGATAACTGACCGTTTAGACCTAACCAACAAGAAAAAACCCTACATAGGAAAGACAAGTCTTGACATATCCTTAGTCAACCATTATGCTCCTCTCTCACTATAGTAAAGTTTGCTGCTTCAGCCATTTACAATCTAATTGAAGTTTTAGAAGAAATTGATAAAGTATAACATTTCCAAGTCTGATGGCAATGTAAGTCTAGGTGGAAAGTGAACAGTGAAGAAGGTACAAAGATTCTGCAATGTGATGTTAACAGGAGTATAAAATGGGGAAATAAGTTTTTTTCACCTTGATAGAAAAATAGGATGTTTTCAAATGATTCAAAACCTTTAAAGACACAAGTTTTGCTGATGCTGCAAATCTTGAACAAAACACACAAAAAGCTAGGGAAATTCAACACCTTTGGAGGGAAATAGTCCTCTCACCTTGTACATTCTCCCGTCCCACTCTCATGATCTGCCTTCAACTCCCTTTGGTTCCCACCTCCTTCTTCTCATTCCTCTGTCCACAGTTCCACATGGTAGGCTTATTCAGAAAGTCAGAAGGCATGGGATCCAGGGATGTTTGGCCAGGTGGATTCAGAAATAGCTTGCCTGCAGAAGGCAGAGGGTCGTGGTGGAGGGTGTACATTCGGATTGGAGGGTTATGACTAGTGGTGTCCCACAAGGATCTGTTCTGGGACCTCTACTTTTCGTGATTTTCATTAACGACCTGGATGTGGGGGTAGAAGGGTGGGTTGGCAAGTTTGCAGACGACACAAAGGTTGGTGGTGTCGTAGATAGTGTAGAGGATTGTCGAAGATTGCAGAGAGACATTGATAGGATGCAGAAGTGGGCTGAGAAGTGGCAGATGGAGTTCAACCCGGAGAAGTGTGAGGCGGTACACTTTGGAAGGACAAACTCCAAGGCAGAGTACAAAGTAAATGGCAGGATACTCGGTAGTGTGGAGGAGCAGAGGGATCTCGGGGTACATGTCCACAGATCCCTGAAAGTGTAGTTAAGAAAGCTTATCGGGTGTTAGCTTTCATAAGTCGAGGGATAGAGTTTAAGAGTCGCGGGGTAATGATGCAGCTCTATAAAACTCTGGTTAGGCCACACTTGGAGTACTGTGTCCAGTTCTGGTCGCCTCACTATAGGAAGGATGTGGAAGCATTGGAAAGGGTAAAGAGGAGATTTACCAGGATGCTGCCTGGTTTAGAGAGTATACATTATGATCAGAGATTAAGGGAGCTAGGGCTTTACTCTTTGGAGAGAAGGAGGATGAGAGGAGACATGATAGAGGTGTACAAGATAATAAGAGGAATAGATAGAGTGGATAGCCAGCACCTCTTCCCCAGGGCACCACTGCTCAATACAAGAGGACATGGCTTTTAGGTAAGGGGTGGGAAGTTCAAGGGGGATATTAGAGGAAGGTTTTTTACTCAGAGAGTGGTTGGTGCATGGAATGCACTGCCTGAGTCAGTGGTGGAGGCAGATACACTAGTGAAGTTTAAGAGACTACTAGACAGATATATGGAGGAATTTAAGGTGGGAGGTTATATGGGAGGCAGAGTTTGAGGATCAGCACAACATTGTGGGCCGAAGGGCCTGTACTGTGCTGTACTATTCTATGTTCTATCAGATTAGCTCTTCTGGCCCTACTTCTTCCACGCAAAACCTTCCAGAATCTCCCATCGTCCCCTCCTCCTTCACACACCTCACCTGATCTCACCTATCACCTGCCAGATTGTACTCCTTCCCCTCCCCCCACCATCTTATTCCGTCTTCTGTCCCTTCCTTTCCAGTCCTGATGAAGGGCCCTGTCTAGAAACGAACACTGTTTATTTTTGTCCGTAGATGCTGCCTGACTTGCTAAGTTCCTCCAGTATTTCTGTGTGTTGCTTAAAGTCCTTAAATGCTGATGCTCAGTGGGTATCTTTGTCCATGGAACACAGAAAATGAGTGTATAGCAAGGAAGTAAACATTGTATTGGGCT
The DNA here is from genome assembly GCF_963921235.1 of Mobula hypostoma. Lineage (NCBI taxonomy): Eukaryota > Metazoa > Chordata > Chondrichthyes > Myliobatiformes > Myliobatidae > Mobula > Mobula hypostoma. Next base: position 229,400,439 of record NC_086097.1, on the reverse strand, counting down.
TTGTTGCAGCTTGCTTGGGATGCAAAAGATAAGGAAACCTCACTGCAGGTTCAAGACAGTGTGATTATGTGCAGGTTTTAATCACAGTAAGGGAAAACATGAAGGGAAGGTACTAGTGATGGAAAATGAGGAATAAATATCAGCCAAATTAAGGAGATTGTATTTTTAAAAATGATCTAAAATATGTCATAGGCTCTTATCTGGGAGAGTCACAGAAGTTTACACGATAAAAAGGTGATTGTTTGGCCTTTTGTACCCATGTTGGCCAAAAAATGAGTTGTTCAACAGAATCAGAATCAGGTTTAATATCACTGGAATACATTGTGAAATTTGTTGTTTTGCAGCAGTACAGTGCAATACAGAATATTAAAAAACTATGTATTACAGTAATAAAAATAAACTAAATGTACAGTGCAAATAGACAGCAAAAAAAGAAAAATAGAGGTAGATTACATGGGTTCATTGTACATTCAGAAACCTGATTGTAGATGGGAAGAAACTGTTCCTAAAACTTTGAGTGTGTGTCTTCAGACTGTATCTCTGCCTTGATGGTAGCAATGAGAAGAGGTCGTGTCCTGGGTGATGGAGATCATTAATGATAGATGCAGCTTTTTTGAGGCATTGCGTTTTGAAGATGTTCTTGACACTGGGGTATCTAATGCCCATGATAGAGCCTTCTGCAGCTTTTTCCCGATCCTGTGTAGTGGCCTCTCCATACCAGATGGTGATCTAACCAGTTAGAATGCTCTCCACGGCAGTTCTGTAGAAATTTGCTGGAGTCTTTAGTGACATACCAAGTCTCTTCAAAATCTTAATTAAATATAGCCACTGTTGTTATTGCCTTCTTTGTAACTACATCAATATGCTGGCCCAGGATAGATCTTCAGAGATGTTGTTGACACACAGGAACTTGAAACTACTCACCCTTTCCACTACTAATCCCTCAATGAGGATTGGAGTATGTTCCCTCCACTTACCCTTTCCTGAAGTCCACAATCAATTCCTTGGTCTTACTAATGTGTCACAATGGGGGGGGGGTGGCGCGTTGGGAACGGATCCAAATGCAAGACACAGACACTGAAGTACCAGGAACAGAAACGGACAAAACTAAATGACGGGACAGGACGCAGACTAGGAGCAGGGACAGGAACACAGACAAGGCTAGGGGAGCAGGACCAGGACGAGGAACTGGGAACAAGGAGCCTGGGCATGGACTCTGAGCCAGAGACTGGACAAGGACCCAGAAACTGGGTCTTGACTCAGGCTCGAACCCCAAAACCAGGCAAAGACGTGGCGAGCCTCGGGTTCCTGGAGGCCAGGCGAAGATGTGACAAGGCCAGGGTACTCCAAGGCAACTCCTGGGCAGGACACGGGACTCCACCCCATGGAGGCAAGGACAGGGAGGAATAGACCCAACTGCAGGGTAACGGCAAACGGCCTGGCTTACCCAACAGAGGCAAGGGCAGGGAGGAATAGACCCAACTGCAGGGTAACAGCAAACGGCCTGGCTTACCCAACAGAGGCAAGGGCAGGGAGGAATAGACCCAACTGCAGGGTAACGGCAAACGGCCTGGCTTACCCAACAGAGGCAAGGGCAGGGAGGAATAGACCCAACTGCAGGGTAACGGCAAACGGCCTGGCTTACCCGACAGAGGCAAGGGCAGGGAGGGACAGACACAACCGCAGGATAACGACAAATGGCCTGGCTTACCCGACAGAGGCAAGGGCAGGGAGGGACAGACACAACCGCAGGATAACGACAAATGGCCTGGCTTACCCGACAGAGGCAAGGGCAGGGAGGGACAGACACAACCGCAGGATAACGACAAATGGCCTGGCTTACCCGACAGAGGCAAGGGCAGGGAGGGACAGACACAACCGCAGGATAACGACAAATGGCCTGGCTTACCCGACAGAGGCAAGGGCAGGGAGGGACAGACACAACCGCAGGATAACGACAAACGGCCTGGCTTACCCAACAGAGGCAAGGGCAGGGAGGAATAGACCCAACTGCAGGGTAACAGCAAACGGCCTGGCTTACCCAATAGAGGCAAGGGCAGGGAGGGACAGACACAACCGCAGGATAACGACAAATGGCCTGGCTTACCCAACAGAGGCAAGGGCAGGGAGGGACAGACACAACCGCAGGATAACGACAAATGGCCTGGCTTACCCGACAGAGGCAAGGGACAGAAGGGAGCTAGCTCTGGGGTGGCTCCAAGACTTGAGGCGGTCAGTAACCTCGGCGGGCTACGGAACAGCTAAATCCGTATCTCGATGACTGCACTAGCCTTCCACCACTGGGTTGCTCCAAGGGGAGACTGACAACACAACCTAGCAACCACACTCAATCCCAGGGCCACTTATATTGCCAGCTCCAAGATGAGCATCATGTGCTTAAGGTTAAGTCCAACCGAAACAAGGGACAGTCGGAAGACCCAGAGTCTGGAGTCTGCGGACTGGACCGTGAACCGGAATGCGGACTTTGGACCGGACCATGACATAATGTTGAGGGCATGATAGGAAATATGGCACAGGCTTGACCTAAAAGCAGAGGATCAGAGATGACTCAGCAATGAACAATAACTTTGATAACGGACTGCAAAAATAACAAGCCACGAGTAGTCACAATACAAGAGTGAACAGATACTAAAGACAACTGGCAACAAAGAAACTGAAAGCAAGGAGCATCTGGTTAAGGGTGGCTAGTTTGAAAAGTGAACAAGGATTCTGGATGAGAGTAGGGTTTAAATAGGCTGCCGGTGATGAGGTCGAAATGAATGGCAGGTGACTCCTGTTAGCTGGGTGGAGACTGGAAGAGGCCTTAATGCAGGCCTGAGAGTGCAAGGTTGTTTTTGCAATACCATTCAACCAGCTGATTTCTTTCATTCCTGTACACCTCCTTGTCACCATCTGAAATTTTATCAACAATTGTTGTGATATCAACAAATTTACGGATGGTATTTGAGCTGTGCCGAGCCACATCAACACCGGTGTAGAGCAAGTAGAGCAGTAGGCTAAGCACATATCCTTGAGGTGCGCCAGTGTTGATTGTCAATGAGGAGATGTTATATCTGATCCACACTGACTGTGGTCTCCTAGTGAGGAAGTCAAGGATCCAGTTGCAGAGGAAAGTACAGAGGCCCAGGTTTTGGAGCTTGTTGATTAGTACCGAGGATATAGGGTGTTGAACCTGGGGTCGAATCAATAAACAGCAGCCCAACATAGGTATTACTAAACTCCAGGTGATACAGGGCTGAGTGTAGAGCAAGTGAAATTGCATCTACTGTAGATCTATTGTGGTGATAGGCAAATTGCAGCAGGCTCAGGCCCTTGCTTAGGCAGCAGTTGACCCCTCAAAGTACTTAATCATGGTAGATGTGAGTGCAACTGGGCGATATTCGTTGATGCTATCACCCTGATCTTCTTGGGCACTGGTATGATTGTCACTCTTTTGCAAGCAGGACTGCAACCTCTGACTGCAGCAATGAGAGATTGAAAATGTCCTTGAACACTCCTGCCAGTTGGTTGGCACAGGTTTCCAGTGCCCTTGGATCCCATGCCTCCTTTATCTAAATAAACCTTGCATGGGGCAACTTATCAAATGCCTTGCTGATATCCATATACACTACATTTGCACCAGGTGCGCCAAGATGCAGCTCCTAAGGGACCGCGTTACGGAACTGGAGCTGCAGCTCGATGACCTTCGTCTGGTCAGGGAGAGTGAGGAGTTGATAGGGAGGACTTACAGGCAGGTGGTCACACCGGGGCCACGGGAGGCAGACAAGTGGGTCACGGTTATGAGGGGGAAGGGGAAGAGTCAGGTAATAGAGAGTACCCCAGTGGCTGTGCCCCTTGACAATAGGTACTCCTGTTTGAGTACTGTTGGGGGGGACAGCTTACCTGGGGGAAGCGACAGTGGCCGTGCCTCCGGCACAGAGTCCGGCCCTGTAGCTCAGAAGGGTAGGGAAAGGAAGAGGAGGGCAGTTGTAATAGGGGACTCGATAGTAAGGGGGTCAGATAGGCAATTCTGTGGACGCAGTCCAGAGACCCGGATGGTAGTTTGCCTCCCTGGTGCCAGGGTCCGGGATATTTCTGATCGTGTCCAAGATATCCTGAAGTGGGAGGGTGAGGATCCAGAAGTCGTGGTACATATAGGTACCAATGTCATAGGTAGGAAAAGGGAAGAGGTTCTGCAAGGAGAATATAGGGAGCTAGGAAGGGAGTTGAGAAAAAGGACCGCAAAGGTAGTAATCTTGGGATTACTGCCTGTGCCACGCAACAGTGAGAGTAGGAATGCAATGAGGTGGAGGATAAATGCGTGGCTGAGGGATTGGAGCAGGGGGCAGGGATTCAAGTTTTTGGATCATTGGGACCTCTTTTGGCGCAGGTGTGACCTGTACAAAAAGGGTGAGTTACGCTTGAATCCTAGGGGAATCAATATCCTGGCGGGGAGATTTGCGAGGGCTACTGAGGTGACTTTGAACTAGAATGGTTGGGGGGTGGGAATCAAATTAAAGAGACTAGGAGAGAGGAGGTTAGTTCACAACAGGGGGATGGGAACCAGTGCAGAGAGACAGAGGGGTGTAAAATAAGAGTAGAAGCAAAAAGTAGTAAGGTGAAAAGTAAAAGTGGTAGGCCGGCAAATCCAGGGCAAAAATCAAAAAGGGCCACTTTTCAACATAATTGTATAAGGGCTAAGAGTGTTGTAAAAGTGAGCCTGAAGGCTTTGTGTGTCAATGCAAGGAGCGTTCGTGGATGAATTAAAAGTGCAGATTGTTATTAATGAATATGATATAGTTGGGATCACAGAGACATGGCTCCAGGGTGACCAAGGATGGGAGCTCAACATTCAGGGATATTCAATATTCAGGAGGGATAGACATGAAAGAAAAGGAGGTGGGGTAGCATTGCTGGTTAGAGAGGAGATTAACGCAATAGAAAGGAAGGACATTAGCCGGGAGGATGTGGAATCGATATGGGTAGAGCTGCATAACACTAGGGGGCAGAAAACGCTGGTACAGGCCACCTAACAGGAGTAGTGAGGTTGGGGATGGTATTAAACAGGAAATTAGAAATGTGTGCAATAAAGGAACAGCAGTTATAATGGGTGACTTCAATCTACATATAGATTGGTGAACCAAATTGGTAAGGGTGCTGAGGAAGAGGATTTCTTGGAATGTATGCGGGATGGTTTTTTGAACCAACATGTTGAGGAACCAACTAGAGAGCAGGGTATTCTAGACTGGGTATTGAGCAATGAAGAAGGGTTAATTAGCGATCTTGTCGTGAGAGGTCCCTTGGGTAAGAGTGACCATAATATGGTGGAATTCTTCACTAAGAAGGAGAGTGACATAGTTAATTCAGAAACAAAGGTTCTGAACTTAAAGAAGGATAACTTTGAAGGTATGAGGCGTGAATTAGCTAAGATAGACTGGCAAATGACACCTTAAAGGATTGATGGTGGATATGCAATGGCAAGCATTTAAAGATCGCATGGATGAACTACAACAATTGTTCATCCCAGTTTGGCAAAAGAATAAATCAAGGAAGGTAGTGCACCCATGGCTGACAAGGGAAATTAGGGATAGTATCAATTCCAAAGAAGAAGCATACAAATTAGCCAGAAAAAGTGGCTCACCTGAGGACTGGGAGAAATTCAGAGTCCAGCAGAGGAGGACAAAGGGCTTAATTGGGAAGGGGAAAAGAGATTATGAGAGAAAACTGGCAGGGAACATAAAAACTGACTGTAAAAGCTTTTATAGATATGTGAAAAGAAAAAGATTGGTTAAGACAAATGTAGGTCCCCTACAGACAGAAACAGGTGAATTGATTATGGGGAGCAAGGACATGGCAGACCAATTGAATAACTACTTTGGTTCTGTCTTCACTAAGGAGGACATAAATAATCTTCTGGAAATAGTAGGGGACAGAGGGTCCAGTGAGATGGAGGAACTGAGGGAAATACATGTTAGTAGGGAAGTGGTGTTAGGTAAATTGAAGGGATTAAAGGCAGATAAATCCCCAGGGCTAGATGGTCTGCATCCCAGAGTGCTTAAGGAAGTAGCCCAAGAAATAGTGGATGCATTAGTGATAATTTTTCAAAACTCGTTAGATTCTGGACTAGTTCCTGAGGATTGGAGGGTGGCTAATGTAACCACACTTTTTAAAAAAGAAGGGAGAGAGAAACCGGGGAATTATAGACTGGTTAGCCTAACATCAGTGGTGGGGAAAATGCTAGAGTCAGTTATCAAAGATGTGATAACTGCACATTTGGAAAACGGTGAATTCATCAGACAAAGTCAGCATGGATTTGTGAAAGGAAAATTATGTCTGACGAATCTCATAGAATTTTTTGAGCATGTAACTAGTAGAGTGGATAGGGGAGAACCAGTGGATGTGGTATATTTGGATTTTCAAAAGGCTTTTGACAAGGTCCCACACAGGAGATTAGTGTGCAAACTTAAAGCACATGGTATTGGGGGTAAGGTATTGATGTGGATAGAGAATTGGTTGGCAGACAGGAAGCAAAGAGTGGGAATAAACGGGACCTTTTCGGAATGGCAGGCAGTGACTAGTGGGGTACCGCAAGGCTCAGTGCTGGGACCCCAGTTGTTTACAATATATATTAATGACTTAGATGAGGGAATTAAATGCAGCATCTCCAAGTTTGCAGATGACATGAAGCTGGGCGGCAGTGTTAGCTGTGAGGAGGATGCTAAGAGGATGCAGGATGACTTGGATAGGTTAGGTGAGTGGGCAAATTCATGGCAGATGCAATTTAATGTGGATAAATGTGAGGTTATCCACCTTGGTAGCAAAAACAGGAAAACAGATTATTATCTGAATGATGACCAATTAGGAAAAGGGGAGGTGCAACGAGACCTCGGTGTCATTATACACCAGTCATTGAAAGTGGGCATGCAGGTACAGCAGGCGGTGAAAAAAGTGAATGGTATGCTGGCATTCATAGCAAGAGGGTTCGAGTACAGGAGCAGGGAGGTACTACTGCAGTTGTACAAGGCCTTGGTGAGACCACACCTGGAGTATTGTGTGCAGTTTTGGTCCCCTAATCTGAGGAAAGACATCCTTGCCATAGAGGGAGTACAAAGAAGGTTCACCAGATTGATTCCTGGGATGGCAGGACTTTCATATGATGAAAGACTGGATCAACTAGGCTTATACTCATTGGAATTTAGAAGATTGAGGGGGGATCTGATTGAAACGTATAAAATCCTAAAGGGATTGGACAGGCTAGATGCAGGAAGATTGTTCCCGATGTTGGGGAAGTCCAGAACGAGGGGTCACAGTTTGAGGATAAAGGGGAAGCCTTTTAGGACTGAGATTAGGAAAAACTTCTTCACACAGAGAGTGGTGAATCTGTGGAATTCTCTGCCAGAGGAAACAGTTGAGGCCAGTTCATTGGCTATATTTAAGAGGGAGTTAGATATGGCCCTTGTGGCTAAAGGGATCAGGGGGTATGGAGGGAAGGCTGGTACAGGGTTCTGAATAGGATGATCAGTCATGATCAAACTGAATGGCGGTGCAGGCTCGAAGGGCTGAATGGCCTACTCCTGTACCTATTTTCTCTGTTTCTATGTTTCTATGATCCTATCACTTCTGCCTCCACCACAGCTGCCGGCAACCCATTCCATGCACTCACCACTCTCTGAGTAAGAAACTTACCCCTGACATCTCCTCTGTACCTACTTTCAAGCACCTTAAAACTATGCCCTCTCATGCTAGCCATTTTCGCCCTGGGAAAAAGCCTCTGACTATCTTCTCACAGTTCTTACTGGCTGATGTCCATGCGCTTCTGCAGTCGTTCCCCCGTTAAAACTACTGTAAGTAAAAAATAATAAGGATCCCAACACTGACCGCTAGTCACTGGCCTTCATTCTGGGAAACAACCTTCAGCTACCACCCTCTGATTCCTAACTCACTATTTTGAAGTAGGAGGTAGATTTTGAATCCAGTTAGCCGTCCAATTTTGAATCCACCTATCCATCTCTTTCTGGATTACAGGGGACCTGCCCTTCCAGACAACAATCTTCCACATGGGACCTTGTTGACGCCTTGCTGAAGTCCATATAGACAACATCTACTGCCCTATTCTCAGTTACCTCTTTGGTCAGTTCTTTAAACAATTCAGAAAAGTTCCTCAAGCATGACTTTCCACACACAAAGCCATGCTGACCCCTCCTAATCTGTCCATCCGAATGGTGGTAGATCCTGCCCCTCTAAATTCCCTCTCGTAACTTCCCCACTGCTGATGTCAGGCTGACTAGCCCGTACTTCACTGGCTTGTCTTTGCTACCTTAGACCATAAGACCATAAGACATAGGAACAGAATCAGGCCATTTAACACATTGAGTCTGCTCTGCTAATCCATCATGTCTGATTTATTATCCCTCTCAACATTATTCTCTCCTTAACATTTGATGTCCTTACTAACCAAGAACCTGTCAACCTCTGATTTAAATATACTCAAGGACTTGGCTTCCACAGTAATAAATTCCACAATTTCACCATTAAAAACACTTTTACTTTTGAAAGTCCTATGGGGGAGGGAACAAAAATAAAAGAAGATGAAGATTAGCTTCATTTATCACATGAACATTGTAACGTGCAGTAAAATGCATCATTTGCGCTGACAGTCTGAACATGTGCTCGGGAGCAGCCCACCTGTGTCGCCATGAACCAACATAGCATGCTCACAACTTTCTAATCCTAACCGTCATCTTTGGATTGTGGGGAAATACAGCACCCTGAGGAAATCCATGCAGTCATGAGAAGAACATATAAGCTCCTTATAGACAGCGACCCATAACCTTTGACACACTTACTAATCAAGAACCAATCATGACGCAGTAACTCAATGCATAAAAGCATACAGACGTGGTCAAGAGAGTCAGTTGTTGTTCAGACCAAACATCAGAATGAGGAAGAAACGTGATCTAAGTCACTTTGAGCATGGAATGATGGTTGGTGCTAGACAGGGTGGTTTTGAGTATCTCAGAAACTGATGATCTCCTGGGTTTTTCACACATAAGAGTTTACAGAGAATGGGGTGAAAAAGAACAACAAAAACAGTGAGCAGCGGTACTGTGGGGGGAAATGCTTCATTAATGAGAGAGGTCAGAGGAGAATGGTCTGACTGGTTCAAGATGACAGGAAGGTGACAGCAACTCAAATAACCATATGTTGCAACAGTGGTGTGCAGAAGAGTATCTACAAACACACAACCCATGGTATCTTGAAGTGGATGGGCAGTGGAAGACCAAACCAAGTGTTCCTTCGACCCGAAATGTCGACTGTACTTATTTCCACAGATGCTGCCTGGCCTGCTGAATTCCTCCAGCATTTTGCGTGTTGCTTGGATTTCCACCATCTGCAGATTTTCTCCTGTTTGTGGTAGATATGAAGCAACCTCCTTGACAAAACAAGATACAGCAAGCATCATATGGAGACCCTTTTGGATGTAAAAAGGTCTGTCTGTCCCAATGTGGGGCTCTATATTTTATATGCTAAACATCAAAGGATATATCCATATTTACAATGGACCCACAATGCTTTTTTTGAAACTACGCACAAACTTCACACCTCCCAATTCGCACCCACACTACAGACATCTAAATGAATTTTAATCAGCATTGTCTGGTCTGTGATTCAAGGCTTTTAAAATTAAATCTACAATCTATATTGAAGATTGGTGGCTAAAGTTATCTGCTAGATGTGCTTAACGCAAAAACCCCTCTCACACCAGGATCCACTCCCGTGGCCATTATATTATGTACATTCCTGCACCTAATAAAGTGGTCATTAGGTGTAATAATTAACAATATCTAATAATTCGGAAAATCTGGCAAACCAGTGCCACCAAAGCTCTAAAGGCGTTGGATTACAAGAGTTTTATTCTGTTACTCCATGATAATTGTAACAAGGTGAAAATTGTTATTGCTTTATGCATTTATTACCACGTCAGCAAATAGCCATGCAATATATATCTTGTGTGTCCCTCTTTGAACACATCTGTGGTACCTCTTTGAAAATATTGTTGTATCAACCACTGCTGTTAGTTGAGTGTCATTTGCCAAAAATAACAGTTGTTTGCTCTACACTGTTTACTTGTCTTACTAAACAGCCATATGGAGAAGAAACTGCCAACACCACAGTGGTGAATCCAATTCAGGATATATTTTATAACTAAAAATATACAGTACAATCATCTGTTGAAAGTGGGGAGATGACAGTACCTCAACAGAGGATAATCAGAAAGGCTTGAAAATGAGTGAATAATCATGCTTGAAACATGTAAATACTGATTAAATTTTTATTTTTATTTAGCAATGCAGTGCAGAATAGGTTCTTCTGGCCCTTCGAGCCATGCTGCCCAGCAACCCCTGACAACCCACTTTTTTAACCCTGACCTAATCACGGGACTGTTTACAATGATCAATTAACCTACTAACTCGTGTACCAATGGACTGTGGAAGGGAACCAGAGAACCCAGAGAAAACCCACACCCGCCATAGGAAGGATGTACAGACTCCTTACAGAGGACGCTCGGATTGAGCTCTGAACCAACGCCCCAAGCTGTTATAACATCTAATTTGAGTCCCATTTTGCCTGGTGTAACGAATTTAATCCAAAATGTAAGAGCATGTGTCACGGAAACAGAGATGCTGTACCGACTGTGGTGCAGTTTAACCAGGGGTCCTATAAGGCTGTCAGAAGGTATCTGGTAAATTAATGCAAATGACTATATTTGAGCAGATTAATGACTGTTTTCCTTCTGGAGGATGGGTCTCACAATGTATATAAATACATTCTGTTTGACAGATGGGCTGGCCAACTGCCAACGGAGAGAACAAGAGGAAATTGGACAAATGCCACTGGATTCTTTTAGGCGCAGATTTCAATTCTGGAAAATTGCTCAAAGGCATTTATTTGTTCCTTTTCATGTTCTAATAAATACTCGGATGAATAGTTTGTGTTGATTCTCTTTTCATTGTGCAACAATAACACAACCACTGTCCTTATAGTCAGTGTCTACATTCCCCCCAGCGCTAATGCCAAGGAGGCGCTCTGTGAATTGTATGGGGCTATTAGCGAACTGCAGAACGCACACCCTGATGGACTGTTTATTGTCGCCGGAGATTTTAACCATGCAAACCTTAAGTCAGTGCACCCCAAATTCCATCAGTATGTGGACTTTGCAACGAGAGGGGAGAACACTTCGGACCTTGTTTACACAAACATTCCCGGCGCGTACCAAGTGGAGCCCTGCCCCCACCTCGGTTACTCAGACAACATCTCTGCTATGCTAATCCCAGCATACAGACCGCTTGTCAGGCACTCCAGACCAGTTCTGAAGCAGGTGAAAACCTGGCCAGCAGGAGCCATCTCTGCTCTTCAAGACTGCTTTGAGCACACAGACTGGCACATGTTCAGGGAGGCTGCAACTGATGGCGACTCGACCAGCTTAGAGGAGTACACAGCATCAGTGACTAGCTACATCAGCAAGTGCATTGATGATATCACTGTGGCCAAGACCATCACTACACATGCTAACAAGAAGCCATGGAAGACCACGGAGGTGCGTGCTCCGCTGAGGACCCATGACTCCGCCTTCAGAGCAGGCGACAAGGCAGCCCTAACCCCAACAGCGAGGGCCAAACTGTTCTGGGCCATCAGAGAGGCAAAGTGTGCTCACGCCCAGCAAATCCACAGCCACTTCCAGGACAGCGGTGACACGTGGCGCATGTGGAAGGGCATTCAGGACATCACCAACTACAAGACAACACCACCTGACTGTGCTGGTGATGCCTCCCTCCCAGATGCATTGAATAACTTCTACACTCATTTTGAGATGGAAAATAACGTGGCGGTGAGGAAGACCACCCCTCCTCCAAACGACCAAGTGCTGTGTTTTACCATGGCCAATGTGAGGAGAACCCTGTGTAGGGTCAACCCACGGAAGGCTGCTGGACCAGACAATATTCCTGGCAGAGTGCTCAGAGGATGTGCAGACCAGCTAGCTGAGATTCTCACTGACATCTTCAACATCTCCCTGAGCAGCACCGTTGTTCCTACGTGCTTCAAGGCCGCCACCATCGTCCCCATGCCGAAGAAGTCTTCAGTGTCCTGCCTCAACGACTACCATCCTGTCGCACTCACATTCATCCTCATGAAGTGTTTCGAGAGGCTCGTCATGAGGCACATCAAGATCCTGCTGCCCTCCTCACTGGACACCCTGCAGTTCGCATACCGTCCCAACCATTCAACAGATGACTCCATTGCCATCATCCTCCACCTGGCCCTAACCCACCTGGACAAAAATGACATGTACGTGCGAATGCTGTTCATAGACTTCAGTTCAGCATTCAACACAATCATTCCTCAGAAACTGATTGGAAAACTGAGCCTACTGGGCCTGAACACCTCCCTCTGCAAATGGATCCTAGACTTCCAGACTGGGAGACCTCAGTCAGTCTGGATTGGAAGCAGCATCTCCAACACCATCACACTGAGCACAGGGGCACCCCCAGGGCTGTGTGCTCAGTCCACTGCTGTTCACTCTGCTGACCCACGGCTGTGCTGCAACACACAGCTCGAACCACATCATCAAGTTTGTCGATGGCATGACCATGGTGGGTCCCATCAGCAAGAACGATGAGGCAGCATACAGAGAGGAGGTGCAGCGGCTAATGGACTGGTGCAAAGCCAACAACCTGTCTCTGAATGTGAACAAAACACTCTTCCTTCAGTTAGTCCTGACAAAAGGTCTCGGCCTGAAATGTCGACTGTACCTCTTCCTAGAGATGCTGCCTGGCCTGCTGCATTCACCAGCAACTTTGATGTGTGTTGCTTAAAACAAAAGAGATGGTTGTTGTCTTCAGGAGGACACGGAACGACCATTCTCCGCTGAACATCGACGACTCCTCCATCGAGATCGTTAAGAGCACCAAATTTCTTGGTGTTCAACTGGCGGAGAATCTCACCTGGTCCCTCAGCACCAGCTCCATAGCAAAGAAATCCCAGCAGCGTCTCTACTTTCTGTGAAGGCTGAGAAAAGTCCATCTCCCACCCCCCATCCTCACCACATTCTACAGCAGTTGTATTGAGAGCATCCTGAGCAGCTGCATCACTGCCTGGTTCGGAAATTGCACCATCTCAGATCGCAAGACCCTGCAGCAGATAGTGAGGTCAGATGGGAAGATCATCGGGGTCTCTCTTCCCACCATTACATACATTTACACCACATGCTACATCTGTAAAGCAAACAGCATTGTGAAGGACCCCACACACCCCTCATACAAACTCTTCTCCCTCCTGCCATTTGGCAAAAGGCACCGAAGTATCTGGGCTCTCACGACCAGACTATGTAACAGTTTCTTCCCCCACGCTATCAGACTCCTCAATACCCAGAGCCTGGACTGACACCAACCTACTGCCCTCTACTGTGCCTATTGTCTTGTTTATTATTTATTGTAGTGCCTGCACTGTTTTGTGCACTTTATGCGGTCCTTGGTAGGTCTGTAGTCTAGTGTAGCTTTGTGTTATTCTACGTAGTTCAGTGTAGTTTTTGTATTGTTCATGTAGCACCATGGTCCTGAAAAACGTTGTCTCGTTTTTACTGTGTACTGTACCAGCAGTTATCTCAAAATGACAATAAAAAGTGACTTGACATGTCTTGACTTCTACACACCTTATCATGTCAGATATTTGTGAACTCAGCTGCCTAGATCAAAGGGGGTCCCTGAGGTCATCACCCACCCACTTTCCTCCTCACATAGTTTCATCTGTTACCTGCCAGCTTGCACTGCTCCCTCTGCCCACATCTTCTAATTCTGGTTTCTGCCCCCTTCCTTTCCAGTCCTGATGAAGTATCTTGGCCCAAAATATCCACTGTTTCTATCCCTATGCTGCCTGACTTGCTGAGTTAGAACACAGAACACAGAATATTACAGAAAAGTAAAGGCCCTTTGGGCCACGATCTTTTAACCTAGTGTAAGACCAATTTAACCCTTCTCTTCCACATAGCCCTCCAATTTCTTTTCATCCATGTGCCTATCCAAGACTCTCTTAAATATTCCTAACGTATTCCTCCAGAATTGTGTGTGTGTGTTGTCCTGAGGTCTTCACATCTCGAAACTTTGATCATTAGATTGCTGCATTTGGTGCAGAAGCCAGCAACAGCAGAAGCTGCGGTATTATACACCTGAATTGGGTCTGGGCAAAAACAGTCAAGTGGAAGAAACTTCTGAGTATCGACATGAAATTCTAATCCTTAAAAGGAAAGAAACTGTAATTGTATCTCATCTGTCCAACTTCATTTCTATAGATGCTGCCTAACCTGCTGAGTTCCTCCAGCATTTTGTGTGCGCTGCTCTCGATTTCCAGCATTTGCAGAATTCCTCGTGTTTGTAGCAAACAGACCAGGCTAGGTTGCCAGCAACAAGTTGAGTACTCTGCCTGATTTCACCCTTTGTTGAAGTCAGGGGCTGTAAAATGGACAGGTAATGGGGATGGATCTGAATAATTTAAAAAGCAAATTGACCTTAGAAAGCTTTTCGGAAAGAGACTAGAGGGAAAGGAAGTGGCATATGTGACTGAAGGTGAAGGCATTCTGTTTTTTTTTGCCACCAAGTAAAGCAACCGAAAAAAATGGGAGCTCATTCAACCCATATGTTCATAAATCAAGCTGCCTTGGCATGAATCCTAAAAACTGATGAGAAACTAAAGAAGAAAGAGAAGGGCTCCAACCTTGATACAGTAGATAGGCTTTATTTTAACACAGCACTGTAATTTATAGTCACTGCACTGTGGAGCAACAATGGCAGATGCCAAGGATTAACACAGTCCTTATAGAACAGAATTTCTGTATGTTTAAAATAATCTAAAGACAAACAATGTATTTTTCGAAAGCAGAATTTGTTAAACTGTAATATTTTGAAACAATCCCAGACAGACCTCCTTAAATGTGTTCTTCCTTCAACCGAAACATCTTGATCATCCCTCAATTTCATCAGAACAGCAAAAGTGGGGATGTTTTCAACTGATAAAAGCCTCAGACTTTGGATCTCCCTCCATGAGCTTCTTTGTCTTTGTGCCTCTCTAATCTCACATAAGGATTAGACCGCATTCTCACTGTGGCCTAATTACTGTTTTATTCAACTGCACATTCCCTCCTGCTTTTCCACAAGAGATGCTGGAAAACCAGATAACACACTCAAAATGCTGGAGGAACTCAGCAGGTCAGGCAGCAAATGTAGGAAGGGATAAGTAGTCAGCACAAAATAATCTGCAGATGCTGGGGCCAAAGCAACACTCACAACACACTGGAGGAACTCAGCAGGTCGGGCAGCAACTGTAGGAAGGAATAAATAGTTGATGTTTCAGGCTGAGACCCTTCATCAGGACTGTATGTGTTACTTTCCATATGTTCTGCCACTTTCAGGGATCTCTGGATATATACTCCATGGTTTCCAAGTAAATACATTCCTATTGTAAGTATATGTCACCATATACGACTCTGAAATTTATTTTCTTGCAGGCATTCACAGCGGAATGAAAAAATACAATAGAATCAATGAAAAAATGCACACAAACCAAGACTGGCAAACAAACAATGTGCAAAAGAAGGTAAACTGAGCAAATACAAATACAAGCAAACAAATAAATAGGAAAAAAAATAAATAGATACTGAGAATGTGAGATGTAGAGTCCTTGAAAATGAGTCCATGGGTTATGTTCAGTGATCAGTTCAGAGTTGAGGTGAGTGAAGTTATCCTCCTGGTCCAGGAGTCCGATGGTTGAGGGGTAATGATTGTTCCTGAACCTGCTGGTGTGGGACCTAAGGCAGCTGTACCTCCTCCGCAAAGGTAGAAGAAGGCAGCATGGTCTGGGATGGTCGGGATTTGATGATGAGGCTACTTTCTTGTGGCAGCCCTCCTTGTAGATGTGCACAATGGTGGGGAGGGCTTTTCTGGTGATGAAATGGGCTCTACCCACTATCTTTGGCAGGTTCTCCATTCACTGTTGCTCTATGTTTCTCAGTCTTCTTCCATTGATTGTATATTGCCCAGCACTGTCTGCCCATCTCATATACATGAGCTCACTCTTCTTGATATACAAATCCATTTGCCACTTCTCTACCCACTTATATACTCCTTAGAGAACTATCTATAATTACAGAGACAAGAAAATCTGCGGATGCTGGAAATCCAAGTGTAACAGGCTGTAAGTTTTCACTGCTAATGTAATGGCCTCTCTGTAATGTTCCACTGCTGAGGTAATGGTTTCGCTGTAGCAGCAATGTTTGGGTCATGACTAGAGATAACAGGGCATGTTAAACAATGAGCGGGATGTTGTTCTTTCTTATGTGTCTGGGAGAGGGATTTCAGGGTCTTTTGCCGGGGAGCGATGAGGAGAGAAGATGCGAACGGAGAGAGTTGGTAGACTACTGGACAGAGTGGACTTGGAGCGAGGGTCTGAAGGTCAGCGACGATCGGAGGAGGTCAATGGTGGATGAACGGCTTTATCAGTGAGCTCCAACATTGTGCATTAGACTGTTTCATGAGAGTGGGCCCTTTTTCTTTTTTTTGTTTCTTTACTAACCATTTGGTCAAATTAAAAATTATAAAGCTCAATCATTTAATTACATATTGTGTACTGTTTGTTATTTTGTGGTACTGATTTGTAACAGGGGACACATCACACAGCATCCACCCAAACAAGATTTCTTAAATTTGGCCGGGCTGCAGGCTATCATCCCCTAGATTAAGCCGCTAGCCGAACCGAGAGTTGCACAAGCAACACATACAAAATAATCAGGAGGAGGAGAAGATGGCGGCATGACGCAGCGCGCGTGGCCTCTCCGGTGATGAATATCTGTAATCTGTTAAGTAGGAGGCCGTGCACAATTCTGATTTGATGGAGGCAGACGTGAGAGCATGGAAGAACATCTAGTGAAACTTCTGAAGTGCCTGCTTCGCTGCCGCTGTTACTGTGTGATCCAAAATCTCCGGAGGGGAAGGCTCCAAATCCTTGGCTTTGCCTGTTGCTTGGCGGCTGGGGTCAGGGTCAAAGCGCTCAGCAGAGATGGTGCTCGGTGCTTGGTGTCGGAGGGCTGGTCGGAGGCTCAAAGTTTTCAGATGGACTCAGAGTCGGACTGTGGTCGGGTGCTTCCAGGATGCTGCATCAGCAAGTTTGCAGCACTGGAAGCTCATGGCAGGGAGAGTTTTCTTCCTTCTACCATCTGTGTGAGATGATGGGCTATAGGGACTTTGAGACTTTTTTTAACTGCGCCCATGGCCTGCTCTTATCAAATTACGGTATTGCTTTGCACTGTTGTAACTATATGTTATAATTATGTGGTTTTTGTCAGTTTTAGTATTGGTCTGTCTTGTGTTTCTGTGATATCACACCGGAGGAACATTGTATCATTTTTTAATGCATGCATTTCTAAATGACAATAAATGAGGACTGAGTGTCCTCATAATCTAATCTATTCTAAAAATGCTGGAAGAACTCAGCATGCCAGCATGCCATGTCAGGAGTCTTGGCCAGAAACGTCAACTGTTTACTCTTTACATCTATGGTAAAGAGTAAACAGTTGACGTTTCTGGCCAAGACTCCTGATGAAGGGTCTCGGCCCGAAATGTCAACTGTTTACTCTTTTCCATAGTTGCTACCTGGCCTGCTATCTATAATTATAATTAGCGGCTTTCTTCCTCACTGTCAATCAGATGATTATTTTTAAGATAAGCTACTACTTTCTTAATCATGATTCACAAGTTTAAAACATTGACAATCAGTAATTGGTTTACTATTGTCACATGTACCGAGATACAGTGAAAAACCTTGCTATATCCACACATATCACAACATAAATATATTGAGGCAGTACAAGAAAAAAAGCAGTAACAGAATAGAGTGTTACATTGACAGAGAAAATGCCGTCGAGATAGATAACAATGTGCAAGGGCCATTATGGCATAATTTTTGACGTCAATAGTTCATCTTTATGTTACAAGAGCATGAAGAATGACTGAATTCCACTTGAAACTTTATATTTCCGGGGCACCTAGGGGCGATTCGAGTAGCAGCAGTATTCTCAATGGGTACAATTAAATATTCTCATTTCAGCCTGATACAGCCAAAAAGCACAACTTCTTCCATGGTCAGTACAGTCAACAAAGATGTCTTAATGCGTTTAAACAAACTATCGCTGCTTAAAACTGACGGAAACAACACAGATTGTGGTCAGAAGGGCCCACAGAGGACACCTCAAAGGAAGCGTGGATGTAGATCAGGGTTACAAGTGCATTTAAGGAAACGAGGTTTAAACTCCCTATACTGACTATCTTGCTGGCAAACGTACAGTCTCTGGTGAATAAAATCGATGATCTCAGAGCTAGGGTGCTGAATCAGAGGGACATTAGGACCACATGCGTCCTTTGTTTCACGGAATCCTGGTTAACTCCTTCAGTACCGGATGCAGCAATTCAGATCGACGGGTTTACTATACACCGCCAGGATAGATCTATAGAGTCTCTCAAAAGCAGTGGCGGAGGAGTATGCCTCATGATCAACTCTTCTTGGTGCACAAATATAACAGTGCTGTCCCAATTCTGCTCACCAGACCTGTAATATCTAGCAGTTAAGTGTTGTCCTTTTTACCTATCACAGGAGTTCTCTGGGGTCATTTTGGTAGCAGTTTACATTCCACCTCAGGCCAATGTCAAGCAGGTTTTAGATGATCTGAGCAATGGGATCAACATGCACGAAACAGCGCACCCTAACACCTTCACCATTGTTTTGGGAGATTTTAACTAGGCCAGTCTGAAAAAAATCACTAAGCAATTACCATCAACAGATCACTTGCAATACCAGAGGAAACAACACACTGGACCATTGCTACACCACCAAGAATGCATACTGTGCTATTCCATGCCCTCCCTTTGGGAAGTCTCATCACCTGGCTGTACTTCTACTCCCTGAGTATAGGCAGAGACTGAAGACTGCAGCACCAGTGCTGAGGACCAAGAAGGTATGAACAAGGGAAGCACAGGAGCGCCTACAGGACTGCTTTGAATCAGTGGATTGGACTGTATTCAGGGATTCATCTTTGAATCTGGATGAGTATGCTGCAGTTGTTACCGACTTCATTAAAACCTGTGTGGATGAGTGTGTGCCGACAAAGATCTACTGTACATTCCCAAATCAAAAGCCGTAGATGAACCAGGAGGTACATCATCTACTGAAGGCTAGATCTGTGGCATTCAAGTCTGGCAACCCAGGCCTGTACCAGAAAACCAGGTATGATTTGCAGAGGGCTATTCCAAGGGCAAAGAGACAATTTTGAACAAGGTTGGAGGCAATATCAGATGCACAGCAACTCTGGCAGGGACTGCAAGATATTACTTCCTACAAAGCAGTGATGCTTCACTACCAGATGAACTCAACGCCTTTTATGCACGCTTTGAAAGGGAGAACACAACTACAGCTGTGAAGATCCCTGCTGCACCTGATGACCCTGTGATCTCTGTCTCAGAGGCCAATGTTAGGCTGTCTTTAAAAGAGTGAACCCTTGCAAGGCAGAAGGTCCCAATGGAGTACCTGGTAGGGCTCTGAAAATCTGTGCCGACCAACTAGCGGGAGTATTCAAGGTCATTTTCAACCTCTCACTGCTATGGGTGGAAGTTCCCCCTTGCTTCAAAAAGGCAACAATTATACCAATGCCTAATAAGAATAATGTGAGCTGCCTTAATGACTATTGCCCAGTAGCACTCATGTCGACAGTGATGAAGTACTTTGAGAGGTTGGTGATGACTAGACTGAACTCTTGCCTCAGCAAGGACCTGGACCCATTGCAATTTGCCCATCGTCACAATAGGTCAAAGGCAGACGCAATCTTAATAGGCTTTCCACACAGCTTTAGACCACCTGGACAACACAAACACCTATGTCAGGATGCTGTTCATCAACTATAGCTCAGCATTTAATACTATCATTCCCACAATTGTAATTGAGAAGTTGCAGAAGCGGGGCCTCTGTACCTCCCTCTGCAATTGGATCCTCGACTTCCTAAGCAGAAGACCACAGTCTATGCGGATTGGTGATAACATATCCTCTTCACTGACTATCAACACTGGCGCACCTCAAGGGTGTGTGCTTAGCCCACTGCTCTACTTGTCATGGTCCGGTCCGTGAAGTCCTCACCTAAAGTTCTCGTCTTGCCTTGCATTGCTTGAAGCCTTGCCTTGTTTTGCCGGTAACTCTTGCCTCGCCTGAAGTTCTCGTTTCGCCTTGCATTGCCTGAAGCCTTGCCTGGTCTTGCTGGTAACTCTCGCCTCGTCTCGCCTGCAGTCTTGTCCTGGAACCACCCTGTACCTAGCCCCCTTCCTGTCCCTTGGCTCCGCCGGGTAAGCCAGGCAGTATTGCCATTACCGATAGTTGGTTCTGTCCCTTCCTAACCCTTGCCTCCGTCGGGTGGTGATCCGTGCCCTGCCCAGGAGTACCGCACCCTGCCCAGGAGAAGCCTCCTGCCTCCTGCCAAGCGTCGCCTCAAGTCTCCAGCCTCCTGCCAAGCCTCACCTCAAGTCTCTAGCCTCCTGCCTCCTGCTAAGCCTCACCTCGTCTCCAGCCTCCTGCCTCCTGCCAAGCTTTGCCTCAAGTATCCAGCCTCCTGCCAAGCCTCACCTCAAGTCTCTAGCCTCCTGCCTCCTGCTAAGCCTCACCTCATCTCCAGCCTCCTGCCTCCTGCCAAGCTTTGCCTCAAGTATCCAGCCTCCTGCCTCCTGCCAAGCCTCGCCTCAAGTCTCCAGCCTCCTGCCAAGCCTCGTCTCAAGTCTCCAGCCTCCTGCCAAGCCTCACCTCAAGTCTCCAGCCTCCTGCCTCCTGCCAAGCCTCGCCTCAAGTCTCCAGCCTCCTGCCTCCTGCCTAGCCTCGCCTCAAGTCTCCAGCCTCCTGCCTAGCCTCATATCGTCTCCAGCCTCCTGCCTCCTGCCTAGCCTCGCCTCTAGTTGCCAGCCTCAAGCCTGAAGACTCCAGCCTTCTTCCTCCTGCCTAGCCTCACCTCTAGTCTCTAGCTTCAAGCCTGAAGACTCCAGCCTCCTGCCTCCTGCCAAGCCTTGCCTCTAGTCTCTAGCCTCTGGCCTCAAGCCTGAAGACTCCAGCCTCGGCCTGCCTGCCAGCCAAGCCTCGTCCTTGCCTAGTTCTGGGGTCCAAGCCAGAGGCAAGACCCAAGTACTGGGTCCTTGTCCAGTCTCTGGCTCAGAGTCCAAGCCCGGGCTCCTAACTCTTTTGTCCAGTCCTGTTCTGGGTTCCCGGTTTTCGTGTCCATGTCCTTGCCCTCACCCTCTATCCTAGTCCTGTCCCTAGTACTTCAGTGTCTGTGTCTTGCACTTGGGTCCGTTCCCAGCCATCACCTTATGACACTACTCTCTTTATACCCATGACTGAGTGGCTAGGTATAGTTCAAATACCATCTATATATTTGCTGATGATACAACTATTGTTGGCAGAATCTCAGGTGGTGACGAGAGGGCGTACAGGAGTGAGATATGTCAACCAGTGGAGTGGTGCCACAGCAGCAACCTGGCACTCAACGTCAGTAAGACGAAAGAGCTGATTATGGACTTCAGGAAGGGTAAGATGAAGGAACAGCTACCAATCCTCAGAGGGATCAGAAGTGGAAAGAGTGAGCAGTTTCAAGTTCCTGGGTGTCAAGATCTCTGAGGACCTAACCTGGTCCCAACATATTGATGCAGTTATAAAGAAGGCAAGACAGTGGCTATACTTCATTAGGAGTTTAAAGAGATTTGGTATGTCAACAAATACTCTCAAAAATTTCTATAGCTGTATTGTGGAGAGCATTCTGACAGTCTGGTATGGGATTGGCGCAACTGCACAGGACTGAATGAAGCCGCAGAGGGTGATAGATCTAGTTAGCTCCATCTTGGGTACTAGCCTACAAAGTGTCCAGAACATCTTCAGAGAGCAGTGTCTCAGAAAGGCAGCGTCCATTATTAAGGACCTCCAGCTCCCAGGGCATGCCCTTTTCTCACTGTTACCATCAAGTAGGAGGTACAGAAGCCTGAAGGCACACACTCAGTGATTCAGGAACAGCTTCTTCCCCTCTGCCATCCGATTCCTAAATGGACGTTGAACCCTTGGACACAACCTCACTTTTTTTAATATACAGTGTTTCTGTTTTTTACATGATTTTTAATCTATTCAATATACATATACTGTAATTTATTTATTTTTTATTATTTTAATTTTTTTCTCCTATATTATGTATTGCATTGAACTGTTGCTGCTAAGTTAACATATTTCACATCACATGCCAGTGAAAATAAACCTGATTCTGATGGAAACAGCATTTTTGTCACTATTGATTTTTATGATTTGCTTTTAGCTGCTGAGCCAATTTTTGACCCAATTTAGCATTTCTCTGTGGATTACACGGGCTTTTCAGTTGCTGACCAATCTGCCAGGTGAAACTTTGTTGAGCTCCACGTATACCTTATCCTCAATGACCCTCATTTCACCCTTGTACCACCTCAAAAGACGCAATCATTATTCATTCAGCTCCTTTCCGAAACTGGTTTAATTGTGGCATTCCTAATAATGGTCTACACTGACTCTCAGAAATTCATCCCTATAGCCGTTTCATTTTTATTAGACTGAATTTTGCCCTTCGGTAACAATAGTTTTACCTTAGTAGTTTCCAAGAGGTCTGGCACTATGCTGTATAACCAGGGAGGTTGAGATGATGGTTAAAACATCTGCTATTCTCTTCCTTGCTTCTCTTAACAGTCTGAAATTTATTTTATCCAGGTCTGTCAATAAAATTATTTCTGATGTCACTAAACCCTTTAAAATTTCCTCTCTTGTCATGCTTGCTTCATCCAAAGCTTTACTCTCTTCCTCACTACAATGTTCATTCAGGTCCCACTCTTGTACAGATGGGTACAGAGTATTTCACTTAGAAGTGAGAAGATCAGCTGAATTTTGAAAGCTGGGTTTAATTGTGACTGGAAAGTGAACAGGTGAACTTGTAAAATGATCTGAGAATATCTGCAGATGCTGTTAATCCAAGCAACATACACAAGATGCTGGAGGAACTCTGCAGGCCAGGCTACATCTGTGGAAAAGAGTAAATAGTCGATGTTTCGGGCCAAGACTTCATGAGTAAAAGGACCTTTTTGTCTTTTCCACACGAGTCTTCCTTCTTTTCCAAAAATTTGTGATCTTCCTTTCTTCTTCTGAGTATTCGATGGACCACCTTTCCTTAACTGCATGTATATTCCACCTCTTGATTTCCAATAGGTCACAGTCTCTCTTTAATTATTCTCTTGCTCTTTGAATATTTATAAATTACCATTTTATTTACCTTTATTTTACAATTTTATGTTTTTCAAGCCACCCTTTAAGTTTCTAGTTTCCCTCTATTTACTATTTTATTTTACATGTGCACTTTACACCCTCTTTAAAACTTTCTACCAGAAGTAAGCTCTCAGTATCTGATGTAAACTCTGCTGCTCTGTTTTTCAGAAACATAGAAAACCTACAGCACAATACAGGTCCTTCAGCCCACAAAGCTGTGCCGAACATGTCCTTACCTTAGAAATTACCTAGGGTTACCAACAGCCCTCTATTTTTCTGAGCTCCGTGTACCTGTCCAGGAGTCTCTTAAAAGACCCTATCGTATCCACCTCCACTACCATCGCCGGCAGCCCATTCCACACACTCATCACTCTCTGCGTAAAAAACTTACCCCTGCTGAACATCCAGGGTCTTCACGTTTGACTTTGCATCAGATCTATTTTTGATAATACTTTTGCAACGTGCCCTGTGATGGTTTATTAAAGGGGCAAAATAAAACCAATTTGTTGCCGTTTAGCAAATGACAGATGGTTAACTGAGAGAAATAGCTGAACCTTTGGAGTCAGTTTTAGAGATGATACAAAGATAGGTGGAGGAGCGGGTAGTGTTGAGGAAACAGAGAGCCTGTAGAGAGACTTAGTTAGTTTAGGGAGATGGGCAAAGAAGTGGCAAATGAAATACAATGTTGGAAAGCGTATGGTCATGCACTTTGGTGGAAGTAATAAATGGGCAGACTATTATTTAGATGGGGAGAGAATTCAAAATGCAGAGATGCAAAGGGACTTGGGAGTCCTTGTGCAGGATACCCAAAAGGTTAACCTCCAGGTTGAGTCGGTGGTGAAGAAGGCAAATGCAATATTGGCATTCATTTCTAGAGGTATAGAACATAAGAGCAGGGATGTGATGTTGAGGCTCCATAAGGCACTCATGAGACCACACTTGGAGTACTGTGTGCAGTTTTGGGCTCCTATTTTAGAGAGGATATACTGACAATGGAGAGGGTTCAAAGAAGATTCATGAGAATGATTCCAGGAACGAAAGGGTTATTGTATGAGGAACATCTGGCAGCTCTTGGGCTGTATTCCCTGGAAAATGAGGGGGATCTCATAGAAACATTTTGAATGTTAAAAGGCCTGAACAGATTAGATATGGCAAAGTTATTTCCCATGGTAGGGGAGTCTAGGACAAGAGGGCATGACTTCAGGATTGAAGGACATCCATTTAGAACAGAGATGCGGAGAAATTACTTTAGTTAGAGGGTGGTAAATCTGTGGAATTTGTTGCCACGAGCGGCTTTGGAGGCCAAGTCACTGCGTGTGTTTAAGGCAGAAATAGATAGGTTCTTGATTAGCCAGGGCTTCAAAGGGTATGGGGAGAAGGCAGGGGAGTGGAAGAATTGGATTAGCCCATGATTGAATGGCGGAGCAGACTTGATCGGCCGAATGGTCTACTTCTGCTCCTATATCTTATGGTCTTATGGTTTTACCCTTAGCAACTTTACAGAAAGTGAGCAGGTGAACATTTAAAATAGAACATAGAACATAGAAATCTACAGCACGTTACAGACCCTTTGGCCCACATTGTGCCAACCGTGTAACCTTATCTAGAAACTGCCTAGAATTACCCTACCGCATAGCCCTCTACCTTTCTAAGCTTCATGTACCTACATAAGAGTCTCTTAAAAGACCATCTATCAGGTTACCTCTCATCCTCTGATGCTCCAAGGAGAAAAGGCCAAGTTCACTCAACGTATTCTCATAAGGTACGCCCTCCAATCCAGGCAACATCCTTGTAAATCTCCTCAAATTTCTGAACAGTTCATGGACACTAATTCACTATTCCTCTTTTGCACGATTTATATTTATTTATTTCTCATTATTGTATCTTACAGTAATTTGTTACGTACGCAAAACCACAAATTTCACGACAATGTCAGTGATAATAAAGCTGATTGTGATTCTGACCCTCTCTGACAAGAGGATGTGAAGTGTAATTGCTCCTCTTTGAACCGAGAGGGACTTGGTGACCCTCTTGGTCAGCACTGGAGAGTGGAATGTTACACACAACACTGAGAGGCTGAATGTATCCAGTAATCAATGATAGATGATAGGGCACGGAGTGATTGGAGGTACAAAGTCATGTGATGAAGCCTCATAGAAACATAGAAAACCTACAGCACAATACAGGCCCTTCGGCCCACAATGCTGTGCTGAACACATACTTACTTTAGAAATTACCCAGGCTTACCCATGGCCCTCTATTTTTCTAAGCTCCATGTACCTATCCAGGAGTCACTTAAAAGATCCTATCGTATCCGCCTCCATCACCGTCGCCGGCAGCCCATTCCACGCACTCACCATTCTCTGTGTAAAAAACTTACCCCTGACATCTCTTCTGTACCTACTTCCAAGCACCTTAAAACTATGCCCTCTCATGCTAGCCATTTCAGCCCTGGGAAAAAGCCTCTGACTATCCACACAATCAATGCCTCTCATCATCTTATACACCTCTGACAAATCACCTCTCATTCTCCATCACTCCAAGGAGAACAGGCCACTTTATTTGAATTATTTACTTTATTTGCATTGATCCACTTCCTTTTCCCAATTTGTAATCTTAAGTTTCTCTTGTTATAATTCTTCTTTACGTATGGAGATCAGGCCTATGTGGTGAATCAGTATGGCTCCTCTCCCAGATAGCTTGCAGATAAAGAAGCTGACACTAGGGACTATATATGGTGGGTTTTCATTGCCTCATGAAGTGCCTCGAAGTGCTCACAAGCACACCTTAATCCTCCTGTATTTCTCCGCTCTGCACCACACTGCACCTTCCAAGCTTTTCTACAATACCCCTAGACTTCACTTCATGCACTTATTTGTCAGTAAGAGCTGTTACATCAGAACTCTGCTGATGGTCTCTTGTTACCTAAAATCTCCAGTTGTCATTTGCCTCAATGACTCCCACCTTGGGAGAAAGCTCATATCAGGACTCTTATTATCAGGAACACAGAGATACTGACCACCCAAAAACACTTTCCAAACTACTTCAGTATAGGAGTACCTACCTTTAAGGAGATTGAATCTTAAAATATCATTTCAATGGCATCATTTATAGGACCTTCAGGTGATGAAACAGCTTCTGAAGTACAGTAATGAAGGCACATATGTAGGAATGCTCTGTTACTCATTTAAAAGAAATTGAAACTAAAATTTCATCCTTTAAGCAAGGAGGATGAGAGAAAGCACTTTAGGAGTCAAGTTCCAGTTTAATGATCATGCAGGCATACATAAATATAACATAAATGTTCCTCTAGGGCCAAAGTGCAAAACACATTACCAACAGCACACAGCACAAATAGCACATATTGTTATGATTTCAGAAAAACGCAGACTCACAAGGAACAAAAAAAAAACAGGCCAAGTCCCTGAGTGGCACGTCTGTAGAATTGATGGTACGTTATCCTGGTCTAGCTTGCTCTTTCTCCTCCTGAGCAAACATCGGAGGGAAACACCAACGGGAGGGGCAAGCTTCCAACCCAGTGCGGATTCCAGAGCACCCCTCAGAGCCTCTCCCTCACCACCTCAATGTCTCCTCTCCTGGTGGGCTAAAACAGGCGGCTCCCATGGCCATTGTGTCTGTGCACAACTACATATATGTTAAATAAGGCACGGAGGCGGGAGATGGCTTTAACTGGTGTACTCACATTGCAGTGAGAGCGAGTGAGAGAACAACGTGCATGTGAAGACCACAGACCAATATATAGTGCTGGGGGGTGGGGGTAGGGTCATTGCTCTAAAAGAAGTAGATTCATACATTACAAAGGCCTCGGACTAGTCCTTGCCACAACTGAGGCAGTGCACCTCTCATGCCATTAGTCTCACCAATGAACCGGACTTGCATTATTCCACATTACCAATGTTCAACAGGGTCCTGTGATCACAAGGAAAAATTCCAAGACAATCCCTTGCACTGTGCACCTTCTCATCACAATGGTATGCAACAACACAACAAGTCTAGGCAACAACACAACAAGTCCAGCTCCATTGCTATCGAGCAACTCACTGATAGGATAGTCCTGTAGTTCTTGGTATTCAGCAGTGATTTGCGATCATAAAAAAGACACACAAAACAAACAAATACACCTTTGATTGGACTTGGCATCCAAGTATGCTACTCACCAGAATTTGAGCAGAAATTATTACTGGATTAGAGTCACTCAGAACAATGCCCAACATAACTAACTGCCTGTTTTTGTCTTTTTTTTGTCATATTGCCTCACTCTGCAATGATGATAGTCAATGCTTTTGACACCAGGATTCCTCAAGTGCTTAGCAGAACTTGGTTCTCGAGAAGCATTAGCGATTTATCTTTAATGGATGGTGTATGAAAGGTCGGTATAATACACACTTTGTACTGTGGCCAGTCTCTAATTGCCAGCTATTCCAGCTTTGCAACTTACACCTACAATACCCATAAGTTCTTTTCTCTGCTTTTCTGGTCATCCTGGATTTTTAACTAATAGTTTATGAGCGATCGAATCCTTTCAATGCCGGCATTCATCCCCAATTGCCCAGGATTGGGTTGCAGTTAAGATCTACCATCTTGGTTGCCAGTAGTTGTGTTTGAGTCACACTGGGAAAGGATGGCAGATTCCCTTCCTTCCCTCTAGGACCCGGTGAACCAGGTGACAATCTTTTAGTTTCGTGGTCACAGTGATTTTTTTCATCCATTTCCTTACTTGTAATTTCATTTATCTCTGCTGCTTACACCTCCACCAGATATTTTGTTATTCACTGTCATCAATCACCCTCTTTCAGCTGACTTCTCTTGTGTCATTGACTCTCTCCAACCTTCATTCTATCAAAGACATTTCCTTCGGTTCTCTCCGCACCAGCTTCAGCATCTATGCGGCTTGACGAACGGCTTCTGTCCCTTGATGTGGAGCTGCTCATATAAAGGATATGTCCATAAGAGCATTAGGCATAGGAGCAGAATTAGGCCATTCAGCCCATCGAGTCGGCTCCGCCATTCCATCACGGCTGATCCCGGGTTCCACTTAAACCCCATACACCTGCCTTCTTGCCATATCCTTTGATGCCCTGACCAATCAGGAAACTATCAACCTTAAATATACCCATGGACTTGGCCTCCACCACAGCAGTCCACAGATCCACTATTCTCTGGCTAAAAAAAAATCCTCCTTACCTCTGTTCTAAAGTGTCACCCCTAAATTTTGAGGCTGTGCCCTCTCGTTCTGGTTACCCCCACCATAGAAAACATCCTCTCCACATCTACCCTATCTAGTCCTTTCAACATTCGGTAGGTTTCAATGATATCCCCATGCATTCTTCTAAATTCCAGTGAGTACAGGCCCAAAGCTGCCAAATGCTCCTCATATGTTAACCCCTTCATTCCCAGAATCATCCCTGTGAACCTCCTCGGGACTCTCTCCAACGACAACACATCCTTTCTGAGATATGGGGCCAGAAAACTCTTGACAATACTCCAAGTGTGGCCTGACTAGTGTCGTATAAAGGCTCAGCATTATCTTCTTGCTTTTATATTCTATTCCCCTTGGAATAAATGCCAACATTGCATTTGCCTTCTTTACTACAGACTCAACCTGTGAATTAACTTCCTGGGAGTCTTGCACAAATGTCAGGAAATGATTGCACATTACCTAACAGACACTTTTTTAGCCATAGTGGTTTCTTGTTTGCCATTTCTAACACCATCTATACATTCCCAATTTACATAAATTCATGTTGCCACCATGCTCTTCCATTATTTTCTGAATATCCTGCTATCACTTCCTTAATAGATTCTAGCACTTACCTATTAGGTCAGGATAACTCAAATGGTTCCCCATTTTGCCTAATTGACATGCAGATTAATCATCCTTCCAATTGGTGCAACCTTGTCACATGCACTCAAATATCTCAGTTTATACTCTGGCTTAGTTTACGATGACCATTCTGTCCTATCCACATTGTTATTTCCCACAGGGACCACAACTAGATCTTCCTCCTCCCACTGTTGAGTCCTTTTCCAACACTAAGCAGACGTCCTTAAGCCTGGCATCCAAAATCCCTTGTGATCTATGCCCATAGCTGCAGTGAAGGGTGTCTACAACTACACTAAATTCGTAAGCCACACTACCAAACACTGCTAGCAAAAACAAAACAGGAGACTTCAACCTAAGCATCAAACACAAGAAAGTTTGGACAACAGTCTCCAGTCAAACACTATAATATTTTATTCTGTAGTGTCCTGGATTCCTTCCACACTCAACTGTTCAGGCAGCACCTGTGGGGAGAGAACATAGTCAAGGGATTGGGCTAGAGGGGCCCTTCATCAGAACTTGAAAAGTAAGAAAGAATGCATGTTTTACCTTGCAGGGAATGAGGGAGATGGAGCGAATTTAGGGTGCAGAGCAAAGTTGGGTAACAATTATTCTAAAAACTGGCAATTTGAGGCACAACAAAATAAAGAAACATTGAAATAGAAAAATCCAGCCACATGTGGGGAGAGGGAGATATATTGAGGAGTCATTATGGAAAATTATTAAATTCAGTACCAAGAGTTGAGGGCTACAAGGTGCCTTTACAAAGTATTAAGTGTTATTCTTCAAGTTACATTAGGTTAGGCTTCATTGAAGCAAAACAGAAAACTAAGGCCTGAAGGATCAGAGTAGGATAGGTAATTAAAGTGGTAGGTAAGAGGAAAGTCACATTAAGTCTAATGTGTTGCAAACTGTGCTCGCAATGTGGTCAAGCAAATCATATTACAGGGTAGCATTATCAAGGACATTGCTAATGGAACTGAACACTGGATAAGAGAATAGCTTCTTCTTAATCTTATTATGAACATATCCCAAAACAGAAGGGAGCCAGCAGGAAACATATGGCAGGGTTCACAGTACCACTCTGTGGCTTACACACTTGATGAATGGTACTATTTTGTTGGCTTACTGTGGTAGCTTATTTAGATTTACTGTTTTCTGTGGTTTGCTAGTTTTAGATGTGGCCTGCTCATGTTTTCAGACTATCATCTGAAAAAAATTAAAGCAAGATTAAACTGGAATAAAAGCTCTAAATTTGGGGAAGGCCAATTTTACTAGACTGAGAAGTGATTTAGCAAAATCGAAGTGGATTCAGCTATTTTCTGGTAAATCTGTCTCAGCAGAATGGGGAGGGATCCAAAAAGGAGATTCAAGTGGTTCAGGGAAATGCATTTCTATAAAGAAGGACAAAACTGTCAGATCCAGAGATCCCTGACAGGTCCATGCCAGAGGGCACCAAAGGAAGATGACAGTTGTGATGGGCTGTGTGAAGAGTAAAGGAAGTGTAGAGTGAAATGTTAAAAAGGGAAATTAGGAAAGAAAACAGAAGATAGCAAAAAAAAATACTTCCAGATGAAAAACAAAACAGAATGATCATTTTTATGTAAAGAGCAAGACAATAATTAAGTAAAGAGTTGGGCTTTTTAAGGACCAACTAAATAATCAATGCTGAAAAGCGAAGGATTTGGGCTGTGTTCTTAAGAATACTTTGCAATGGTGTTTATGAAAGAAAGAGAGATGAACAGATAGACATGCAGGGGAGATGATAATGAAACTGTAGTTGAGAAGGAAGTGTGTGAAATACTAGATGTGAACATCATAATATATATATATAAGTCTTATTGTAATGAAGAAGTGCTCAATCTTGGGGAGGCTACTGCCCATGATGAAGATGACTGAGTCTGCAACCTTCTGCAGCTTTTTCTGATCCTATGCAGAGGCCCCTCTGTACCAGAGAGTGATGCAACCAGTCAGAATGCTCTCCATAGTACATCTGTAGAAATTTGCAAGATTCTTTGATGACATGCCAAATCTCTTAAAACTCATAATGAAGTATAGCCGTTAGCATGCTTTCTTTATAATTGCATCAACATGTTGGGCCCAGGATAGATTTTCAGAGACGTTGACACCCAGGAGCTTGAAACTGCCACCCTTTCCATTGCTGATCCCTCAAAGAGTACTGGTGTGCATTCACCTGACCTCCTCTTCTTGAAGTCCACAATCAATTCCTTGGTCTTACTGACATTGAGTGCAAGGTTGTTGTTGCAACAGCACTCAATCAGCTGATATAGCTCACCTCCATATACCTTTTCGTCACCATCTGGCATTCTGCCAACAATGGTTGTGTAATCAGCAAATTTATAGATGGTGTTTGAACAGTGCGGTGGTGTTGACTGTCAGCGAGGAGGAGGAAATGGCAAAGGCTCTGATCTCACAAGAAGTATTGGAGAAACAACAGATCAAGCAGTATCTATGGAGGGAAATGGATAGTCGACATTTCAGTTTGAGACCATCTGGAATGGAAGGAAAGGGGGAGATGGCCAGCATAAAATGGTGGAAGAAGGAATAGAGCAAGAGCTGGCAGGTGGATTGAGGGATGTAATAGGGAGATGAGGGTGGGAACAGTATCAGAAGCTGGGAGGTGGCAGGTGGAAATGATAAAGGGCTGAAGATGGTGAAGCAACACACACAAAATGCTGGAGGAACTCAGCAGGCCAGGCAGCATCTATGGAAAAAAGTACAGTCAATGTTTCAAGCTGAAACCCTTCGGCAGGACAATGGAGCATGGAATTAAGGGAAAAATGTGGCAAAGAAAACTAGTTAGAGGAGTGTGTGGGTGATGGACAGATGGAGAGGGAATAAGAAACCATTGCATCCAGTGCTCCCGTTGCAGCCTTCTATACATTGGTGAGACCTGACATCGTTTGGAGTCCTGCTTTATTGAGTCCTCTATTCTGGCAACCATTTTAATTCCACTTTCCATTCCCACACCAACATGTTTGTCCATGGCCTCCTCTACTGCCAGGTTATAGCCAAATGGAAATTGGAGGAATGACACCTCATATTCCACCTGAGCAGTCTCTAACCTGATGGCATGTGCACTGAATTCTCAGACTCCTGGTAACCGCTCCCCCTCTGTTCCTTTTCCCCTATTTTTCTATTTCCCCCTCTTTTCTCTCTTTTCCTGATCCAACTGGCTCCCATCACCCCGTGTTTTCCCCTCCCCCTCTCTCTTCATCTGCCTATCACTCATATACTCTTCCCATCTCTGCCCCTCTCCACCTCCCTCACTGGAATTGATTAAGGGGTATACTGGCCTAATATAGAATTGGGATCAACTTTTATTTATTTGTTTTATTTTGCATGAAGCAGCAACGTAAAAATATACTATCGAATATGTAAATGAGATCATCATGTTAAAAATAACGCTGAACGGAAATCTAAAAATGCAGATGTTGCAAGTCAGAAATAAAAACAGAAAATGCTGGAGACCGTCAGCAGGTTGGGCTGCATCTATGGAAAGAAAAGCAGAGTTAATCCCTTAGTTTGTGTGGTCTATTTCCAGCATTTTCTTGTTTATATATCCGTGACATGTAAGGCCCCCCCCACCATTGGGCATTGTCACAGGAAAGCAGAATCCATCCATCATCAGGGACCCCCACCACCCAGAACATGCTCTCTTCTCACTGCTGCCATCAGGAAGAAGGTACAGAAGCTTCAGGACTCACACCACCTGGTTCAGGAACAGTTACTAACCTTCAACCATCAGGCTCTTGAACCAGAGGGGATAACTTCACTCAACTTCACTCGCCCCATCACTGAAACGTCCCCACAACCAATGGACTCACATTCAAGGACACTTCAACTCATGTTCACCCCCTCATTTTAGAATTAGAATCAGGTTTAATATGACTGGCATATGACATGAAATGTAATAACATTATGGCAGCAGTACAGTGAAATACATGATAAATAAATATAGAGAAAAAAACTGAATTACTTACATTAAGTATACAGCATATATGCCTAATAAATAGTTAAATTAAAATACATTGTGCAAAAAAAAAGAAATAAAAAAGTAGTGAGGTAGTATATGCAAACACGGTAGTATTTGCATGAGGTAGTATTCATGGGTTCAATGTCCATTTGGAAATTGGATGGCAGAGGGGAAGAAGCTGTTCCTCAATCATTGAGTGTGTGCCTTCAGGCTTCTGTACCTTCTTTTCAACAGTAACAATGAGAAGAAGACATGTCCTGGGTGGTGGGGGTCCTTAACGATGGACACTGCCTTCCGAAGGCACCACTCCTTGGAGATGTCTTGGATACAACGGAGGCTGGTACCCATGATGGAGCTGACTAATTTTACAAGTTTCTGCAACTTACTGCATCTTGTGCAGTAGCAACCCCACCCCCTTATACCAGATGGTGATGCAGCCAGTCGGAATGCTCTCCATGGTCCAATTGTAGAAG
Organism: Mobula hypostoma; assembly: GCF_963921235.1. Lineage (NCBI taxonomy): Eukaryota > Metazoa > Chordata > Chondrichthyes > Myliobatiformes > Myliobatidae > Mobula > Mobula hypostoma. The sequence goes on along the minus strand of NC_086097.1, from coordinate 229,366,727 downwards.
TTTTCGAGCATTTCAGTTGACAAACCAAATCTCCTCAAACTCCAAATGAAATATAGCCGCTGTCTTACCTTTTTATAGCTGCATCAACATGTTGTGTCCTCAAAGATATTGACACCCAGAAACTTTAAATTGCTCACTCTCTCCATTTCTGCTCCCTCTATGAGGATTGGTTCTTGGTCCCTTGTCCTACCTTTTCTGAGGTCCACAATCAGCTCTTTGGTCTTACTGACACTGAGCTCAAGGTTGTTGCTGTGACACCACTCAACTTAACTGGTATCCCCTTTCTTGCTTCTGTCTGCCCTTTCGCCACCATCTGAAGTTCAGCCAACATAGGTTTTATCATCAGCAAATTTATAGATGGCATTTGAGCTATGCCTAGCCACACAGTCATGGGTGTAGAGGGAGCAGAGCTGGGGGCTAAGCACACATCCCTGTGGTGAGCCAGTGTTGATTGTCGGAGAGGTGGTGACATTAATACCAGTCCGCACAGATTGTGGTCTTCCGGTTAGGGAGCCGAGGATCCAGCTGTAGAGGGAGGTACAGAGGCCTAGGTTCTGTAGCTTTTCAATCAGGACTGCAGGAACGATGCTGTTAAACACTCAGTCAATAAACAGCATCCTGACACAGGTATTTGTATTGTCCAGGTGATTCAAGGTCATATGGAAAGCCATTGAGATTGTGTCTACTGTAGATCTATTGTGGCGATAGGCAAATCGCATTGGGTCCAGGTCCTTACTGAGACAGAAGTTGATTCTAGCCATGACCAACCTCTCACAGAATTTCATCACCACAGAGGCGATCAAAAAGCTGTATGAAAAGGAAGGACAATTATTAAGGAGGCAGAAAATTAATCTCAGGGTTGTATGTGGTGACATATACGTACAGTACTTTGATAATAAATTTGCTTTGAACTTCGAAGTTTGAAAATACACTGAGTTTTGGCGACTCTGATGTTACTCTTTCCTCTCAAACAATAGTTCTGAATACAAACAGGATGTTGATCCCAGCTGAAAAGTGGAATCGTGTTATTGCCTACTATGGACTTACCAAATACCATGGCATTTAGTAATTTGTACATATGCTACAAATAGAGCATTCTACATATGGAAGGAGGCTGGGAATCCAGACGTATATTATCCAACTGAAGGAGATTCTGCCCTGAAAACCTGTGGTATGCATTCCATCAGATCCATTACTGAAATTGTTATTGATATTCTCATTTAGTCTTGGAGCCACTAGCTGCATTAATGCTGTTTGCATTAATTGAGCAGATACCCTAATAAAAAAAGTTTGACAGTTATGTGAAGTCGATATACAGTACAGTCTGCATAATTTCCTTAGAGTGGCAGATAGTTTTCTTTGCTTGGAATTGTATGGTTTGCATATGTACCCATCCTGCACCTAACCCCAGAAGATAAGTCTGCCACATGCATCGGGGAGTGGACATTGGGAACTTTGGGCCACTGTCAGAGTCTTCTAGTGGCTGCATTTCATTTACTCACTCCAAGCTCCACAGGTTCAAAATAATCTGAACTATTTAGAGTCAAAAGTAATAAAGTATTTATTAAGGCATGCAGTGAATCACAGAGGTAGGTCCAAATGAATTGCTGCCAGATGGTAAACTGTCAATGGGAAAACAACAGCTGGATGCTGAGTGATGGAAGCTTAAGCTGAACTCTGCACTTAGCAGAAAAATAACAGTAGATGAAGACAATGTTTACAAAGAACATAGAATATCACAGCACAGCACAAAGTCTTCAGCCCACGCCGCTGTGCCAGGTTTTTTAACCTCCTCGAAAATCCTCGGGTGCCGCGGAAGCGTCGCAGTTAGCGTGAAGCTATTACAGCTCAGGGCAGTTCTGAGCTTGGAGTTCAATTCCAGCACCATTCTGTGAGGAGTCCCTGTACATCCTCCTCACTGAATGTGTGGGCTCATTGGTTTCCTCCCACAGTCCAAAGACTGGCTAATTGGTCATTGTAAATTGTCTTCTGATTCAGCTGAGAGTTAATTGGGTTTGTTGGAGGTTGTTGGGGCAGTATGGCTAGAAGGGCCAGAAGGGTCGGCTCCATGTTGTATTGTTAAATAAATAAAAAAGCTAATCTCATCTTTCCCTCCTATATAACCCTCTATTTTTCTATCATCCATGTGACTATCTAAGAGTTTCTTAAATCCCCCTAATGTATCTGCTTCAACCACCACCCCTGGAAGAGTATTCTGCACACCACCATTTTCTGTGTAAAAAATCTTACCTCCGCCATTCCCCCCCCCCCCAATACTTTCCTGCAATTATTTTGAATGACAGCTCTTTGCATTAGCCATTTTCTCCCTGGGGAAAAGTCTATTAACACGATCTATGCCTCTTATCATCTTGTACAGCCCCATCAAATCACCTCTTATCCTCCTTCACTCCAAAAAGAAAAGCCTTCTTTTTCTTCTTGTTCTTGTTCTTGTTTTACAGCAGTTGGCACCCAGCTTAATGGTGCATTACCACCACCTTCTTCTCCAGAGGGTGCAATAGACTTACATTCCAAATTCCTTCACCCAATCACGCGCGCGTGCGCGCGCGCACACACACACACACACACACACACACACACACACACACCCTAACCTACATTTTATCCTCCCATCTTTGGCCATCCTAGTACCCTATTCCTGCTTATTCATCATATCCTATAAAAAACCCCTGTACCCCTTAAGAAAGCTAAAAATACCCTGACCTGTGCTCTCTCACCCATGTCCAGCAACCCTTTAATGTGAGTTCCTGCACCCCCAATTCCCTTAGATTGATTATCATCATCTCTCTCTGTATCCCATACTTCCTGCAACTCAGAACTAAATGTTCTACTGATTCCACTTCTTGACATTCCCCTCACAAAATCCTGTCTGGTGTTTCCTTATCATTTTCAATGTTTTGTTTAACGTACAGTGCCCTAGCCTTAACCTAGTCCACACAGTCTCCTCTCTTCTGTATCCACTACCTACCTAGCACCTGCAACACTTTTTTGCATTTGATATAAACGCCTCTCTTTCCCCTCCCTGTCCCACCTTTCTTGCCACATTTGGTTGATTTTTTCCCAGATTACACACTTAACCTCTGCTTTACTGATACTAATGTGCATTTCTATATTTTCTTTCTTTAATGCCCTCTTTGCCGACTCATCCACTCTCTCATTCCCCTTCACCCCTACATGTGCTGGAACCCGTAAAAATTTTACCTGACCTCCCTGATTTGCAATTCTTCTGACTGACTGAAGGACATCATAAAGTACATAAAGAAAAGCCTTAGCTTGCTCAACCTATCCACATATGACATGCCTTCTTTTCCAGGCTGGTCCTGGTAAATCTCCACTGCACCCTCTCTAAATCTTCTACATCTTTCCAATAATGAGGCAACAAGAGCTAAACACAAAATTCCAAGTGTGGTCTAACCAGAGTTTTATTGAGCTGCAACATTACCTTGCGGCTCTTGAACTGAATCCCCTGACTACTGAAAGCCAACGCACCACATGCCTTCTTAGCAATCCTATCATCTTTATTGTGGTAGAATAGTGTAACTGGAGGCCAATTTGCCAAGAACATTCATAAGAAATGTTAGCAAACGAGGGTTTTGCTAAAAGCAGTGGGAATGGGATCTCGATAATCCACGGATGATGCTACATCTCTGCCCTGGGGATACAATTATGAGGATGAACAAATATGTGATACCGTACTCTGCCTTCATAAGTGCTGTGTGCCCTGAAGCATGAATAAAAGTGTTGTAAACAAAACAAACAGCCTACTGTGACTAAAATGAAATGTTCATGCAAATAAGATAAATGTACCTTCTAGTAAAAATGACTGTCATACCCTGGACCAGGAGAGAACAGGTTAACATCTGTAGATGAGTTGTTTCTTGAAAATAACAGAGGATGGGCCATTTTCACCAAAAAAAAGATAATAACAAAATATGAGTAAATGGAAAGATGGAGTAAAAATTGAAAAGAAGGAGCTATTAGAAAGGGTTAATGCAGACAAGATATTCGATCTGGGAGGAATAGAAAGGTGGGGTGGAGATTTCTGCAAGGTTGAAGCAAGTTTTCAGTCTCCCTGGGATATGCAAGAGTGCCAGAAGACTAGAAAATGGTCATTGTGAAAGGGATGTACGGGAACACCACGCAAAGAGGATGCAAAGAATTTTGATACAGGCGACAAGATCGTGACTATTTAATTGAGGAAAATAGAGAAAAACTAATCCTCTGGACCAAGAATCAGGGCACACAGATTGAAAATTTAAGGCTACAGGTGGAATGATGGACACTTTTTCAATCTGAGTGTAGTTAGGATCTGGGATTCATTGACTACAAGGGTGGTGGAAAAAGAGTTGGTCATAGTATAGACACTTGTGAAAAAGGCGTTACAGGGCCATGGGGAAAGAGCTGGGGAGTTGGATTGCTTGGATTGTTTTACCTGGGGACAGCTTGGCTTCTGCGCTACTACTATTTGCACTGTTCAATGGATTTGTAAATTCTGAAGTACTGGGAGCAACAGGGTTGCAGTGATCATTATAAGTACCTTCTCAGCTTTAATATCTGTGTCTAATTGATAGCAGCTAAAACATTTCAGAAGATTTAACTTCTCTGAACCAGAGAAGCTTATTCATTTTTTATTTATTTAGAGATACAGCACAGTAACAGGCACATCAGTCCAAAACGGGGAGGAGAAGATGGCGACGTGACGCAGCATGCGTAGCTGCTTCGAATTGATGTTGTATTTGTTAAAAAGGGGCCGTGCACGATCCTGATTTGATGGAGATGGACGTGAGAAGCACGGAGGAACATCTGGAAGAACTTCTGAAATGCCTGCTTCGCTGCCGCTGCTACTGTGCGATCGAGAATCTCCGGAGGGGAAAGTCCCAAATCCTTGGCTTTGCCTATTGCCGGGGCCAGGGTCAAAGTGCTCGGCAGAGATGGTGCTCGGTGCTCGGTGTCGGAGGCTCGAAGTCTTCGGACAGACTCAGAGTCGGACTGTGGTCGGGTGCTTCCAAGATGCTGCATCGGCATGTTTGCGGCGCTAGAAGCTCATGGCAGGGAGAGTTTCTCCCTTCAACCATCTGCATGAGATGATGGGACTTTTGAGAGACTTTGAGACTTTTTTTTACAGTGCCCATGGTCTGTTCTTCATCAAATTATGGTATTGCTTTGCACTGTTGTAACTATATGTTATAATTATGTGGTTTTTGTCAGTTTTTTTTAGTCTTGGTTTGTCTTGTGTTTCTGTGATATCATTCTGGAGGAACAAATTGTATCATTTCTTAATGCATGCATTACTAAATGACAATAAAAGAGGACTGCGTGTCCTCATAATCTAAAAAAAATGCCCACTTTGCCCAATACACCCACTAACTTACTAATCTGTATGTCTTTAGAATGTGGGAAAAAGTGAGAACCAGAGGAAACCCATGCAGTCACGGGAAGAAGGTACAAACTCCTTACAGACAGTGATGGCATTGAACCCAGGTTGCTGGTGCGGTAATAGCATTACATGCCACCCATCGGCATTGGATAATCCTCTCATTAACAGGGTAATTACTCCTTAAAGTTAGCTCTGACTCCAATGGACAATTAATGTGCAAATTCAGCAAAATCATAAAACATATATTAGCTGCTGCTTTCATGGTTGTGAAGTGCGACAATTCACAATTTATGGGGAACCTTGTCTTCAAAAGACAATTTACACATTAATAATGGCTACCGGAAAGAAGACTCAGCATTATTTTGGTAGCAGATTCCAGGCCATCATGTTAAACCGATGAGTGATACATTGCCAGTTCAAAGATTAGCCTGCCCTGCCCATTTATCTATTAGTGTATGAAATGCTAAAAATCCATTAAGCCATTAACATAGGAGATGACACGTGTGTTCAAAAGGCAGATATCTATTGTGCTTCAGGAGGGAGGTTTTCTGTTTCTAATTGGAAGTGCATGGTAATTATACTGTATGAGCTGAAAGTAAGATGAAACTATCAAATAAAGGCACTATTTCAACATTAAGGAGAAAAAGATGCATCAGTTTACAAAATGTAATGTTATGTGTTTTACCAGATCAGCACTTCTACTCAACTTGGACTTGTCTTTTTTTCTCTCACAGTGGCTCCTCAAATCCATTAGTTCTTCCTCTGGTTAGAAAGATGGGATGAACAAATTGGTGGTATCTCTCTCCATCTTCAGAAACAAATCCTACTGAGAGCTAGAATAACATTTTTTTTTTGCTGAAGGAGGATGTAATATCAACTCTATGAAAGCAGAATGATCTAATTACTGGGCTGACTCAGAACTATTCATCTCTACTGACACATATTAGTTGCAGAGTTCGTCAGCCCATTAATCCCAGTCCATAATAAAATATCATAAAGGCTTACATCTTAACAGAGATCATTCAGGCCATTGCATCTATACTAGCTCTTTTCAGTGGTAGTACTTTCACTTTACCCTTTTCACTACAGGTCTTGCAGTGTTACTAGGCTCTTGAAAAGGCAAATAAAAACATCTGAAGAAAGATGATATTGTAGGAGGTAACCCTCAACCAAAAATTCTGCCTGGCACCTCAATATTTCAACAGTCATGTCACAAGGTATACCAACATTAATATGCACTGCAGTCACTGACAAGAGTTTGGCAAAGAATACAGCGGAATATAAATCACTTGCAGATATGGACAGAGGAATGGCAGATGGAGTTTAAACCGGATAAATGTGAAGTGTTGCACCTTGGTAGGTCAAATGCAAAGAGTCAGTACGCTGTTAAGGGAAACTCCCGTAACAGTGTTGATGTGCAGAGGGATCTTGGGGTCAAGTTCACAGCTCCCTGTAACTGGCTACACAGGTTGACAGGGTGGTTAAGAAGACAGATGACATGCTTGTTTTTATTCATTGAGGCATTGAATTGAAAAGTCAGGAAGTTATATTGCAACTTCACAAAACTCTATTTAGGCCACATCTGGAGTACTGCATACAGCTCTGGCTGATGTTGAGGCTTTGGAGAGGGTGCATAAGAGGTTTACCAGGATACTCTCTAGTCTCAGAGGGCATGTGCAATGAGAGTTTGGACAAACTTTGGTTGTTATCTCTGGAGCAGCAGCAGTTGAGGAGAGATCTTATTGAGGTTTATAAGATTATGAGAGGCATAGATAGAGTAGACAGACAGTATCTTTTCCCCAGGGTTGAAATGTCTAACACCACAGGGCATGCATTTAAAGTGAGCGAGGGTAATTTCAAAGAGAAGTCAGGGGCAAGTTTTTCACACAGAGGAAGGTACATACCTGGAATGCACTGCCTGAGGTGATGGTAGATACATTATGGACTTGTACAAGGCACATAAATCTGAGGAAGATGGAAGTATTTGGACATTGTGTAGGCAGAAGAGGTTAGTTTAATTGGCCATTTGATTACTAATTTAATTGGTTCAGCACAACATTGTGGGCCGAAGGGCCTGTTTCTATGTTGTACTGTTTTATTTCTGGACTTGAGCTCTATGGAGTTTGAAGGATAAGAGATTACCTGTCTGGTCTGCTCCCATTGACACCTCCCAGCAAGCACATGGAGACACCTCACAGTCTCCACCTAGCTAATAGGATTCAGATGCTGCTTGTTCCAGACTCATCACCTGCAGCCTATTTAACCCCAGTCCTCATCCACTGTCCTTGTACTGAATTGAATTGATTTGACTTTATTACTTACATCCTTTGTATATATGCAGAGTAAAAATCTTTATGTTATATCTCCATCTAAGTGTACAATGTGCAATTTAAGGTAATTTGTAATTAATAGTATGCACAACAGGGCAGTCATTGTAGCATAGAAATACAATTATATCAGCATGAATTAATCAGTCTGATAGCCTGGTGGAGGAAGCTGTCCCGGAGCCTGTTGGTCCTGGCTTTTATGCTGCAGTACCGTTTCCCAGATGGTAGCAGCTGGAACAGTTTGTGGTTGGGATGACTTGAGTCCCCAATGATCCTTTGGACCCTTTTTACACACCTGTCTCTGTAAATGTCCTGAATAGTGGAAAGTTCACATCTACAGATGTGCTGGGTTGTCCGCACCACTCTCTGCAGAGTCCTGCGATTGAGGTAAGTACAGTTCCGGTATCAGGCAATAATGCAGCCAGTCAGGATGCTCTGAATTGTACCCCTGTTGACAATTCTTAGGATTTGGGGGCCCATAGCAAGCCTCCTCAACCATCTGATGTGAAAGAGGCGCTGTTGTGCTTTTCTCACCACACAGCCGGTATGTACAGACCACATGAGATCCTTGGTGGTGCGTTTGCCAAGGAACTTAAAAGCTGTTCACCCCTCAACACAGATCCATTGATGTCAATAGAGGTTAGCATTCATTCCATTCAATCCATTCCTCCTGTAGTCCACAACCAACTCCTTTGTTTTTGTGACATTGAGGGACAGGTTGTTTTCTTGACACCACTGTGTCAGGGTGATGACTTCTTCTCTGTAGGCTGTCTTGTTATTATTTGAGATTAGTATCATCAGCAAAGATAATAAGCAGATTGGAGCTGTGGGTGGTAACACAGTCATGGTTATACAGAGAGTAAAGGAGGGGACTTAGGACAGAGCACCGAGGGTCACCTGTGTTGAAGGTCAGAGGGGCAGAGAAAGGGAGCCCACTCTTACCACTTGCTGGGATCGGACAGGAAGTCACTCACTGAACCAGCTAGCCTTGACCAGTTGCTCCTAGCCTTCACCTTCCTTGCCTGTTATGCTTAGTTTCTGTTCTCTTGTGCTTTGTGGAAATTCACGGCTTGTTATTTTGCAGTCTTTTATTAAAGACACTTCACCACCACTCTCATTCTCTGCCAACGAATCTCTCCAAACCTTGTGTGGTAGAGGTGGACATGTCTGACGTGGGTGTCAGGGCCATCCTTTCCCTTAAAGGACGGAGCACGAAGATACATCATTGTGCTTTCTTCTCATGCAAATTCAACCCCACACAACACCATTATGGAGTAAGAGAAGGGAACTATTTGCAATTAAGTGGGCTTTGGTGGAATGGAGATATTGGCTGATTGGAAATACTAAGCCCTTCCTGATCTGGACTGACCACCAAAACCTCATATCCATATAACAGACCCATGAACTCAACCCACGTCAGGCTCACTGGACCCTCTTTAAGCAATTCAACTTCACCATCTCCTACCGACCAAGAACGCAAAGTTACAACAGTTTAACTCAGGTGAAACAGAGTTTGACTCTTAGACCATCATTCCATCCTCTCAGATCCCTGCCCCGATCGTCTGGGACCTCGTGTGTTAGCCGGAGAAGGCCCTATAGCAAGAGCCTGCTCCAGCTGACACACCTGACCATTGCATATACATGCTGTCGGCCATGGGCTCTAAGGCACTCAACTGGGCCCATTCCTTATCCCGCTCTGGCCATCCAGGTGCACGATGGTCTTTGGAATTTCTGTGGTGCCAGTTCTAGTGGCCTAACGTGATCGCAGATGTATGTCAGCTTGTCGCTGCCTGCCCTCAGTGTGCCTGGTCCAATTCCTCCAATGAGTGGGTTTCTGGGCTCCAGCAACCCCTACTGTTACGTACATGTCGCGTCCTTTTGACGGCAGTTGGCCCACCTTTGGTCCCCACCTGGCACTCAGCTCTCACCTGTGGCTCCCCGTGGCTGTCTGCATGCGACACCCTGGGCAACAGCTTCGACAAGCTGGCTAAACCAGGTGAGGGTAGCCGACGGGTTTCAAACCCTTGATGAGATAGGGAGGTGTCCATCCCAGCATGTGAAGACAGACTCCGGCGGATTGAGCGGACGAGACCAATGCAAGGTCCAATAGTCAAGAAAGCAGTCTCTGCAAGCGTTGTGGAACGTGTAGAACAGGACAAGACACAGAAGATGTCCTGGTCATCCACTGAGCCTAGTCCCATCTCCAGTCGTCTCAACTCTTGTTTTGCCACTGGATCCAGATGGGAATTGGGAACAGAGAGTGAGGCTGACGCTGTGCGACTCTTCCTCACTTAAATCCAAACCATGTGTTAGTCTCGACACCATCATCATCATAATAGTGTCGAGGTCTTCATCGACAACAATGATGGACAAACAACAACTGTTACGTACACACAACGGTTTAAATGAACCAGCAGTGACACACCTGGAGTCTGGTTTTGATGTTAAAACCACTATTTATTAGTAACTACTTAATATAGTAACTTAAACCAGGTAAATCCTCTGCATGAGGACTACCAGAATCCTCACTGCGACTTAGGGAGCAGCTTATCAACCACTAGAGGTGGACTTTGGGGAAGCCCCTAGCCAGGGCTTATCCTGAAGCAGGCAGCAGGGAGAAATTTCTGTAGCCACCAGAGTTATATTTGCAATCTGTTTTGAAGATGATTATGATTATGACAGCCTATGGCACATTTTGCTTTGATGAAGTTGTGGACTCGTGACACGGGATGTGGTCTCTATCACTTCTTCTCAACCAATGATAACAGCAAAGCCGGACCAGATAAATTGCTGAGAGATGGTCAGGGGGCTTGTAGATCAAAGAGGTATGGTTGAAAAGATAGTGAGCACTAATACCTCCTATTCCATGATAAGATCACCCCTGTTCTTGCCTTTCAGTTATAGTTGTTCCTTTCCATACTTTGTGGTGCATCAAGTGGAAACCTTGCCGTTTCTTTAGCATTTTTGTCTGTTTTTAACAAGGCTGAGTCGCTAGCTTGAGCTCAACCCAGAACACATGGGAAGCATGCAAAGAGTCGGCCAGATTTGAACCCAGGAACACTTGCCTCTCAGTAAAGTGGGGCAATAGATGTTTGGGCCAATAGCATTGACAGTACTGAAGAAACCATGCATGTTATGGCTGTCAGTGCTCCAACATTCTTCTCTTCTTTTGGACAGCGACTTTCTGTTGGGCCAAGGTCTTCAGCAGTTTATTTTCCATTGAGGCCTGGAAGAGCTTCCAAGGCTTATGTTTAAGGTTTACTTACAGGTGATGCAGTGTCTCCAAGTTCAAGCCTTCTTTACCTACAATTTGCCTGAGTTCACCCTTTTGTGTCTTAGACCTGGAATCCATCCATTCTAATAGAAGAACCAATAGTTAGCCCTTTATTTTCCTTTAATCAGCATTTTTCTAACCATGTTGTTACTTTTTCTCTTACATCATACACGTGGGTTTTCCAAAAAATCATATTCTGAGGCACCTTTTGAAATTCTCTTTTCAATCCGAGATTAAAAATCTCTTAAATGTGTACAATATTAGTCATTAACAAACATTTGCATATTTTACCCTTGTCTTTCGAAATATTCACTAATTTATCTCAAATGATAGATTCTAATAAAGTGTTTTTCATTCTCATGCTTGATGGGAAGGAAGTGTGCAGGTAGTGAAAATTGTTTGTTTGTGATGACATGCACCCAATAGACATCACAACAAAAATAGCCACGTTTATGGGAGTTTCATTCTCCAAAACTGGGCAGGTTTGGTAGAGCTGTTGGGGAGGGCTTAAGCTAATTTGGCAGGGGGATGGAAACTTGAGTGAAAGGGCTAAGGATGGAGCAGTGGATGCAGTGTGTGGTGAGGAAGGACAGACAGATGACAGGCAACATTACAGTCATTGGGATGAGTTGAAGTGTAACAGGGGGCCAAAATCAAAAAGGGCAATGAATACATGAGTGAGGGTGTTATATTTGAATGCACGCAGTATACAGAATAAAGTAGATGATCTTGTAGCGCAGGTATGATGTTGTAGGCATCTCCAAGTCGTAGCTGAAAGAAGACCATAGTTGGGAGCTTAACATCCAAGGATGCACATTGTATTGAAAGGGCAGGCAGGTAAGCAGATGAAGTGGGGTGGCTCTGTCAGTTCAAAATGAAATCAAATTCCCAGAAAGAGGTGACATAGAAGAAGTAGAATCCTTGTGTGTAGAGTTAAGAAAATGCAAGGTAAAAATACCCTGATAGGAATAGTAGCCAGGATATGGGCTACAAATTGCAACAGGAGATAGAAAAGGCACTTAAATTGGCAATGTTGTGATAATCTTGGGGGATATCAATATGTAAGTGGATTGAGAAAATTTGAGGGGGACTTCCGGTAGCGCTCATGGAGTGAAGTCGCGTTCTTGACTCGCTCCATTACCTCTGAGTTTTTTTCTCTATGGTCAGCTATACTTTAATTAACCATTAAGGCATCAACTCTTACAATACTTTGAATTAAACTGAATTCTCCGACAACTGGATGGAACTTAGATCTGCTATGTCTAAGAACAGGAAAAACGGCAAGGATGGTAAACCTCCGGTTAAACTGAAAGGTATGGATTTCCCCCCGACTGAATCACCGGTGACTTTGAAAGCTATATCGGAGTTAATTCAGAGGGAAATTTCAACCTCTGTTAGGGAGATGATTCGTACGGAAATTGCAGACTCTGTTAAAGACCTGATTCATACGGAAATCTCAATTAATCTCCAGAAAATTGCCGATTCAATTGATAAGATGCAAACATCTATTGCGGAACATCAGTCGGCTATATCTGATCTTCAAACATTCGCGCAACAAAGTGAGCTTAAGATGGGGAAAATCGAAGAAACAATTAATGTAATGAAGAAGAAACTTGACTTTCTGACTTTTAAAAACTCTGACTTGGAATCTAGAATGCGACGGCAGAATTTACGAATGATTGGGGTGCGTGAAGCTGTTGAATCTAACAACCCCATGAAGTTTTTTTCTCAACTTTTAAAAGATGCATTCCCTACTGTATTTCCTGACCAACCACCGCTACTGGATCGTGTTCACAGAATCCCATCCTACTCGTCTAGGTCAGATAGACCTAGGCATGTTATTTTACGTTTTCATTACTTTCAAGACAAGGAGAGACTGTTTCGATTCGCTCGATCTAAAGGTTTCATTGATTTTTCGGATCTTAAGTTCCAATTCGTGGAAGATTTCAGTAAACCAATCTGGGACCAACGGGTTCGCTACAGATTTGTGATGTCGGAATTCTATAAGATGGATTTAAGACCAGCGCTGCTGTACCCTGCACGTCTAAGGATTCGCATGTCAGATGGAGCCCTTCGTTTTTTTGATTCTCCATCGGATGCCCAGAGTTATCTGGATCAATTTTCATCTTCAACATCTTAATTGCTATTTTTTTTTAATTATCTCCGTTGATCGGAGGCTGTGAATTGGTTGGTTTTAACTTTTTCGTGCCCTATTTGGGCAGAAAAGTTTATTTTTGATTTCTTAATATGGTTGCTAAACTTTCTTTTCAACTGCGTCATTTCTTCCTTTTCCCAGGGGATTCTGGGTGGTTACTTCCTTTTTGTCATCTTATGTATTTCCTGTGTGGCCTTAAATTTTGTAGTTTTTTTAAAATTTTATTTTGTTTTGCTTTTTATAACTAGTTTATGTCAATAATCTTATTTTTTCTTGTTGTTGTGTTTATTCATGGGTTTGGGGTTTATTGTGGTTTTTTTTTAATATATATTTTCTGGCTTTTGTTCTGTTGTGTGTGTATTTTAATTGAGTTACCTTTTTTTTTTACTTTTTTACTGTTTTACAATTAGCTGATCTTTTTCATATTTATACCTTTTTTTTAGGGAGCGTATACCGGAAGTCATGGGGGTAGTTTTAGCGCTTGCTTCTTTCGGGCGGGTCTGCTTTAGATTTTGCCTTGGGGTCTTGGGGCGGAGGGCGGCGGGAGGGGCTTCACGTTTTAGTTTTTTTCTCTTTGGGCTATATACATTATTGAAGTACTGGTTGCGTCCTTTTTCCCGGTATCTTTTGTATGTTCTGTTTCCTCTCTGGGTTCGTGGGTCGAGCCTATCGTCAATCCTCCTCGCTGTGGGTTGACTTTAGGATTTATGGAGTCTATTATTAATTTTGTCTCCTGGAATACTAACGGTCTTAATCATCCTATTAAAAGGAAAAAAGTTTTTAAAGTGTTCCGGAGACTTAAAGCACAAATTTTATTTTTACAAGAGACCCATGTACGGAGGGGGGACAGACTACGTTTTTTTAAATTCTGGAAGGGACAACAATTTCATTCGAACTCCAATGCTAAGATTCGAGGCGTCTCTATTTTTATAGATTCCTCAGTTACTTTTATACAACAGGATATTATTTCTGATCCGAATGGTAGATTTTTATTGGTTAGTGGTTTACTATTTAATAAAAAAGTAGTTTTGGTTAATGTTTATGCTCCTAATATGGATTGTCCGGAATTTTATAAATCATTGTTTAATCAGTTTCCGAATTTGAACGAGTTTTCATTGATCTGGGGCGGAGATCTTAATACCTGTTTGTCTCCAGCTTTGGACCGTTCGGCTCCTTTACGGACCTTACCTAATAAATCTGCAAATTTGATTAATTTTTTCCTTTCTGATTCTCGGTCGACGGACATTTGGCGTTTTCTGCATCCTCAGGAAAAAGATTTTTCCTTCTTTTCACATGTTCATCATTCCTATTCAAGAATTGATTATTTTTTTATTGATTCTCGTCTTATTCCTTCAGTGATTAAATGTGATTATGATTCTATAACCATTTCGGATCATGCTCCACTTAAGCTTTCTATTAAAATTATGGCCAATATACCAAATAATAGACAATGGCGTTTTAATTCGCTGTTGCTTCAGGACTCGGACTTTGTTAACTTTATGAATGAACAGATTGAGCTTTTTTTTACAATTAATCATACAGAGGATATTTCGGTTAACACTCTTTGGGACACTTTTAAAGCTTATATTCGTGGTCAGATTATTTCGTATTCTGCTGCTTTGAGGAAGAAACAGAAGCAGGAGGAGATGGCAATTGTGGACAAGATTAAAGAAATTGATAAGAAATATGTTATGGCTCCTTCTGAGGAGTTATACAAACAAAGAACTGAACTTCAAATGGAACACAGTTTATTACTCTCGTCCTCGATTGTAAACCAATTAAAGAAAACAAGAAGTGACTTTTATGTTCACAGTGACAAAATTGGCAAGCTGCTGGCTAATCAATTGAAATCTAATTATGTTAAATCTCAAATCAATCAGATTTATAACCAAAATGATCGATTGATACTCGATCATGTGGGGATTAATCAAACCTTTCGTGATTTTTATTCTTCTTTATATCAATCAGAGTCTCCTCGAGATTCTAAATATATGAATGATTTTTTAGATAAGTTAGACTTCCCTCAGATTTCACAGGATATGTCTTCTTTATTAGATACTTCCATTACTATGGATGAGATTAAGAATGTTATTTTTTCTATGAATCTGGGGAAAGCTCCTGGCCCGGATGGGTTTACCGTTGAATTTTATAAATGTTTTGCTTCTTTATTGATCCCTTGGCTCTGTAGGGTTTTTGAGGCTTCTCTGAAACTTGGTAAACTTCCTGAATCTTTTAATAGAGCATCAATTTCTTTAATACTAAAGAAGGATAAAGACCCTGCTCAATGTGCATCTTATAGACCAATATCTTTATTAAATGTTGATTCTAAAGTTTTTTCTAAGTTATTAGCAAATAGACTAGAAAAAATACTTCCTTCTATTATTTCGGAAGACCAAACGGGTTTTATTAAAGGTCGTTACTCTTTTTATAATATTCGTACATTGTTAAATATCGTTTATACTCCCTCACAAAATGTTCCTGAGTGTGTTATTTCTTTAGATGCCGAGAAAGCTTTTGATAGAGTAGAATGGCCTTATTTATTTAAGGTGCTTGAAATGTTTAATTTTAGCTTGAAATTTATATCCTGGATTAAACTGTTATATCATTCCCCGGTAGCCTCGGTTCGTACTAACTCTTTAAACTCACCTTTTTTTCCTCTCTTTCGAGGTACTCGACAAGGCTGTCCTCTTAGTCCCCTATTATTTGATATTGCATTAGAACCTCTTGCAATTGCCATTCGAGAATCTTCAAATATTACTGGGATAACTCGGGGATTAAAGTCCCATAAATTATCACTCTATGCTGATGATTTACTTTTATATATTTCTAATCCTGAGAAATCCATTCCTGCTGTTTTAGAGTTATTAGCACAATTTGGTTTTTTTTCAGGTTATAAATTAAATCTTAGTAAGAGTGAACTTTTTCCGATTAATAAACATCTTCCCTTATATTATAAATTTCCATTTAAATTGATTAATAATTATTTCTCATATCTTGGGATTAAAATTACTTGTAAATACAAAGATTTATTTAAGACTAATTTTTTACCATTAATAGACCATATTACTCAACTTTCATCTAAATGGTTTCCCTTATATTTAACTTTGATTGGTCGTATTAATGCAGTTAAGATGTTTTTTTTGCCAAAATTTTTATATGTGTTTCAGGCATTACCAATTTTTGTTCCAAAATTTTTCTTTGATAAAGTTGACTCTAAAATTTCTTCATTTATTTGGCAGAATAAGAATCCGAGACTGGGTAAAATACATTTACAGAAAGCTAAGAGAGATGGAGGTTTAGCATTACCTAACTTTAGATTCTATTATTGGGCTATTAATATTCGACATATGAAATTTTGGTTACTTGATCAGGACATACTATCTATTCCTAAATGGGTAGCATTGGAACTACAATCTGTTCAGGGTTATACACTTCGCTCTATTTTAGGCTCCTCTCTCCCTTTTGATTCGAAACGCCTTAAGCAGGTCTCTAACCCGATAGTTAAATATGCTTTGCGCATTTGGTTTCAATTCAGAAAATTTTTTGATCTTAATCAATTCGGGTTAGCGATTCCTATTTTAGGTAACATATTTTTTCCTCCCTCTTTTACGGATCGCGCTTTTCAAACTTGGAAGACTAAGGGTATTTTACGGTTTTTGGATTTATTTTTAGATGGTTCCCTTATGTCTTTTGAACAATTATCTAATAAATATAACTTATCAAGAATACATTTTTTTAGATATTTACAAGTTAGAAATTTCCTAAGTACTATACTTTCTTCCTTTCCAATGCTTCCTCCTACATATATTTTAGATTCGATAATTAACCTCAATCCATGTCAGAAAGGTGCATCGGCTATGATTTATAATATTATTATGAAACTTAGGAAAGCTCCATTTGATAAGATTAGGGTAGATTGGGAACAGGAATTGGGGCTTACCATTTCTGTGGATGATTGGGGGCAGATTTTACAATTAGTTAATACTTCCTCTATTTGTGCTAAACATTCCCTAATTCAATTTAAAGTGGTTCATAGAGCACATATGTCCAAAGATAAATTAGCGCGTTTTTACTCGCATATTAATCCTTTTTGTGATAGATGTTCGGGGCAGATAGCCTCTTTAACTCATATGTTTTGGTCCTGCCCTACTTTGGAAACTTTTTGGAGAGATATTTTTAATATTATTTCTAAGGTATTAAATATAGATATCTCTCCTCACCCTATTACTGCTATCTTTGGACTACCTAAAATTTCTAGTAATCTTTCCCCTTCAGCCCGTAGAATGATTGCATTTCTTACTTTAATGGCGAAAAGATGTATTTTACAACATTGGAAAGAGCTTAATGCTCCAACTACCTTTTTTTGGTTTTCTCAGACGATTTTATGTTTGAATTTGGAGAAAATTAGAAGTAACCTTTATGATTCTTCATTTAAATTTGAACAGATTTGGGGACCTTTTATTCGATATTTTCATTTAATGTAATATTTACCCTTCTTGTTTTTTTTCACTGTTTTTAATGGAGGTCGGGATTGAGGACGTGATTTTAAGTTTAACTCTGTTTGGTTTCAAGTTAGCCCATTGCTTTGCTTTGCTTTTAGTTAGTTGCACGGTGGGGTTTTTTTTGGGTTTTTTTTTTCTTTTTTTTCCATTGATATATATAAAATTTAGTATACTATTATGTTATCTTGGTTTCTTATGTTTAAATTACATTGTTTGTAGTATTTTTTGTGGTATTGATACCTTTTGGAATTTTATTATACTTTAACATTGTATTAATGTGTATATGGCTTACCTTTTTTGTATACTTATTCAATAAAAAGATTTAAAAAGAAAGAAAGAGAAAATTTGATAGATGCTGGTTCCCAAGAGAGGGAATGTGTAGATTACTTACGAGATGGGTTTTAAGAGCAGCTTGTGGTTGAGCCCATGAGGAGAAGGGCAATTCTGCTTTGGGTGTTAATAAATTTCCCAGATTTGATTTGGAAGGTTAAGGTAAAGAAACCCTCAGGAAGCATTGATAATATGATAGAATTTGCCCTGCAGTTTGAGAAGGAGAAGCTAAAAGGAGAAGGAGAAGCTTGGAGACGGCATTAAGGAACTAGAGCTTCAGCTCGATGACCTTCGTCTGGTCAGGGAAAGTGAGGAGGTGATAGAGAGGGTCTATAGGCAAGTAGTCACACCAGGGCCTGGGGAGACAGATAAGCGGATAAAGGTCAGGAGAGGGAAACATAGAAACATAGAAACATAGAAAATAGGTGCAGGAGTAGGCCATTCGGCCCTTCAAGCCTGCACTGCCATTTATTATGATCATGGCTGATCATCCAACTCAGAACCCCGCCCCAGCCTTCCCTCCATACCCCCTCTAACTCCCTCTTAAATATAGCCAATGAACTGGCCTCAACAGTTTGCTGTGGCAGAGAATTCCACAGATTCACCACTCTCTGTGTGAAGAAGTTTTTCCTAATCTCGGTCCTAAAAGGCTTCCCCTCTATCCTCAAACTGTGACCCCTCGTTCTGGACTTCCCCAACATCGGGAACAATCTCCCTGCATCTAGCCTGTCCAATCCCTTTAGGATCTTATACGTTTCAATCAGATCCCCCCTCAATCTTCTAAATTCCAACGAGTACAAGCCCAATTCATCCAGTCTTTCTTCATATGAAAGTCCTGCCATCCCAGGAATCAATCTGGTGAACCTTCTTTGTACTCCCTCTATGGCAAAGATGTCTTTCCTCAGATTAGGGGACCAAAACTGCACACAATACTCCAGGTGTGGTCTCACCAAGGCCTTGTACAACTGCAGTAGTACCTCCCTGCTCCTGTACTCGAATCCTCTCACTATAAATGCCAGCATACCATTCGCCTTTTTCACCACCTGCTGTACCTGCATGCCCACTTACAATGACTGGTGTATAATGACACCCAGGTCTCGTTGCACCTCCCCTTTTCCTAATCGGCCACCATTCAGATAATAATCTGTTTTCCTATTTTTGCCACCAAAGTGGATAACTTCACATTTATCCACATTAAATTGCATCTGCCATGAATTTGCCCACTCACCCAACCTATCCAATTCACCCTGCATCCTCTTAGCATCCTCCTCACTGCTAACACTGCCACCCAGCTTCGTGTCATCCGCAAACTTGGAGATGCTGCATTTAATTCCCTCATCCAAGTCATTAATATATATTGTAAACCCGTTTGCGCATTGGAAGGGCAAGGTTCGGATACTAGGGAGTACCGCTGTGGCCGTCCCCCTGAACAATAAGTACTCCTGTTTGAGTATTGTTGGGGGGGACAGCCCACCTGGGGGATGCAACAGTGGCCGTGCCTCTGGACCTGTGGCTCAAAGGGTAGGGAAAGGAAGAAGGCAGCAGTAATAGGGGGCTCTATGGTTAGGGGGTCTGACAGGTGATTCTGTGGATGCAGGAAAGAAACACAGAGGGTCGTTTGCCTCCCAGGTGCCAGGGTCCGGGATGTTTCTGATTGCATTCACGATATCCTGAAGTGGGAAGGTGAACAGCCAGAGGTCGTGGTACATATTGGTACCAATGACATAGGTAGGAAAAGGGAGAAGGTCCAGAAAACAGACTACAGTGAGTTAGGAGGGAAGTTGAGAAGCAGGACCTCAAAGGTAGTAATCTCAGTATTACTGCCTGTGCCACGTGACAGTGAGTATAGGAATAGAGTGAGGTGGAGGAGAAATGTGTGGCTGAGGGATTGGAGCAGGGAGCAAGGATTCAGATTTCTGGATCATTGTGACCTCTTTTGGGGCAGGCATAACCTGAACAAAAAGGACGGGTTGCATTTGAATCCGAGGGGCACCAATATTGTGGCAGGGAGGTTTGCTAAGGCTACTGGGGAGAGTTTAAACTAGAATTGCTGGCGGGTGGGAACCAAACTGAAGAGACAAAGGAAGGGGTGGTTGGCTCACAAATAGAGAAAGCTTGGAGACAGTGCGAGAGGGAGGATAGGCAAGTGATAGAGAAGGGATGTGCTCAGACTGATGGTTTGTGATGTGTCTATTTTAATACAAGAAGCACCATGAACAAAGCCGATGAACAGAGCGTGAATCAGTACTTGAAGCTATGATGTTGTGGCCATTACAGAGACTTGGATGGCTCAGGGGCAGGAACGGCTACTCAGAGTGCCAGGCTTTAGATGTTTCAGAAAGGACAGGGAGGGAGGCAAACGAGGTGGGGGAGTGGTACTGCTGATCAGAGATAGTGTCATGGCTGCAGAAAAGAAGGAAGTCATGGAGGGGTTGTCTATGGAGTCTCTGTGGGTGGAAGTTCGAAACAGGAAGGGATCAATAACTCTACTGAGTTTTTTTTTATAGACCACCCAATAGTAACAGGGACATCAAAGAACAGATAGGGAGACAGATTCTGGAAAGGTGTAATAATAACAAGGTTGTCGTGGTGGGAGATTTTAATTTCCCAAATATTGATTGGCACCTCCCGAGAGTGAGGGGTTTAGATGGGGTGGAGTTTGTTAGGTATGTTCAGGAAGGTTTCCTGACAATATATAGATAACCCTACAAGAGGAGAGGCTGTACTTGATCTGGTATTGGGAAATGAACCTGGTCAGGTGTCAAGTCTCTCAGTGGGAGAGCATTTTAGAGATAGTGATCACAATTCTATCTCCTTTACCATAGCATTGGAGAGGGATAGGAACAGACAAGTTAGGGAAACATTTAATTGGAGTAAGGGGAATTATGAGGTTATCAGGCAGGAACTTGGAAGCATAAATTGGAAACAGATGTTCTCAGGGAAATATACGGCAGAAATGAGGCAAATATTCAGGGGATATTTGCATGGCGTTCTGCATAGGTACGTTCCAATGTGACAGGGAAAGTATGGTTGCTTACAAGAACTGTGGTGTACAAAGGCTGTTGAAAATCTAGTCAAGGAGAAAAGGTTACGAAAGGTTCAAAAAACTAGGTAAAGATAGAGATCTAGAAGATTATAAGGCTCGCAGGAAGGAGCTTAAGAACGAAATTAGGAGAGCCAGAAGGGGCCATGAGAAGGCCTTGGTGAGCATGATTAAGGAAAACTCCAAGGCATTCTACAAGTACTGTATGTGAAGATCAAGAGGATGAGATGTGAGAGAATAGGACCAATAAAGTGTGACAGTAGAAAAGTGTGTATGGAACCGAGGAGATATCGGAGATACTTAATGAATACTTTGCTTCAGTATTCACTATGGAAAAGGATCTTGGCGATTGCAGGGAAGACTTACAGCGGATTGAAAAGCTTGAGCATATAGACATTAAGAAAAAGGATGTTCTGGAACTTTTGGAAAGCATCCAGTTGGATAAGTCTCCAGGACTGGATGAGGAGGTGACTAAGGTAGGGCAGTAGGTGTACTGTACTGTATATGGATTTCAGCAAGGCATTTGATAAGGTACCCCATGCAAGGCTTATTGAGAAAGTAAGGAGGCATGGAATCCAAGGAGACCTTGATTTCTGGATCCAGAACTGGCTTGCTTACAGAAGGCAAAAAGTGGTTGTCGACGGGTCATTTTCTGCATGGCAGTTGGTCACCAGTGGTGTGCCTCAGGGATCTGTTCTGGGATGCCTTCCCTTCGTGATTTTTATAAATGACCTGGATGAGGAAGTGGAGGGATGGGTTAGTAAATTTGCTGATGACACAAAGGTTGGGGGTTTTGTGGATAGTGTGGTGGCTGTCATAGGTTACAGCAGGACATTGATAGGATGCAAAACTGGACTGAGAAGTGGCAGATGGTGTTCAACCCAGATAAGTGTGAGGTGGTTCATTTTGGTAGATCAAATATGATAGCAGAATATAGTATTAATGGTAAGACTCTTGGCAGTATGGAGGATCAGAGGGATCTTGGGGTCGGAGTCCATAGGACACACAAAGCTGCTGCACAGGTTGACTCTGTGGTTAAGGAGGTATCTGGTGCATTGGCCTTCATCAACCGTGGGGTTGAGTTTAGGAGCAGAGAGGTAATGTTACCGCTATATAGGACCCTGTTCAGACCCCACATGGAGTACTGTGTTTAGTTCTGGTCACCTCACTACAGGAAGGATATGGAAACTATAGAAAGGGTGAAGAGGAGATTTACAAGGATGTTGCCTGGAATGGGGAGCATGCCTTAGAGAATAGGTTAAGTGATCTCGGTCTTTTCTCCTTGCAGCAGCGGAGGATAAGAGGTGACCTGATAGAGGTGCATAAGATGATGAGAGGCATTGATCGTGTGGATAGTCAGAGGCTTTTTCCCAGGGCTGAAATGGCTGACATGAGAGGGCACAGTTTTAAGGTGCTTGGAAGCAGGTACAGAGGAGATGTCGGGGAAATACTTTTACGCAGAGAATGGTGAGCTTATGATATGGGCTGCCGGCAGCGGTGGTGGAGGCAGATACGATAGGGTCTTTTAAGAGACTCCTGGACAGGTATGTGGAGCTTAGAAAAATAGAGGGCTATGGGTAACTCTAGGTAATTTTTAAAGTAAGTACATGTTTCGCACAGCATTTGTGGGCTGAAGGGCCTGTATTGTGCTGTAAGTTTTCTTTGTTTCTATGTTTCTAAAATCAGATTTATCAGTATTACAGTGGAGTAAAGGGAATCTGAGAGGCATGGTAGAGGGGCTGGCCAAAAATCGATTGGAAGTGAACACTTCTGGAGTTTCTGGGGGAAATTCGGAGGGCACAGGAAAGATGCATGCCAGTGAAGAAGCTGTCACAAGAAAGGATGAGGTAACCATGCTTGACAAGGGAAGTCATAGACAGTATTAAAGCAAAAGAGAGGGCATATAACGGAGCAAAAAATTAGTGGGAAGTTAGAATATTGGGAAGCTTTTAACAACCAACAGAAGACAACTAAATAAAGCCATACAAAGAGAAAAGGCAAAATATTAAGTAAGATAGCATATAGGAAGGGGATACAAAAAGTTTTTTCAGATATATAAGGAGTATATGAGAGAGGAGAATTGAAAATGATGCTAGAGAGTTAGTAATGAGGGACAAAGAAATGGCAGAGGAACTTAATAAGTATTTTGTATCAGTCTTCACTGTGGAAGACAGAAGCAGAAGGCCAGAAAAGTGAATGTCGGGGGGCAGAAGTACTAAGAAGGTGCTTGGAAAGATGAAAAGTCTGAAGTAGATAAGTCATTTGGACCAGATGGACAGAGTTCTGAAAGAGGTAGCTGAAGAGACTGTAACATAGAAACATAGAAATCTACAGCACATTACAGGCCTTTCCGCCCACAATATTGTGTCGACCATGTAACCTACTCTAGAAGCTGCCTAGAAGCTCCCTACCGCATAGCTCTCTATTTTTCTAAGCGTCTCTGAAAAGACCCTATTGTATCCACCTCCACCACCTTTGCTGGCAGTGCATTCCACGGACCCACTATTCTGTGTGTGAAAAACTACCTTTGTCATCCCCTTGTACCTACTTCCAAGCACCTTAAAATTATGCCCCCTCATGTTAGCCATTTCAGCCCTGCGAAAAAGCTTCTGGCTACCCACACAATCAATGCCTCTTCATCATCTTATACACCTCTATCAGGTCACCTCTTATCCTTCGTTGCTTCAAGAAGAAAAGGCCAAGTTCACTCAACCTATTTTCATAAGGCACACTCTCCAATCCAGGCAACATCCTTATAAATCTCCTCTGCACTCTCTTCATAGTATCCACATCCTTCCTGTAGTGAGGTGACCATTGGAGAGGCATTGTGGAGGCATTAGTTTGATCTTTTAAAAATAACTAGATTCGGGAGTGGTTCCTGAGGACTGGAAAATTGGAAATGTTACTCCACTCTTTAAGGGAGGAAGGCAGAATAAAGGAAAGTGTAGGCCACTTAGCCTAATTTCAATGGTTGGAAAGGTATTGGAGCTTATGTAATGACCTGGTTCACATCCTTACTGTTATGCTGTAGGTTTTTCATTTAGCAGCTCTGTAAGAGCTACTGCTCTGCTTTCAGCCTGTTTGGGTTGTTGTAAGAGATGATGTGGAATGTGCGCCATCCAATTAGCGGGAGGTTTTCTCGGTGAAGGACAATAAGGTTGGGCTTGGGGCTTTTGTACAAGAGGAGATGAAGAGAGAAGACGCTAGGGAGAACCGGTCGTAGCATATGATCCAGTGGGAGACCCGTTTGTTCGAGATGGATTGCGAGCGACGTTCAGAAGGCGGTGTGTGCTTTCACGTTGACCGAAGACCCAGCGCGTGAGTGACAGGGAAGTTCAAGATGAGATCCAACTTGTGCACTTTTGACTGTTTGATTAGAATCAGCCCTTTTCTTGTTGTTATTCTTTACCAACCCTTCAGTTAAGATTCACAAATATAATTCCTTTAATCGTATACAGTATACTGTCTGTTATTTTGTGGCATTAATTTGTAACAGAGTAGCAAATGACAGCATCCACACAAATTAGGGTTTGGGGTGGGGTCGAGTGTGCTTCAATCTCACGAGCTTGGCAGGGCCAGAGGTTGTTTTCCCTAGACTTACGCAGCCAAGGAAACCAGGGTGGTTTCACTTACTATTAAGGATGAGGTTTCAGAGTACTTGGAGGCACATGATAGAATACACCAAAGTCAGCATGGTTTTCTGAAGGGGAGGTCTTGCCTGACAAATCTTTTGGAATTCTTGAGGAAATAGCTTGCAGGATAGACAAAATTGAGTCAGTAGATGATTTTTATTTGGATTTTTGGAAGGCCTCTGACAAGGTTCTGCACACGATGCTGCTTAACAAAATATGTGCTCATGGCATTATGGGAATGGTACTAAAATGAATAGAAGATTGGCTGACTGGCACGAGGCAAACAGTGGGAATAAAGGGGGCCTTTTCTGGTTGGCTGCCAGTGTCTAGTGGTGTTCCACAGGGGTCTGTGTTGGGACCACTTCCTTTCATGTCAATGATTTGGATGAAGGAATGATGGCTCTGTGGCCAAGTTTGCGGATGGTACAAAGAAAGGTGGAGGGGCAGATAATGTTGAGGAAGCAGTGTAACAGCAGAAGGATTTATACAGATGGGGGAAATAGGCAAAGAAGTGGCAGATGGAATATAATGCAGGGAAGTGCACGGTCATGCACTTTGGCAGAAGGAGTAAATGGGGAGAAAATTCAAAAATCAGAGGCGTAGAGGGACTTGAGAGTCCTCATGCAGGATTCCCTAAGGTTAGCTTGCAAGGTGAGTTGCGGTAAGGAAGGTACAGTAACTGCATTGTTAGCATTCACTTCAGGAGGATGAGAATACAAGAGCAAGGATGTAATGCTGAGGCTTTATAAGGCATTAGGCAGACTGCAACACTCACAAAACACTGGAGGAACTCAGCAGGTCGGGCAGCATCCGTGGAAATGATCAGTCAACGTTTCGGGCCGGAACCCTTCATCAGGACTGAAGAGGGAAGGGGCAGAGGCCCTATAAAGAAGGTGGGGGGAGGGTGGGAAGGAGAGGCTGGTAGGTTCCAGGTGAAAAAACAGTAAGGAGAAAGATAAAGGGGTGGGGGAGGGGAAGCAGGGAGGGGTAGGCAGGAAAGGTGAAGAAGGAATAGGGGAAAGCACTATGCACTTGGAATATTGTGAACAGTTTTGACCCCTTATCTAAGAAAGGACGTTCTAGCATTCTAGCATTCACAAGAATGAAAGGGTTAAGATATAAGGAGGACAATCACAAACAAGAGAAAATCAGCAGATGCTGAAAATCCAAGAAACACACACAAAATGCTGGGGGAACTCAACTGGCCAGGCAGCATCTATGAAAAAGAATACAATCAACGTTTTGGGCTGAGACATCGACATCCATGGATGCTGCCTGACCTGAAGAGTTCCTCCAGCATTCTGTGTGTGTGACCTACAAGGAGAGTTTGACAGTGCTGGGCCTGTACCTACTGGAGTTTAGTAGAATAAGTGAGAGGGATTTCATTGAAACCTATCAAATATTGAAAGATCTGAATTGAGTGGATGTGGAGAGGATGTTTCCTATAGTGGCTGAGTCTAGGACCAGACGGCATAGCCTCAGAATTGAGGGACGTCTATTTAGAACAGAGATGAGGTAACAGTATATATGAAAAACACTGATATCCAATTCAGAATACAAGGGATCTTAATGTTACAGCCCTGCACCATGAAAACACAAAAATAAATTTTTTTTAATATATATATCCTTCCTTCCTTCCTTTCTTGCGCCCTTAACTCCTGGTGGAGTCGGTGGGGCGCTGTCATGACAAGCTTTGCACCAGTCTGTTCCATCTGTCGCAGTTGTGTGCCAGAGCCTGGGTCACAGCAAATGTTTTCCCTATCGAGTCTTTAATGTTGTCTGTCCATCTTTTCCTCTGTCCACCTCTCCTTCTTTTCCCCTCCACAGTTCCTTGTAGAACGGTCTTTGCAAGGCCACTGGATCTTGTTACGTGGCCGTACCATCACACCTTTCTTTTCTTCACCGTTGTGAGAAGGTCTTCATGGGGGCCAATGTGGTGCTGGATGGTCTTGTGGACCTGCTCGTTTGTGATGTGGTCCAAGTATGAGATGCCCAAGATGTTGCAATAGCATCTCATTTCCAATGCCTGTATCGTCCTCTGTAGCTCTGCTGAGATGGTCCATGTCTCAAATGTGTACAGGAAGATGGAGAATACTAATGCACGCAGGAGTTTGATCTTGTACTTCATGGTGATGTTGCTGTCCCTCCATACTATCTTGAGTTTGGATAGTGCAGTCATTGTCTGTGCGGTTCTTGCCAGGACTTCTGGTCTTGATCCTTCATCACTGATATCACAGGTATTTGAACTGCTGCACTGTCTCAAGTTTCTGACCATGGACTGAGATGTCTGCTGTGATGGCATTTGCCATGAGCTTGGTTTTCTCCGCACTTACTTCCATTCCAAACTTTGTGGAGGCTCTGTCAAGATGGCTGACCAAGTTGACCAGTTCGTCCTCTTTTCCTGCAAGTCTATCAATGTCATTAGCAAATCTTAAGTTTGTGATGTTCCTCCCTCTGATGCTGACTGTGCCCACATGATCTTCAAGGGCAACACTCATGATTCGTTCCAGGAAGATATTGAAGAGAGTGGGGGAGAGAAGGCAGCCATGACAGACTCCTACAGAGGTATGGAACCACTCCCCGATGGTGCCCTGAGCGAGCAGTGCACTGGTTGCCTTGGCGTAAAGCTGATGGATTGTATGAATCAGCTTCTGCTCCATGTTGAATTTACTTTGAATTTTGAACTTGGAACTTTGATGAGTGCAAAGCTACCAATGTTTGGTAGGTTGGTCCAGGAGGTTAAAGTTTAAGAGATCTGAGGCAATTTGGTAAATTGGCCTTCAAAAGGCATTGGTGAGTTATCATCTTAAAGCACAGAAAACCTTCTCACGAAGTTACTTCCACAGTGCTGTGACTACTACACTCCAGGATTTGAAGCCAGTTACAATGAACAGTTTATAATTCCAAATGAGAATAATGACAGATTGGAGGGAACTTTCAGATATTAGTGTCCCTGTGTATCCATTGTCCTTATGCTTCTAGGTAGAAGAATTCTGAATACAGAGCAAACAGAGTAATGCTACATGATTTACCCACTTCTTGCTGTATGCTCGGCATCAGTACTCATTCTTTCATATTATCTGTCTCTCTATATCACTGACCTATGCACTTCCAGTGGCAATCCATGTGCTGACTAGGAGGCAAGAATGTCCAGCCAGGAGGGTGCTGGAGCATCCTGTTTGAGTCACTCAATAGCTTTGAAAGGAGCATGAGCTATTTGAGAGAAGTAAAATATCCATTTCCTTGCCATTACATAATGACTGGAGGATGGCTAATGTTGCCCCTTATGCAAAAAGGACAGTCAGGAAACTGCTGAACTCAGAGCCTTACAGCAATGGGAGGGGAATTGTTGGAGAAGATTTTGGGGGACAGGATTTTTGTTCCCTTGGAGAGGCAGCAATTTTACAGGAGTCAGTGTGGTTTTATACAGGGGAGATCATGTCTTACAAATTTGAGACTTTTATGAGGTAACAAGATGAAACAGATCAACTCCTGCCGGAGAAGTGCCTTGGATCCACTCCAATTTGCCTACCGGCACAACAGGTCCACAGCAGATGCTATCTCATTGGCTCTTCACTTAACCCTGGAACATCTGGACAGCAAAGGTGCTCTTTATCAACTACAGCTCAGAATTTGATACGATCATCCCCTCAAAACTAATTAATAACATTCAAAACCTTGGCTTTAATACCTCCTTGTGCAATTGAATCCTTGATTTCTTCACTTGCAGACACCAATCACTTTGAATTGAAGGCACCTCTATTTCCTAAGAAGTTTGCAAAGATTCAACATGACATCTAAAACTTTGGCAAACTTCTATAAATATGTGCTGGAAGTGATATTAACTGGCTACATCACTGCCTGGTATGGAAACACCAATGCCCTTGACTGGAAAATCTTACAAGAAAGTAGTGAATATGGCACAGTCCATCATGGGTAAAGCCCTCCCCACCATTGAGCACAACTACCTGTGATGTTGTCAATGAAAAGCAGCATCCATCATCAGAGAATCCCACCACCCAGGACATGCTCTCTTCTCACTGCTGCCATCAGAAAGACAGTACAGGAGCCTTAGGACTCACATCACCAGATTCAGGGACATTTCTTACCCCTCAACCATTAGGCTCTTGACCTAGAGGGAATAACTTCACTCAACTTCACTTGCCTCATCACTGAACTGTTTCTGAAACCTAGGGACTCGCTCTCAAGGCCTCTTCATTTCATTTTCTCAAAATATCTTCTTTCTTTTTGTATTTGCACAGTTTGTTATCTTTTGCACACTAATTGTCCACCCTCTTTGTGCATTCATTGATTCTATTATAGTTATTGGATTTATTGAGTATGCAGCAAGACAATAAATTTCAGGGGTGTATTTGGTGACATATGTACTTTAACAATGAATTTACTTTGAATTTTGAACTTGGAACTTTGATGAGTGCAAAGCTACCTATGTTTGGTAGGTTGGTCCAGAAGGTTAAAGTTTAAGAGATCTGAGGCAATTTGGAAAACTGGATCCGAATAAAAACGAGACAGCTTATCTTTAAGACAATATGGGGTCTATGAACCACTTTAAATTGTAGAAGGGAATGATGGGCACATAACGATGAGGTATTAACCAATATAAAAATTTCATTCCAAGTGTCCTCAGAAATTGAAATCTGTAGGCGTTGTTCCCAAAGATTTTTAATTTTATCTGAAGGAATATTTCTCATTCCCAACAACATAACATAAATATTAGATATAGATGCATTATGGAAGGGTTTCAAATTAAAAATTATATCAAGTAACTTTTTATCTGGACTTTTAGAAAATGTATGTACTGGAGAACGCAAAAAGTCTCTGGTTTGTAAATATTGAAAAAAGTGAGTTCTCGGTAGGCTATACTTACTTAACAGTTGTTCAAATGAAGAGACTATCTCCAACAAACAAATCATGAAAACATTTAATACCCAATCTATTCCACTCTTTAAAAACTACATCAGACATAGAAGGCTTAAAAAAATAGTTTGAAAAAAATGGGACTGGAAAGTGAAAAACTCAATAAACCAAAATATTTTTAAACTGCCACTCCGCCCACTCATACTCATTGGCTACATGATGTTATGTCTTGCTTAAATTTAGAGAAGATTCGTTGTTCAATTTCTGAACCTAGACAAGAGTTTTTAACATTGTGGGGACCTTATCTGAATTATTTTCAAAATCTTTGATTAGCTATTAAGCACAGATGTTGGCTAATAATATGTTTTACTATATGTTCAGAATTTTTTCCTTTTCTTTTTTCTTAACCAAACAGCTGTTATTTTCTGGTAGTGGGTTTAGATTTTTTATATAATAAAATTATCTCTTTTCAATATTATGTTTAGATTTAATTTATATTGCTATGGGGTAATTACACTTCATCTGTGATTTCAATATACTGTAATCGATATATATTATATATCCTACTGTACCCTGTATTCTTTTACGTAAGAAATTAATAAAGCTATTGAAAAAGAAAGGAAAACTGGATCCAAAATTAACTTGGTGATTGGAGGCAGAAGGTTGTGGTAGATTGCTGTTTCTCTGACCGAAGGTCTGTAACAAGTGGTGTACTGCAGTGGTGGATGCGTGAACCTTTGTTGTTTGCATAAATGACCTGGATAAAAATGTAGGTTAGCAAGCTTGTATGAAAATCAGTGGAGATGTGATAGCAAAGAAGGTAATCTGCAGATACAGCAGGTCGTAGATCAGCTACAAAGTTGAGGGGTGGTAGCAGATGGAATTTAATTCAGTCAAGTATAAGTCAGTGTAACTTAGGAAATCAAACATTGGTAGGGCATATATGGTTGGGATTATAGATTCATTGTTTACAGAGGGACATTAGTGTGTATGTCCATAGGTGGTTGAAAGTGGTGACACAGGTGAGTAGGACAGTGAAGAAAGTATTTGGTAACAAAAGAGAGAGTGCAGAAGAGATTCACCAGGATGGAATGGAGCACTGGAGTTACAAGGCAAAATTAGATAGGTTGGGTTTATTCTCAGTAGATCATAGAAGGCTGAGGGGTGATCTTACATAGGTTTATAAAATTATGAGAAACATGGGAAGGATCGATAGTCAGGGTCCTTTTTCCCTGGTCTGGGGAGTCCAAGACTAAAAGGCACAGGTTCAAGTTGAGAGGGGAGAAATTTAATAGAGATCTGTGGGGTCAGATTCTTTTCAGAGAGGATAGTGGTTCTCGGGCCAGAGAAGTTGGCAGGGTAGATACGATTATAATGTTTAAAAGACATGTGGAGAGTAACTAAGATGGGAAAGGTATGGCAGGAAATGGGCCAAATGCAGGCAAATAGGATGAGCATAGATTGGCATTATGATCAGCATGGACAAGGTGTTACATGTTGTTTCTCTATTGTATGGTTTTATTCTATATCTTACCCCTGAAGACAATGGGTCTGCAGGAAGCTTCACAATGACAGAGTGATTTTCTGTCTGATTTTTCTTTGCCGAAGTAATTAAAACTTTACCTCACTCCCCCACTATTCCACACAGACCTGCGTTCCATCTACTTTCAGGCGCTATTTTGTTTCTCCCAGAAATCCTCCAATAGATTCTGTTTCAACAATAATGTGGCAAAACATATTGCGCATTATTAATTGAGCATGCCTTGATTCCTTGGCACCCTCTCTTAGCAATGAATATAAATTAGTTCCAATTTTAAGGTATCATCTTTCCAAGTCCAAATCACCAAACAAAAACATGTTTAGAGATGGGTATGCTAAAATAGAGTGTTGCAGCACAGAAACGGGCACTCTGGCCCACTGAATCCAACCATCAAGATCTCATTTACGCTAATCGTATACTAATCCCATTTGGCTTTGCCATTTTTCTATCAATTTCCCGCAGGTTCTGCCACTCACACACCAGGGGCAATTTATATTGGCTAATTAAGCTACCAATCCAAATGTCTTTGAGCTACTGGAGAAAAATAGAACACTCAGAGGTAAGCCATGCAGACGCAGGGAGAGTGTACAAACTCCACACAGATTACATCGAAGGACAAGATCGAACTTAGATGGAGCTGTAACTGAATCATTCTATTGACTGTACCATTGTGCACCTTAACACAAGGATCTTTTAGGATATATGAGATATCTAAACTCAAAATACAATCTAGTTTCATTAAACTTTTGTCTGGCTATTGCCTGAGAAGTACTTTTAATATAACTAAATCATAGTAATGCTCTATCTATAGTGATAGCAAAACTATACTAGCTTGACATTTCACTTTCTCTCAAGTCAAGTCAAGTCACTTTTTATTGTCATTTTGACCATAACTGCTGGTACAGTACACAGTAAAAATGAGACAATGATTTTCAGGACCATGATGTTACATGAAACAAGACAAAAACTACACTGAACTACGTAAAACAACACAAAACTACACTAGACTACAGACCTACCAAGGACCGCATAAAGTGCACAAAACAGTGCAGGCATTACGATAAATAATAAACAAGACAATAGGCACAGTAGAGGGCAGTAGGGTGGTGTCAGTCCAGGCTCTGGGTATTGAGGAGTTTGATAGCGTGGGGGAAGAAACTGTCACATAGTCTGGTCGTGACAGCCTGAATGCTTCGGTGCCTTTTGCCATCTGGCAGGAGGGAGAAGAGTTTGTATGAGGGGTGCGTGGGGTCCTTCATAATGCTGTTTGCTTTACAGATGCAGCGTGTGATGTAAATGTCTCTAATGGTGGGAAGAGAGACCCCGATGATCTTCTCAGCTGACCTCACTATCTGCTGCAGGGTCTTGCGATCCGAGATGGTGCAATTTCCGAACCAGGCAGTGATGCAGCTGCTCAGGATGCTCTCAATACAACCTCTGTAGAATGTGGTGAGGATGGGGGGTGGGACATGGATTTTTCTCAGCCTTTGCAGAAAGTAGAGACACTGCTGGGCTTTCTTTGCTATGGAGCTGGTGTTGAGGGACCAGGTGAAATTCTCCGCCAGGTGAACACCAAGAAATTTGGTGCTCTGCACGATCTCTATGCAGGAGTCACCGATGTTCAGAGGAGAGTGGTCGCTCCGTGTCCTCCTGAAGTCAACAACCATCTCTTTTGTTTTGTTCACATTTAGAGAAAGGTTGTTGGCTCTGCACCAGTCCGTTAGCTGCTGCACCTCCCCGTCTGTATGCTGACTTATCGTTCTTGCTGATGAGACCCATCATGGTCGTGTCATCGGCGAACTTGATGATATGGTTTGAGCTGTGTGTTGCAACACAGTCATGGGTCAGCAGAGTGAACAGCAGTGGACTGAGCATTCAGCCCTGGGGGGCCCCGTGCTCAATGCAAGAGGCAGAGGAAGATGTTGACAGAAGTTCAGCAAACAGAAATCTAGGAGGTCTGGCAGGAGTTGGTTACTTGTCACTGCTGTGATGAACATCAGAGGATATGGAAGCAGATGAGAAAAATTGTTAACAACCTCAGGAAGCCTGTCAATGTAATGGCAGGCAGTACTGCCGTATATCAGGCGGCTGCGCAAAGGGCGCAAGCTATAAGCAGCTTCCTTTCAGCAAAGTGTGACTGACTGAGGTGATGAGATAAGCCTCCACAAAACCACTGGGCTTTCCAGGGGTCGTCTAAGTCCAGTAGGAAATGCAAAGGTGGGGGAAGGGGTGTAGGGGGAGGGCAGGGGGAGCATTTAGGACATTTCTTACCCTGATAGTCTATAGGAATGTTGAAAAGATGTGTTCATACATGTATGCTTAATGTGCTCCTCCAAACGCAGTGATCTATAAATTCCTGTATATGCTTTGGTTTAGATCTACTGTAAATTAATTAGAACATAAAACAATACAGGTCCTTCAGCCTTTAACCAACT
Organism: Mobula hypostoma; assembly: GCF_963921235.1. Lineage (NCBI taxonomy): Eukaryota > Metazoa > Chordata > Chondrichthyes > Myliobatiformes > Myliobatidae > Mobula > Mobula hypostoma. Next base: position 229,333,216 of record NC_086097.1, on the reverse strand, counting down.
CTAACCCTTTCCTAATTAAAAGGAAAACATGGGACCCAGGATGCATGTGCTTAGTTTCTTTTTCTTTTAGTGAGGCGCCCACATATGACACAGTAGTGTTATGACTTAGTCCCTTCACATACTCTTTACATTAAACCTATATTGAATTACGTAGGCAAACAAAGAATGCTTAATCAAACAATACATTTACATTACTCAAATATTACTGAAATATTAAGTACACAACACTCCTCCCTGCTTAGCTATAAACTCCAACTCAATATAGAATGCATCTCAACTCACACATACAACATATTGCTCTCTCGTAATCTTACATAGATATACAGTATACTATATAATACAAATACTATATAGGCATTCACAACATTGTAAGTTTTAAATTACACAAGAACAAAAGAAGTAAGAGCAGGAGTAGGCCATATGGCCTGTCGAGCCTGCTCTGCCATTCAATAAGATTATGGCTGATCTAGCCATGGACTCATCTCCACCTACCTGCCTTTTCCTCATAACCCTTAATTCTCCTACTGTGTAAAAATCTATCCAACCTTGTCTTAAATAGATTTACTGAGGTAGCCTCCACTGCTTCATCGGGCAAAGAATTCCACAGATTCACCATCTCTGGGAAAAGCAGTTTCTCCTCATCTCCGTCTGAAATTTACTCCCCCGAATCTTGAGACTGTGTCCTCTAGTTCTAGTCTCACCTACCAATGGAAACAACTTTCCTGCCTCTATCTTATTTATCTCATTCATAATTTTATATGTTTCTATGAGATCTCCTCTCATTCTTCTGAATTCCAGTGAGTACAGTCCCAGGTGACTCAATCCCCTCATCTCTAGAATCAACCTGGTGAACCTCCTCTGCACCGCCTCCAAAGCCAGTAGATCCTTCCTCAAGGAGACTGGAATTGCAGGCAATACTCCAGATGCGGCTTCACCAGTACCTGTATAGTTGCAGCATAACCTCCCTGCGTATAAATTCAATCCCTCTAGCAATGAAGGCCAACAATCCATTTGCCTTCTTGATAGCCTGCTACACCTGCAAACCAACCTTTTTTTATTCATGCACAAGCACTCACAAGTCCCTCTGCATAGCAGCATGCTGTAATTTTGTTTTTACCATTTAAATAATAATCTGCTCTTTTATTTTTCATTCCAAAGCAGACGACCTCACATTTACCGGCATTGTACTCCATATGCTGGACCCTTGTCCACTCACTTAACCTATCTATATCTCTCTACAGAGTCTCTGTATCCTGCACAATTTGCTTTTCCACTCAATTTAGTATCATCAGCAAACTTAGATACACTACACTCGATTCTCTCTTCCAAATCATTAATGTATATTGTGAACATTTATAAGCCCAGCACAGACTCCTGTGGCACACCGCTCACCACTGATTGCCAACCAGAGTAACACCCATGTATCCCAACTCTCTGCTTTCTATTGGTTAACCAATCCTCTATCCACGCTGATACATCACCCCCAACTCTATGCATCCTTATCATATGGATAAGCCTTTTATGTGGCACTTTATCAAATGCCTTCTGGAAATCCAAGTAAATAACGTCCATCTGTTCCATTCTATCCACTGTGTTCATTATATAGAAACATAGAAACATAGAAAATAGGTGCAGGAGTAGGCCATTCGGCCCTTCGAGCCTGCACCGCCATTTATTATGATCATGGCTGATCATCCAACTCAGAACCCAGCCTTCCCTCCATACCCCCTGACCCCTGTAGCCACAAGGGCCATATCTAACTCCCTCTTAAACATAGCCAATGAACTGGCCTCAACAGTTTGCTGTGGCAGAGAATTCCACAGATTCACCACTCTCTGTGTGAAGAAGTTTTTCCTAATCTCGGTCCTAAAAGGCTTCCCCTCTATCCTCAAACTGTGACCCCTCGTTCTGGACCTCCCCAACATCGGGAACAATCTTCCCCCATCTAGCCTGTCCAATCCCTTTAGGATCTTATACGTTTCAATCAGATCCCCCCTCAATCTTCTAAATTCCAACGAGTACAAGCCCAGTTCATCCAGTCTTTCTTCATATGAAAGACCTGCCATCCCAGGAATCAATCTGGTGAACCTTCTTTGTACTCCCTCTATGGCAAAGATGTCTTTCCTCAGACTAGGGGACCAAAACTGCACACAATACCCCAGGTGTGGTCTCACCAAGGCCTTGTACAACTGCAGTAGTACCTCCCTGCTCCTGTACTCGAATCCTCTCGCTATAAATGCCAGCATACCATTCGCCTTTTTCACCGCCTGCTGTACCTGCATGCCCACTTTCAATGACTGGTGTATAATGACACCCAGGTCTCGTTGCACCTCCCCTTTTCCTAATCGGCCACCATTCAGATAATAATCTGTTTTCCTATTTTTGCCACCAAAGTGGATAACTTCACATTTATCCCCATTAAATTGCATCTGCCATGAGTTTGCCCACTCACCCAACCTATCCAAGTCACCCTGCATCCTCTTAGCATCCTCCTCACTGCTAACACTGCCACCCAGCTTTGTGTCATCCGCAAACTTGGAGATGCTGCATTAATTCCCTCATCCAAGTCATTAATATATATTGTGAACAACTGGGGTCCCAGCACTGAGCCTTGCGGTACCCCACTAGTCACCGCCTGCCATTCTGAAAAGGTCCTGTTTATTCCCACTCTTTGCTTCCTGTCTGCTAACCAATTCTCCACCCACACCAATACCTTACCCCCAATACCGTGTGCTTTAAGTTTGCACACTAATCTCCTGTGTGGGACCTTGTCAAAAGCCTTTTGAAAATCCAAATATACCACATCCACTGGTTCTCCCCTATCCACTCTACTAGTTACATCCTCAAAAAATTCTATGAGATTCGTCAGACATGACTTTCCTTTCACAAATCCATGCTGACTTTGTCCGATCATTTGACCGCTTTCCAAATGTGCTGTTATCACATCCTTGATAACTGACTCCAGCAGTTTCCCCACCACCGACGTTAGGCTAACCGGCCTATAATTCCCCGGTTTCTCTCTCCCTCCTTTTTTAAAAAGTGGGGTTACATTAGCCACCCTCCAATCCTCAGGAACTAGTCCAGAATCTAACGAGTTTTGAAAAATTATCACTAATGCATCCACTATTTCTTGGGCTACTTCCTTAAGCACTCTGGGATGCAGACCATCTGGCCCTGGGGATTTATTTGCCTTCAATCCCTTCAATTTACCTAACACCACTTCCCTACTAACATGTATTTCACTCAGTTCCTCCATCTCACTGGACCCTCTGTCCCTTACTATTTCTGGAAGATTATTTATGTCCTCCTTAGTGAAGACAGAACCAAAGTAATTATCCTCAAAGAACTCCAGTAAGTTTGTCAAACGGGACCTGTCTTTGCTGAATCCATGCTGCGTCTACCTGATGGATCCATTTCTTACCAGATGCCTTGCTATTTCTCCTTTAATGATAACTTCAAGCATTTTCCCAACCACAGATGTTAAACTAACTGGCCTATAGTTACCTGCTTTTTGCCCACATCCTTTTTTTGAAGAGTGGCATGACATTTGCCATCTTCCAATCTGCTGGGACCTACCCAGAATCCAGAGAATGTTGGTAAATCATCACCAAAGCCTCTACTATAACTTGTGCCATTTCTTTCAGTATCCTGGGATGCATTCCATCAGGACCAGGGGACTTATCTATCTTCAGGCCCAAAGTTTGCTCAGCACTACCTCTTTAGTGAGAGCTATTGTATCGAGGTCCTCACCTCCCGTCGCATCCATAACATCTCTCTTTGGCATGATGAATGTGTCCTCCACTGTGAAGACCGACACAAAATTGTCATTCAAAGCCTCGGCCACTTCCTCGATACCCAATATCAATTCCCCCTTCTCGAGCTCTTTTCACTTTAGCCACCCTTTTTTGCTTTATATAATTATAAAAACTTCTACTATCTGTTTTTATATTTTCTGCTAGTATAATCTAGCTTTCATAATCTAGCTTCCCTTTCTTTATTGTTCGCTTAGTGGTACTTTGTTGCTTTATAAAGTTTTCTGAATCTCCCAGTTTCCCACTATTCTTGGTGACTTAGTATGCACGAGCTTTTAGTTTGATGCCTTCTTTTATTTCCTTAGTTATCCAAGGCTGGCCTTCCCCACCCTTACTGGTTTTGCTTTTAACTGGAATATACTTTTGTTGAGCACAACGAAAAATCTCTTTGAAAGTCTTCCACTGTTCCTCAACTGTCCCACAATATAGCCTGTGTTCTCAGTCTACACCAGCCAATTCCTCCCTCATCCCATTGTAGTCTCCATTGTTTGGGCACAACACACTAGTTTTAGATTGAACTATTGCACCCTCCATTTGTATGAGAGGATCCCTAACTACAAGATTACTAATTTTACCTGTCTCATTGCACAGGACCAGATCTAAGATAGCATGTTCCCTTGTAGGTTCTCTACCCAGATGGATTCAACATTCTGCTCCTTAGATCTTATATTGTCTCTTACTATCACTCTGATCTCATCTTTAATTAAGAGTGCTACCCCATCTCCCTTACCTTCCTGCCTATCCTTCTGTATTACCTGATATCCTTGAATATTTAATTCCCAATCCTCTTCACCCTGCAGCCACACTTCTGTAATGGCCATTAAATCATACCTCTCTGTGCTGATTTGAGCCACAAGTTCTCTGATCTAAATTGTCCCATTCAGGCCTGAAGATTTAATCACTGGAGGATTTCTTACTCTTGTGGGATGACATCTTTCCTGACAAGAGGGTTCACCTCTTGGCGGGTGAGACTTATGGCTGTGAAACAATATCAGGTTCTGGAGCCTCCTCTGTCGTGGCTTTAGGAATTCACTCTGGGACCTCAGGAAGTGGTTCTGACAGCTCTGGACATCTATCCAAGGCCACCAGACGAAGCCTGGAGCCAACGTTTTTTATTTTGACTATACATAAGTGACCAGCATGTAGCTCCTCCAACACTTCAGCTTTCAGCTAGGATGGTATAACAACTCTCAATCCCCACATAAGGCTACACCCATCAAGGGCAAATTCATCCTGGCACTGGTAAAAATGCAGGAACTGGAATTTCTGCTGCACATTCCAGCCATGTTGGGTTGCCATTTAGACCTGAAACAGCGTGGTTTTTTTTTTGTTTTGTTTTCCTTTGGATCATCTCTGCCATAATGGGGAGATTTTAGATTTGCATGAGTGAGAATACGTTAAGAGCAGGGTCTTCTTTTGTAACTTTTTCAGGTATTTCCTTCTCCACATGTAAATAGGGCAATCCATCAGCACTTCCATGATTAGTTGTCCTCTTGAATTCCATCTTGTAATTGTGCCCTCCAAGAAATAGAGCCTATTTCTGCATTCATTCTGTTGCTGTTCGTGGAACACCCTTCAATGGATTAAAAATGGACTCTAGTGGTTGATAATCAATAAACTCTCTTCTATACAGGTAATAGTTGAAACGTTTTATGCCCCAAACCAGACTTGCCTCTCTGTCAATCTATGCATAATTTTTCTCTGCAGCGGTATGGGAACGTGATGCAAAGCCTATGAGGTGATCACTTCCATCAGTTAACATGTCACATGACTACATCTTTATCATAAGGTGAGGTGTCACAGGCAAGCCTCACAGGCGATGTGGATCATAATGTGTGAGTACAGTGTCTGACGTCACCATTTCCTTTGCCTTTTGGAAATCCACCTCAAACTGCTTTGTCCATTGCCATTTGTTCCTGATCTGTCCTAATGAGTTCAAGGAGTAAAGCACAGTAGCCAGGTTTGGCAGGAGCCTGTTATAGTAATTGACAAATCCTAAAAAGGACCGTAACTATGACATGTGGGATTGAGTTTAGGAGCCGAGAGGTAATGTTGCAGCTATATAGGACCCTGGTCAGACCCCACTTGCAGTACTGTGCTCAGTTCTGGTCGCCTCACTACAGGAAGGATGTGGAAACCATAGAAGGGGTGCAGAGGAGATTTACAAGGATGTTGCCTGTATTGGGAAGCATGTCTTATGAGAATAGGTTGAGTGAACTCGGCTTTTTTTCCTGGGAGCAACGGAGGATGAGGTGTGACCTGATAGAGGTGTACAAGATGATGAGAGGCATTGATCGTGTGGATAGTCAGAGGCTTTTTCCCAGGGCCGAAATGGCTAACACAGGAGGGCACAGTTTTAAGGAGCCTGGAAGTACATATAGAGGAGATGTCAGGGGTAAGTTTTTTATGCAGAGAGTGGTGAATGCATGGAATGGGCTGCCGGCGACGGTGGTGGAGGCGGATATGATAGGGTATTTTAAGAGACTCCTGAATGGGTACATGGAGCTTAGAAAAATAGAGGGTTATGGGTAACCGGAAGTAATTTCTAAGGTAAGGACACGTTTGGCGCAGCTTTGTAGGCTGAAGGGCCTGTACTGCACTGTAGGTTTTCTATGATTCTATGTCCTTTGGCCTTGGGACACCAATGCTTCAATGCTCCAGCAGAACAACATGAGAGAGGTCTGGAGGGGGATGAGGACCATCACCAGGTTCCTGCAAACTAGCAACAGAGAAGCTGAAGGCAGTGTGGACAGAGCCAATGAACTTAACCTGTTCTTTAACAGATTTGACATTGTGGCCCCTGCCCCTCCCCCACATGAGCCATCTGTTGTCAGTCCCCAACCAACACATATTCCACTCTCCCCTCCTACCCCTCCTCACAGTCCCCCACCCTGCTCTCATGACTATACCCCTTCCCCACACTAAACCACCACAATGGGCTTCACAGCTGAACAGGTGAGAAGACAGCTGAAACGTCTCAACCCAAGCAAGGCTGCAGGACCGGATGGTGTCAGTACCAGGGTGCTCAAAACCTGTGCCCCTCAGCTATGTGGAGTACTTCGCCATGTATTCAACCTGAGCCTGAAGCTCCGGAGGGTTCCTGTACTGTGGAAGACATCCTGTCTCATCCCTGTGCGGAAGACGCCGCGCCCCAGCGGCCTCAATGACTACAGACCAGTGGCACTGACCTCCCACATCATGAAGACCCTGGAGAGACTTGTTCTGGAGCTGCTCCAGCCTATGGTCAGGCCACACTTAGATCCCCTCCAGTTCGCCTACCAGCCCCGACTAGGAGTTGAGGATGCCATCGTCTACCTGCTGAACTGTGTCTACGTCCACCTGGACAAGCCAGCGAGCACTGTGAGGGTCATGTTTTTTGACTTCTCCAGTGCGTTCAACACCATCCGCTGTGCTCTGCTGGGGGAGAAGCTGGCAGCGATGCAGGTGGATGCTTCCCTGGTATCATGGATTCTTGATTACCTGACTGGCAGACCACAGTACATGTGCTTGCAACACTGTGTGTCCGACAGAGTGATCAGCAGCACTGGGGCTCCACAGGGGACTGTCTTGTCTCCCTTTCTCTTCACCATTTACCCCTCAGACTTCAACTACTGCACAGAGTCTTGTCATCTTCAGAAGTTTTCGGATGACTCTGCCATAGTTGGATGCATCAGCAAGGGAGATGAGGTTGAGTACAGGGCTATGGTAGGAAACTTTGTCACATGGTATGAGCAGAATTATCTGCAGCTTAATGTGAAAAAGACTAGGGAGCTGGTGGTAGACCTGAGGAGAGCTAAGGTACCGGTGACCTCTGTTTCCATCCGGGGGTCAGTGTGGATATGGTGGAGGATTACAAATACCTGGGGATACGAATTGACAATAAACTGGACTGGTCAAAGAACACTGAGGCTGTCTACAAGAAGGGTCAGAGACGTCTCTATTTCCTGAGGAGACTGAGGTCCTTTAACATCTGCCGGACGATGCTGAGGATGTTGTACGAGTCTGTAGTGGCCAGTGCTATCATGTTTGCTATTGTGTGCTGGGGCAGCAGGCTGAGGGTAGCAGACACCAACAGAATCAACAAACTCATTCGTAAGGCCGGTGATGTTGTGGGGATGGAACTGGACTCTCTCACGGTGATGTCTGAAAAGAGGATACTGTCTAAGTTGCATGCCATCTTGGACAACGTCTCCCATCCACTACCTAATGTACTGGGTGGGCACAGGAGTACATTCAGCCAGAGACTCATTCCACCGAGATGCAGCACAGAGTGTCATAGGAAGTCATTCCTGCCTGTGGCCATCAAACTTTACAACTCCTCCCTTGGAGGGTCAGACACCCTGAGCCAATAGGCTGGTCCTGGACTTATTTCATAATTTACTGGCATAATTTAAATACTACTATTTAACTATTTATGGTTCTATTACTATTTATTATTTATGGTGCAACTGTAACGGAAACCAATTTCCCCCAGGATCAATAAAGTATGACTATGACTATGACTACTATTCTCAGCACACTTGTGCATCGATGCTGTGACCACAGTAAGTGGTGCTTGGTTTAAAGAACTCACATATTGCGTCATACTCTGAGCCCATAGTCTTCTAATATTTTTAACACTGTCTTGATATTTTGGAGATGTTCCTTGTCACCTTTACTGGTAACAATGATATCATCCAGATAATACTGAGTGCTGAGGCAGCCTTACAGCTCCTGGTCCATAGCTTTCTGCCAGAGTGCAGGTGCAGGTACTACTACAAAAATAAGTCTAATATCATGATAAAGCTCTTTCTGAGTGTTTATAGTGAGAAACGCTTTGGACTCTTCTTCCATCTCCATCTGTAGGTAGGCCTCAGCTGTCCACTTTATCAAAGTATTTTCCTCCAGAAAGGTTTGCAAAGATATGCTCTAACCAGGGCAGAAGGTATTGGAGTACTTTCAGTACTGTGTTGATGGTAATCTTAAAATCACCACAGATCCTGACAGACCCATTCTGCTTGGATAATGGGACCACTGGAGTTGCCCGTGGCCTCCATTCAACCTTGGAAAGAACTCCTTCAGCTTCCATGTGATCTAACTCACTGGCTACTGATCACGAATAGGATAAGGAACCAGATGGGCTTTGCAAAACTTAGTTGTGGCATTTTCATTTAACACTATTTTATCCTTGATATGTTGGAGTCAATGTCATCCTTGAACACTGCTGAGGCATCATCCTTATGTCACTCCCAATTGACTCTATTGCAGGGAATTTGGCATGGAAATGGTGGCTAGATCTCTAATCAAATTGTAGTTGTCTCCGTTAATTACAGCCCTAAAATGCTAGTCCTCCTGTTTTTATCTCATACAAGGCCAATGAGGCCTGTTGATTGTTGTATTCCACTGTTGTGAATGTCATTTCCACAGGAGTTATCTTTTCTCCAGTATAAGTTCTTAGTTGGATATCTGCAGACTTCCGTTCAGTATCTTTGAAATGCCATGCAAACTCATTTTGTGGAATGAATCAAACAATTGATCCAGTGTCCAATTCCATTTGAATTGATTTGCCATTCACTTGTGGTGTAGGCCATACTGCCTGTCTCCTGTTAGTTTTCATATCGTAAATCTCATGGGTACCCAGTCCAGTCCTGTGTCAGTCTCAACATAATCAGATCTTCCATCAACAGCATGGAGATTAGTGCTCTATTAGAAACCGCAGCTTGACTTTTTATCTTTAACTCTTCCCCGTGCAGTCCATTTTTTGTTTACCTGACATACTTTGTGATATTTTCTGCAAGTTTCACATTTAAACTTGTACTGGTCTGATGTATGTGAGACACTGCACAATCTGTTGGCTAGGCAGGTTTTTGTTTAGACATTGCAATTTTGTTCATGCTCATTTTCATTCCTAATTGCAATTCAATTGTGTCTCCAATTGCTGTTCCCATTGACAGAGCAATTTCAACTGTTCTTTTAAATGAGAGTTGTGCTTCAGTTAAGAGCCATTTTGGAATGCTTTCTTTATAGATTTCACAATGTAACAATCTCTCACTGCATCAGTAAGTCTATCACTGAACTGTCAATGTTCAGACAACTTTTTTCAATTCAGACACTTAAACTGAAATAGACTTTTGATTTCACATATAAAACCTAAAGTGCTCTGCAATCAACAATGGTTTCAGTTCTAAATGTTCCTGCATTACATTCATGATATCAGCAAAGCTTATTTCAACTGCTTTGATAACAGCAGTTAAATTTACTGCAAACTCTATGCTTTTTCACCTATGGTACAACAAAACTGGCACGTGTTTCTTATTGACTATTCCACTTGCTTTAAAATACTGCTCCATTCATTCAGTATATAGCATCCAGTTTTCTGTTGTGCAATCAAACACATCTATCTTTCTGATGTATCTAGTAACTGCTACTTTAAAAAATATTATTATTATTATCACCCAGTACTGTTTATGAACCTGAGACCAAACATGTTGCTTGTTAATTTCATCCATTTTTTGCTTTTTAAAAAATTTGACCATTTTTCTCCTATTCCAAAGAAACACATGCTGCACTTCTTTTAAAAACTCGAACGCCTCTCTCCCCTTCCGAAGAAAAACCGTGCTGCACTTCATCAGGAAGGTAGTTGTCAAATCACAAACAGGGGGAATCTGCAGCTGCTGGAAATCCAAGAAACACACACAAAATGCTGGAAGAACTCAGCAGGCCATGTAGCATCTATGGAAAAAAGTGCAATTGATGTCTCGGACTGAGATCCTTCGGCAGGAGTAGAGAAATAAAGATGAGTAGATTTAAAAGGTGGAGGGCGGGGAGAGAGAAACTCAAGGTGATAGGTGAAACTGGGAGGGGGAGGGATTAAGTAAATAGCTGGGAAGTTGATTGGTGAAAGAGGTACAGGGATGGAGAAGGGGAAGTCTGATAGGTGGGGAATAGAAGGACGGAAGAAAGAAAAGAGGGAGGAGCAGCAAAGGGAGGCGATGGGCAGGCAAGGAGATAAGTTGAGAGAAGGAAAAGGGGATGGGGAATAGTGAAGGAGAGGACGGGGGTGGCATTACTGGAAATTTGAGAAATCGATGTTCATGCCATTGGGTTGGAGGCTACCCATACGGAATATAAGGTGATGTTCTTCCAATCTGAGTGTGGCTTCATCATGACAATAGAGAAGACCATGGATTGACATATCGGAATAGGAATGGGAAGTGGAATTAAAATGAGTGGCCACTGGGAGATCTCGCTTCTTCTGGCGTACGGAGTGTAGGTGCTTGGCAAAATGGTCTCTCAATCTACGTCAGGTCACATTGATATACAAGAGGCCACAGCAAGAGCACCGGACAGAGTATATTACCCCAACAGACTCAAAGGTGAAGTGTCACCTCACCTGGAAAGACTGTTTGGGGCCCTAAATGGTAGTAAGGGAGGAGGTATAGGGGCAGGTATGGCACTTGTTCCACTTGTCTCGGGTTTGTTTTAAACTTCTTCAATGCCCATATTTTGTAACTCCATATTTTGTAATTGAAAGAAAAACACAGAAGCTGGAATAAGTATACGTAGTCTCGTTTTTTCTTTTAGTTTGGTGCTCACAACGACATGGCACACAATGATGTATGCCATTCGCATACTTCTTACATAGCGCATAATAAATTACGTAAACAAGTAATGCATGCTTAATCAAATATATTTAAAATATTACTCAAATATTACTGAAGTATTAAATACGCTGCACTCTTGTGCGTCAGATAGCTGTAATTCTTTCTAAACACGAGAAATTCTGCAGATACTGGAAATCCACAGCAACACACACAATATGCTGGAGGAACTCAGCAGGTCAGGCAGCATCTACGGAAATGAATGAGGAGAAATTCTTTGTTATCTTCAAGCTTCCAAAATCATGGCATTATTCTCTGCCCAAGTTCATAAATACATGCACCCAGACTGTTGGGAATCTTTCATTTTTAACATTTTGTCTGTTTTAATGGTCACACTAAACATTGTTGGGGTTATAGAGTGGGATGCCAGTGTCAACCTGGAGTTCTGAAGTTCAAAGTGAGCACCATACTTTTAATAGTGTTATTTAGGTTCTTGTTGTAGAAATTGTTTCCACCTGTTTTTACTTTGAGTTCTTAATGGTGTAATAAAGGCAGCCACAAGTTTGTATGTGGCTGTAGGAGTGTACATTTCACTCTGGCTCCACGAACAATTGTGGTGGAACAACATCTATTATATATTAAAAATGTTATCGGGGTGCAACATTCCATTTCAAAATTGGAAACTCAGACATCAAATTTCATCAAAAAATTATTATGCCATCAAAGGTTCTTTAGATGTGTCTTCTATGTTAATTATGGCATTAGCTTCAAAACCAATAACTACTAGATTGGAGTCGCAATATCAAAAATATTAGGCACTTTAAGGTTCTGTCTACTAAATATCACTCTTGAAGTCTTAGACCTTCCTTTGGTTAGGTCATATTGAAACAAATAAGAAAGGAGGCAAGTTAACTCTTAAGGTTACTTTAATTTTCAAAAAGTGTTAGCCCTCTCTGTTTCCTAGACCATTGATCTTTCCTGCTTTTGTTCCAGTTTTGTTTCTGTTGTTTTCAAACAACTACAGGATCCAAATGCAATTCCTCTTTCCTTGCATACCGCTCAGATCCAATGTTCCTGTTCGCACTATATTACTGAAGCTCTCCTCATTTCTGGCTAACTAGCCTTCGAGTTTGGACTAGTCTTCTAATGTAAATGCTCCTGGGGTAATTTCTGCTTTCCTCTTAGCTTCTGACAAGTCCACTGGTCAGTGCAGTTTATCAACAAACATTGTGTAACTGTAATCTTACCTGTTTGAAAAATGTCTTAAGATAGTCCTTGGGAAAGTGAAGATAACACTTGTCAACATTTACATTGTGCATAAATTCCACTTTCTTTATACAAGAGAGGTTGTAAATAAATAAGTCAAAATCAAATTATTTTGAGAATTAAATGTCCATGAAGCAAATTTTAAAAGGCAAGATAATACATGGAAAATTATATTTAGGCACTTAGCAATATCCTTTATCTTTCTGAATGTTTACTTTTGCATTTTTATGGCTCCCTCTATTGAACCACAGCTCATAGAAAAAAATCTTTCACCAAGTGCCAATGTTCACTACCCTAAAATCCAACTAACTTATACTAGATTAAAGTCCATGCTATAAAAAAGAAATTATGTTATTCAATTAAAGTGCAGGCATGTAACCTGTCCCAGTTTATAAACTGGAACATGCTCTGACACATTAAAACATTTGTGAAGATAGTTCTGGGAATTCAGCGTTATACTGTGCAAATTCAATTTATTAACTTGGGAGATATAAACATTGATACAACCGATAGTTCAAATATTTATTACAAATAACTAAAGCTTGAACAATACAGCTATTCTGCATTGCAGCCTGTCCCCGGTAATACATATCATCAAATGATGACAGTGACACCAGATGGTTCTGTAAAATCTACTTGGTTAACCCAAAATAGATCAGAACATTTCTGCATATCAGAGAAATGCATCTTTTCAGCAAAACTTCATCTAGTGGAGTAATGAAAGAATTACAACCTTCATGTGAATGACGTACAATTTTTGTTTGGCTGAAAACAAAGTGAGGAAATATTGAGTGATTTGCAGGATTTTGCCAATTTTGTTTTCACAAAGAACATAGAAATAGAACTGCATAGGAATAGGCCACTCAGCCTGCAATATAGTGGTGAACTAATTAAGATAATTACACTTGATTAATCCCTTCTGCTGGTATGTCATCTATATACCTCCATTCTCCGTGCATATCTAAGAGTTTTTTTAACACCTCTATAAATCTGCCTCCACCACTCGCCCTGGCAGTGCCAGACATCCCACCCTGCAAAAACTCATTTCAGGGAGGTAGCACCATCAATTTGCGGGAGACTCCCGGAACTTCCGGGAGAGGTGGGATGTCTACAATAGAGTAGCTCCTTAGTAGCTAGCCAGCTAATTTAAATAATGTTAGCTATGCTAATGAATGAATGACACCTGTTAAACTCACCTCAACATGTCTTTTACAGTCTTAACCCACCATGGGCAATAGAAAAGTCACTGTTGCAAACAGTGCAGCGAGCAACACTGTCATTATTTTGACCCCTATTAGGCAGGGGTACACTTTAGTGTAGTCTGGGGTGACGTACATTTATATTTTCTTTTTTTGGAACACTCTGCCATGGCACGCTCTCGCTCTCCCTCTCTCTCTCTCGTGGTCGCTTGCGCACTCTCTCGCGCTCTCGCTTGCTGTCTCTCTTGCTCGCGCACTCTCGCTTGCTTGCTCTCGCTCTCTCTCGCGCGCTCTCTTTCTTGTGGTCGCTCTCAAAAAAATTGATTTCCGTGATATTGTATAAAATTTGCGGGTATCAGGGAGCCACTATTAATATGCGGGAGACTCCCGGAACTTCCGGGAGAGGTGGGATGTCTGCAGTGCATTCCAGGCACCCACCACACTCTGTATGTGAAAAATATTGTCCCTCACGTCTCCTTTGAACTTTCCCCCCCTCACCTTAAATGCATGCCCTCTAGTATTAGACGTCGGGAAAAGATACCTGCCACCTATTCTACCTATGCCGATTATAATTTTATAATCTTCTATCAGGCCTTTTATGAAGAACCAATACCATAATTTTTTTGAAATAAGTACCCATAGTACCATAGAATTCAAACAGTTGTGTGGAAAAAGTTCAATCTGGTACAGAGAAAAGTGCCAAGGATAAGATCACAGCTAAGAATCACAGTCAAAGGTGGTATTTGATTAAAGTAATGGTATCTTGAAACCTGAAATTAAGACAGACATTAGTAAAGTCTTCTGCTCTAGAGTTTTTGAAGAGAATTTGGTTTGTGAGGTTGAAAATAACAACAAAGATCTATGGAGGTATTTCTCGCAGGTCGGCAGCGGTTATTTAAAAACAGCGCTTCACGGGCGTTTGTCCATTGTACGGGGCCTATCAGTGGCGTCAACAGAGCTCTACGAACTAAATAAAAGTACGGAAGGGAGAAGTGGAGCAGCCATTGTCAGGAGTAGGCCAGTGGCAAGAGCAGAAGCAACAAGCTTTGGCTCAAAAGAGGAATCGGCTTGGAAGAGGCATCAGCTCTGTGTACACCGCCTGTTAAGGTTTCCTTTTTATCTTTTTTTCCTCTCTTACTGTACCATTTAAATGGCATGGTGTGTTCTTCATGTTGGATGTCGGAGAACTGGGAGATCCAGAGTCTCCCAGGGAACTACATCTGCATGAAGTGCATCCGGCTGCAGCTCCTTGAAGACCGTGTTAGGGACCTGGAGCAGCAACAGGATGACCTTCGGCTTGTACAGGAAAGTGAGGACATAATTGATCAAAGTTACAGGGAAGTAGTCACCCCAAAGTTGCGGGAGGCGAGTAGCTAGGCGACTGTCAGGAGAAATGGAAATAGGCACTTAGAGCAGAGCATCCTTGTGACCATTCCCCTCAAAAACGAGTACAGTATACCGCTTTTGTGGGGGATGACCTCCTGGGAGAATGCCACAGTGACTGGGTTACAGGCATTGAGCATGGGTCCATGGTGCAGAAGGAAAAGAGAGAGAAGAATGGAGCGGTAGTGATAGGGGACACAATAGTCAGGGGAACAGACAGGAGATTCTATGGATGTGAAAGGGACATCCGGATGGTATGTTGCCTCCCAGGTGCCAGGGTCAGGCGTGTCTCATTCAGAGCATTTTGGAGAAGGAGGGGGAGCAGCCAGATGTTTTGGTACATATTGGTACCAATGACATGGTAAGGAAAAGCAATGAGTCCTGAAAAGAGAATTTAGAGAGCTAGGTAGAAAGCTGAGAAGCAAAACCTCCAGGTTAGTAATTTCTGGATTGCTGGCTGTGCTACACGCCAGTGAGGGTTGAAACAGAATGATCTGGAAGATAAATGTGTGGCTGAGGAAGCTGTGCAGGGGGCAGGGCTTCAGGTTCTTGGATCATTAAGATCTCTTCTGGGGGAGGTATGACCTGTTCAAAAGTGGTGGCTTGCACCTGAACCTGAGGGGGACCAATATTCTTGTAGGCAGGTTTGTTAGAGCTGTTGGGAAGGGTTTAAACTAATTTGGCAGGGGGGTGCGAATCGGAGTGAAGGGACTCAGGTAGGACTGATGGTAAAAAAGTAAATATAGCGTGCAGTCAGACTGTCAGGAAGGGCAGGCAGGTGATGGGACTTAGTTGCAGCCAACAGGCTAAGTATCAAACCATTAGAGATGCAGAGTCAGAAAGGATAACAAATATGATAATCAAAGTGTTGTATCAAAATGCGCGCAGTATAAGAAATAAGGTGGGTGATCTTGTTGCACTTTTACAGATTGCCAGTATCTTACATAAGTCACCCAGACCAAATGAACTGCATCCTAGGGTTCTGAAAAAGGTGGCATTAGAGATCGAGGTGGCATTAGAAATGATCTTTCAGATATCATTGGAGTACTCATTTTAGTACTCATTTCCTCTGGTATGGTGCCAGAGGACTGGAAAATTGCAAATGTCACTCCACTCTTTAAGAAAGGAGGAAGGCAGCAGAAAGGAAATTATAGACCAGTTAGTCCGACCTCAGTGATGTCGGAAGATGTTGGAGTCAATTGTTAAGGATGAGGTGATGGAGTACTTGGTGACACAGGACAAGATAGTACAAAGTCAGCATGGTTTCCTTCAGGGAAAATCCTGCCTGATGAACCTGTTGGAATTCTTTGAGGAGATTACAAGTAGGATAGATAAAGGGGATGCAGTGGATGTTGTATATTTGGACTATCAGAACGTCTTTGACAAGGTGCCACACATGAGGCTGCTTACCAAGTTAAGAGTCCATGGTATTACAGCAAAGTTACAAACATGGTTAGAGCATTGGCTGATTGGTAGGAGGCAGCAAGTGGGAATAAAAGGATCCTTTCCTGGTTGGCTGCCAATGACTAGTAGTGTTCCACAGGGGTCAGTGTTGGGACAGCTTCTTTTTATACTCTATATAAATGATTTAGATGATGGAATAGATGGCTTTGCTGCCAAGTTTGCAGATGATATGAAGATTGGTGCAGGAACAGGTAGTGTTGAAGAAATGGGTAGGACGCATAATGACTTAGACAGATTAGGAAAATGGGCAAGAAAGTGGCAAACGAAATACGATGTTGGAAAATGCATGTTCATGCACTTGGGTAGTAGAAATAAATTTGCGTACTATTTTCTAAACAGGGAGAAAATCCAGGAATCTGAGATGCAGAGGGACTTAGGGGTCATTGTGTAAAAAACTCTAAAGGTTAACTTGCAGGTCGAGTCAGTGGTGAGGAAGGCAAATGCCATGTTAGTACTCATTTCAAGAGGTCTAAAATACAAGAACAAGGATATGATGTTGAGGCTTTATAAGGTACTGGTGAGGCCTCACTTTGAGTACTGTGAACAGTTTTGGGCCCCTCATCTTAGAAAAGATGTGCTAGCATTGGAGAGGAGGAGGTTTACAAGGATGATTCCAGGAATGAAAGGGTTATCATATGAGGAACGTTTGATGGCTGTGGGTCTGTATTCACTGGAATTCAGAAGGATGAGGGGGGATCTCTTTGAAACTTTTCGAATGTTGAAAGGCCTAGACAGAGTAGATGTGGAAAGGATGTTTCCCATGGTGGGAGAGTCTAGGACAAAAGGGTATAGCCTCAAGATAAAGGGGCACCCTTTCAAAACAGAGATGCAGAGAAATTCCTTTAGCCAAAGGGTGGTGAATTTGTGGAATTTGTTGCCACATGCAGCTGTGGATGCCAGGTTGTTGGGTGTATTTAAGGCAGAGATTGATAGGTTCTTGATTGGACATGGCATCAAAGGTTATGGGGAGAAGGCCAGGAACTGGGGTTGAGGAGGAGAAGAAAAAAGGATCAGCCATGATTGAATGGCGGAGCAGACTCAATGGGCCAGATGGCCTAATTCTGCTCCTATGTCTTATGATCTTATGGTCTAAGATGATGTCGATGTTTCTAAATTAGTTTAAATGTAGCATATAACTGCCATACAACATTTTTTGCAGTTTTCTTTACAATTCAACATGTCTTTTGTAATAGTTCTGACCTTATAACTGAATGACTCCTCATACTTCATACCTTTACTTTAGATTTTTTAACCCTCAAGACACTGAACCAAAAATCCAAGCATAAATGCCAAAATTCAGAGTTTGGAGAGTTCAACGTTCAACATATATTTATTATCAAAGTACACATACGTCACCATATATAACTCTGAGATTCATTTTCTTGTGGGCATACTCCTAGCAGGCAGGTTTAATAGAGCTGTTAGGGAGGGTTTAAACTAACTTGGCAGGGGATGGGAACCAATGTTATAGGGCTGAGGAAGGGGAAAACAGAAATAAATCAAAGATACTGTGCAACAGAGATGATAGAAAGGACAGGCAGGAGATGAGGCATAATCACCGCCAGTGGGTTGAGTTACAGAGCAATAGAGGTATGGTGCAGTTAAAACAAAAAGCAACAAATACTGGACTGAAAGTGTTATATTTGAATGCACACAGCTGAAGAAATAAAATGGACGATCTTGAAATTCAGCTACAGATTGACATTGTATGACATTGTGGCCATCTCTGAAACTTGGCTAAAGAATGGCAGCCATTGAGAGCTGAACATCCAAGGATATATGGTCTATTGGAAGATAGGTTAGTAGACAGAGGGGGAGGTGACGCTTTGTGTATAAGAAATAATATTAAATCATTCAAAAGGGATGACATAGGATCGGAAGGTGTAGAGTCTCTATGGGTTGAGTTAAGAAATGGCAAGGGTAAAAGGACCCTAATGGCAGCTGTATACAGGCCTCCAAGCAGCAGCCGGGATGTGGGTTACAAATTAAAGCAGGAGAGAGAAAAGATGTGTCAGAAGGGCAATGTCATGATAATCGTTGGGGATTTTAACATGAAAGTGGATTGGGAAAACCAGGTCAGTACTGGACCTCAAGAGTGAGAATTTGTAGAATGTCTAAGGGATGGATTTTTAGAACAGCTTGTTGAGCCCACTAGGGGATCGGCTGTGCTGGATTGGGTGTTGTGAAACGATCAGGATGTGATAAGACAGCATAAGGTTAAGGAACCCTTAGGGAACAGTGATCACAATATGATCAAGTTCACTTTGAAATTTGAGGAGAAACTAAGCTCTAATGTGTCTGTATTTCAGTGGAATAAAGGAAATTACAACGGCATGAGAGGGAAACTAGCCAAAGTTGACAGGAAAGGGACACTAGCAGGAAAGGAGCAGCAGTGGCTGGAATTTCTGCAAAAAATGGGGGAAGTGCAAGTCAGATATATTCCAAATAAGAAGAAATTTTCGAATGGAAGAAGGACACTATCGTGGCTGACAAGTGAAGTCAGAGCCAAAGTAAAAGCAAAAGGGAAGGCATACAAGGAAGTTGAACCTAGTGGAAAGAAAGAGGATTGGGAAGCTTTTGAGCACTTGCAGAAGGAAACTAAGAAGGTCATTCAGAAGGAAAAGATGAATTATGAAAGGAAGCTGGTGATTAATATCAAAGAAGGTACTAAAAGCTTTTTTAAGTATATAAAGGGTAAAAGAGAGTTGAGGGTAGATATAGGACCAATAGAAAATGATGTTGGAGATATTGTAATGAGAGACGCAGAGATGGCAGAGGAACTGAACACGTATTTTGCATCAGTCTTCACAGTGGAAGACATCTGCAGTATACCGGACATTCAAGAGTGTCATGGAAGTATGCGCAGTGAAAATTATGAATGAGAAGGTGCTCAGGAAACTTAATGGTCTGATAGCCTGAGGGTGGACAAATCTCCTGGACCTGATGGAATGCACCCCCGGGTTCTGAAGGAAGTAGCTGGAGAGATTGCGGAGGCACTAACAATGATCTTTCAAGATTTGATAGATTCTGGCATTGTACTGGATGACTGGAAAATTGCAAATGTTACTCTGCTATTTAAGAAAGGTGGGAGACAGCAGAAAGGAAACTATAGAAACATAGAAAATAGGTGCAGGAGTAGGCCATTCGGCCCTTCGAGCCTGCACCGCCATTTACTATGATCATGGCTGATCATCCAACTCAGAACCCCGCCCCAGCCTTCCCTCCACACCCCCTGACCCCCGTAGCCACAAGGGCCATATCTAACTCCCTCTTAAATATAGCCAATGAACTGGCCTCAACTGTTTCCTGTGGCAGACTATAGACCTGTTAACCTGTTAGTGGTTGGGAAGTTGTTGGAATCGATTGTTAGGGACGAGATTACGGAGTACCTGAAGGCACATGACAAGGTAGGCCAAAGCCAGCATGGTTTCCTGAAAGGAAAATCCTGCCTGACAAACCTACTGCAATTTTTTGAGGAAATTACAAGCAGTGTAGACAAAGGAGATGCAGTAGGTGTGGTGTACTCGGATTTTCAGAAGGTCTTTGACAAGGTGCTGCACATGAGGCTGCTTAGCAAAATAAGAGCCCATGGAATTACAGGGAAGTTACTAGCGTGGGTGGAGCATTGGCTGATTGGCAGAAAACAGAGAGTGGGAATAAAGGGTTCCTTTTCTGGCTGGCTGCCTGTTACCAGTGGAGTTCCACAGGGGTCGGTATTGAGACAATTCCTTTTAACGATGTATGTCAATGATTTGGACTATGGATTAATGGATTTGTGGTTAAGTTTGCTGATGGTACAAAAATAGGTGGAGTAGTGAGTAGTGCTAAGGAAACAGAGTCTGCAGAAAGACTTAGATAGTTTAGGAGAATGGGCAAAGAAGCAGCAAATGAAAGACAATGTTGGAATGTGTATGGTCATGCACTTTGGGGGAAGAAATAAATGGGCAGACTATTATTTAGATGGGGAGAGAATTCAAAATGCAGAGATGCAAAGGGACTTGGGAGTCCTTGTGCAGGGTACCTTAAAGGTTAACCTCCAGGTTAAGTCGGTGGTGAAGAATGTGAATACAATGTTGGCATTCATTTCTAGAGGTATAGAATATAAGAGTAGGGTCCACACTGAGTATTGTGTGCAGTTTTGGGCTCCTTATTTTATAAAGGAAATACTGACATTGGAGAGGGTTCAGAGAAGATTCATGAGAATGATTCCAGGAATGAAAGGGTTATTGTATGAGGAATGTCTGGCAGCTCTTGGGCAAAGAGTGATTGTAGTCCGGTCATATTCTGCATGGAGGCCGGTGACCAGTGGTGTGCCTCAGGGATCTGCTCTGGGACCCCTACTCTTTGTGATTTTTATAAATGACCTGGATGAGAAAGTGGAGGGATGGGTTAGTAAATTTGCTGATGACACAAAGGTTGGGGGTGTTGTGGATAGTGTAGAGGGCTGTCAGAGGTTACAGCAGGACATCTATAGGATGCAAAACTGTGCTGAGAAGTGGCAGATGGAGTTCAGCTCAGGTGTGAAGTGGTTCATTCTGGTGGGTCAAATATGATGGCAGAATATAGCACTAATGGCAAGACTCTTGGCAGTGTGGAGGATCAGAGGGATCTTGGGGTCTGAGATCATAGGACACTCAAAGCTGCTACTCAGATTGACTCTGTGGTTAAGAAGGCATACAGAACATTGGCCTTCATCAATCATGGGATTGAGTTTAAGAGCCAAGAGGTAATGTTGCAGCTATATAGGACCCTGGTCAGACCCCACTTGGAGTACTGTGCTCAGTTCTGGTCACCTCACTACAGGAAGGACGTGGAAACCATAGAAAGGGTGCACAGGAGATTTACAAGGATGTTGCCTGGATCTGGGAGCACGCCTTATGAGAATAGGTTGAGTGAACTCGGCCTTTTCTCCTTGGAGCGATGGAGGATGAAAGGTGACCTGATAGAGGTGTACAACATAATGAGAGGCATTGATTGCTTGGATAGTCAGAAGCTTTTTCCCAGGGCTGAAATGGCTAGCACAAGAGAGCATAGTTCTAAGTTGCTTTGAGGTAGGTACAGAGGAGATGTCAGGGGTAAGTTTTTTACACAGAGAGTGGTGAGTGTGTGGAATGGGCTGCCGGCGGTAGTGGTGGAGGTGGAAACGATAAGGTCTTTTAAGAGACTCCTGGATTGCTACATGGAGCTTAGAAAAATAGAGGGCTATGGGTAACCCTAGGTCGTTCTAAGGTAAGGACATGTTTGGCACAGCTTTGTGGGCCGAAGGGCCTGTATTGTGCTGTAGATTTTCTATGTTTCTATGTACGGGTTACTGTATGAGGAACATCTGGCAGCTCTTGGGCTGTATTCCCTGGAGTTCAGGAGAATGAGGGAGGATCTCATCGAAACATTCCAAATGTTAAAAGACCTGAACAGATTAATACGGCAAAGTTATTTCCCATGGTAGGGGAGTCTAGGACAAGAGGGCACGACTTCAGGATTGAAGAATGTCCATTTAGAATAGAGATGTGGAGAAATTTCTTTAGTCAGAGGGTGGTAAATCTGTGGAACTTGTTGCCATTAACAGCCGTGGAGACCAAATCATTGGGTGTATTTAAGGCAGAGATAGATAGGTTCTTGATTAGCTAGGGCATAAAATGGTATGGGGTGAAGGCAGGGGAGAGAGGATGACTGGAAGAATTGGATCAGCCCATCATTGAATGGCGGAGCAGACTCGATGTGCCGAATGGTCTATTTCTGCTGCTAAATCTTATGGTCTTACTCAATAAATCCAATAACTTTAATTGAATCAGTGAAAGACTGCACCAACAGAGTGGGCAACCAGTGTACAAAATACAATAAGCTGTGCAAATACAAAAAGAAAGCAAAAAAAACCAGTAAATATCAAGAAAATGAGATGAGGAATCCTTGATAGTGAGTCCATAGGTTGTGGGAACATTTCTCTTGTGGGTTCAAGAGCCTGATGCTGAGGGCTAATAACTATTCCTGGAACTGTGGTATGAGTCCTGAGGGTCCTGTACCTCCTTCCTGATGAGCAGTGGGAAGAAAGCATGACCAGGTTGATGGGTTCCCTGATCATGGATGCTGCTTTCCTGCGACAACACTCTGTGTAGATGTACTCAATGGTGGGGATGGCTTTACCCAAGATGGACTGGGCCACATCCACTACTTTTTGTAGGGTTTTCCATTCAAGGGCATTGGTTTTTCCATATCAGTCTGTGAGGCAGCCAGTCAATATACTCTCCAGCATACAAGATGTCATGCTGAATCTTTGCAAACTCCTAAGGAAGAGGAGGTGGTTCCGTGCTTTCTTCATAATTGTACTTATGAGCTGGGTCCAGGGCATGTTCTCCAAAGTAATAACATCAAGGGTAGCCAGCCCTCCTCTGATATCTCAATGAAGACTGACTCATATATTTCCGGTTTCCTCCTCCTAAAGTCACTAATCAGTTTCTTGGTCTCGCTGACATTGAATAAGAGGTTATTGCTGTGGTACCACTCAGCCAGATTTTCAATCGCCTTCTTATAAGCTGACTTGTCACCACCTTTGATTTAGCCTATGACAGTGGTGTCGTCGGCGAACTTGAATATGGCATTGGAACTGTGCTTAGCCACACAGTCATAAGTGTAAAGCAAGTAGAGCAGGGGGCTAAGCACACAGCCTTCTGGTGTGCTGATGGCGATGGAGATTGTAAAGGAGATGTTGTTGCCAATCTGAACTGGCTGGGGTATGTAGGTGGGGAAATCGAGAATCCAATTGCAAAAGGAGGTATTGAGGTCAAGATCTGAAAGCTTATCGCTTAGTTTTGAGAGGAAGTTAGCATTGAATGCCGAGCTGCAGTCGATAAAGATCGTTCTGACGTCTGCTTCGTTGTTGTTCAGATGTTCCGGGGTTGAGTGAAGAACCAATTAGACAGCATCTGCTGTGGACCTGTTGAGCCAGTAAGCAAATTATAACGTATCTAAGTTGCTTGTCAGGACTGCTAGGCTTCATCACCAACCTCTCAAAACATTTCATTATCATGAATGTAAGTACTACTAAATGATACCACATTTTTCTTAAGCACTCGTATAAGTGAAGCTTGCTGGGAACCTCAGACTACTGAAGTGAGAGGTTAAAGATCTCAGTGAAAACTCCAGCCAGTGTAGGTCTCTTAGTATTTGACCAGATACTCTGTCTGAGCAGGATTCTTTTTGTGCGTTCACCCTCCTGAAAGATGCTTGCATACCAGCCTCAGAGACTGAAATCACAGGATCACTGGGATCTGTGGGAGTTTGTGATGGTTCCTCCATGTTTTGACAGTCAAAGTGAATAGAGAAGGCACTGAACTCATCTGGAAGCGAAGCCTGTTGTCGCCTACATCACTTGTTTTTATGGTGGTGATAGCATTCAAGCTCTGCTACAACTGTCAAGCATGCTTTGTTGATTCAAGTTTAATTCAGACTTGCCACTTCGTCTGTGAGATGGCTTTCTGGAAAGTGTACCTGGACCTCTTGTAACTTTCTTGGTCACCAGACTTGAAGACTCTGATCTGTCTCAGAGTGTGGTTATGTAGCACTCATAATGATAGTCATGAAGTTGACTTGCCAGAGAGTCTGCCTCTGTGGAGTAAGCCACAGAAGGTATTGACAAGGTAAGCAGCTTCTTTTATTTAAAAAGCACGCTACTTGTACAGTTGAATTTCCAAATATTTTAATATCTGAGAGAGAGTGAGAGAGTGAGAGAGAGAGAGAGAGAGAGAATCTGCTCTTGATAGAAAAAAAAATGATTTACTTGAGCTTTTCCTTTACATCCCTGATATCACAGAAATCAATCTTCAGCCAGTTTAGATCACTCCAAAGAATCATAGAAAAGAGGCCCCTTATAGAAACAGGCCCTTCAGTCCATTTAGTCTGTGCCAGACCATTTAAACTGCCTATTCCCATCAACCTGCACCAGGACCATGTCGCTATCCAAACTTCCATTGAACATTGAAATCGAGCTCACATATACCACATGCGCCAGCAGCTCATTCCACACTCTCATGACCTTCTGAGTGAAGAAGCTTTCCCTCATGTTCCATTTAAACTTTTCACCTTTCACGCTCAACTCATGACTTCTAGTTGTAGCCCTACCCAACCTCAATGGTAAAAGCTTTCTTGTATTTACCTGTCTATACCCCCCATAATTTTGTATACCCCTATCAAATCTCCTCTCAGTCTTCTAAGTTCCAAGGAATAAACCTATTCAATCTCTCCTTATAACTCAGGTCCTCCAGTTCTGGCAATGTCCTTGTAAATTTTCTCTGCACTCTTTCAACCTTATCTACATCGTTCCTGTAGGTAGGTGACCAAACTACATGTAATACTCCAAATTAGGCCTCACCAACATCTTATACAACTCCAACATAACATCCCATCTCCTGTAGTCAACACATTGATTTATGAAGGCCAATGTGCCAAAAGCTTTCTTTATGACCTTATCTACCTGTGATGCCCCTTTCAATGAATTATGGGTCTCTACTCCCAGATCCCTTTGTTCTACCACACTGCTCAACGCCATACTGTTCATTGTACAAGACCTACCCTTGTCGGTCCTACAGAAGTACAATACCTTGTAAATGGCTGCATTAAACATTTTTCAGTCTATTTTTCCAGCTGGTCTAAATCCCTCTGCAAGCCACTATAGTCTCCCTCGCTGTCCAATACCACTCGCCGCCCCCAAATCTTAGTGTGATCTGCAAACTTGCTGATCCAGTTAATCACATTATCACCCAGATCATTGATATAGATGACAAACAACAAAGGACCCAGCACCGATCCCTGCAGCGCTCCACTAGTCTCAGGCCTCCAGTTAGAGAGGCAACCATCTCCTACCACTCTCTGGCTTCTCCCACAAAGCCAATGTCTAATCAAATTTACTACCTTGCCTCGAATGCTGAGTGACTGAACCTTTTTCACTTTCATCCCAAATCAGACCTTGTCAAATGCCTTGCTGAAATCCATGTAGACAACATCCAATGCCTTACCTTCATCACTTTCCCGGTAACTTCCTTGAAAAACTCTATAAAATTGGTTAGACACAACCTACCGTGCACAAAGCCATACTGTCTATACCTAATCTGTCCATGTCTATCCAAATATTTATATACCTGGTGCCCTAGAATACCTTCCAATAACTTTCTTACAACTGATGTCAGTCTCACTGGCCTTTAATTTTCTGGTTTAATTTTATAGCCTTTCATAAACAGCGGAACAACATTAGCTATCCTTCAATCCTCTGGCATGTCACTTGCTGCTTTGAAAAATATCTCAGCCATGGCCTCAGCAATTCCTGCACTTTCCTCCTGTAGGGACCGAGGGAACAGCTTGTCAGGCCCTGGGAATTTATCCACCCTCATTTGTCTCAAACAGCAAACAGCAGCTCCCTGTAATCTGCTTCGGCCCATGAAGTTGATGCCGCTTTGCCTCACTTCAATAGACTCTGTGTCTGTCTCCTGAGTAAATACAGATGCAAAAAAATTTACTTTAGATCACCATGTAGCAATAACCTTACGCTCTTCACAATTGTTGCTTACTAAGGCAAATAGCAAAGTACAAATAAAACAGCTTTTATTCAAGGAATGTTTTGTACAACAATGTATCAAATTTTATGGTACACTCAGTTCTTAAAGGTACCCTTAACTACACTCCTACCCATTAAAAATATACAATTGCCAACAATTTGTGCACATTAAATTATGCTTCCAGTTACCTACAGTATTTATGAATGTGGACGTATACAATTAGCCAAGTCCTTACAGATGTATACAGTTGTAAATACAAGCAAACAGAATTTCACCCACTGTCCTAATCTTCCAGGAGGTACATAAGCCTGAAGTCCCACACCAGCAGGTTCAAGAAAAGCTACTTGGCTTTAACTGCAAACAACAGGAATTCTGCAGATGCTGGAAATTCAAGCAACATACATCAAAGTTGCTGGTGAACGCAGCAGGCCAGGCAGCATCTCTAGGAAGAGGTGCAGTCGACGTTTCAGGCCGAGACCCTTCGTCAGGACTAACTGAAGGAAGAGTGAGTAAAGGATTTGAAAGCTGGAGGGGGAGGGGGAGATGCAAAATGATAGGAGAAGACAGGAGGGGGAGGGATAGAGCCGAGAGCTGGACAGGTGATAGGCAGAAGGGGATACGAGAGGATCATGGGACAGGAGGTCCGGGAAGAAAGACGGGGGGGGGGGGTGACCCAGAGGATGGGCAAGAGGTATATTCAGAGGGACAGAGGGAGAAAAAGGAGAGTGAGAGAAAGAATGTGTGCATAAAAAAGAGTAACAGATGGGGTACGAGGGGGAGGTAGGGCCTAGCGGAAGTTAGAGAAGTCAATGTTCATGCCATCAGGTTGGAGGCTACCCAGACGGAATATAAGGTGTTGTTCCTCCAACCTGAGTGTGGCTTCATCTTTACAGTAGAGGAGGCCGTGGATAGACATGTCAGAATGGGAATGGGATGTGGAATTAAAATGTGTGGCCACTGGGAGATCCTGCTTTCTCTGGCAGACAGAGCGTAGATGTTCAGCGAAGCGGTCTCCCAGTCTGCGTCGGGTCTCACCAATATTTAAAAGGCCACATCGGGAGCACCGGACGCAGTATATCACCCCAGTCGACTCACAGGTGAAGTGATGCCTCACCTGGAAGGACTGTTTGGGGCCCTGAATGGTGGTAAGGGAGGAAGTGTAAGGGCATGTGTAGCACTTGTTCCGCTTACACGGATAAGTGCCAGGAGGGAGATCAGTGGGGAGGGATGGGGGGGACGAATGGACAAGGGAGTTGTGTAGGGAGCAATCCCTGCGGAATGCAGAGAGAGGGGGGGAGGGAAAGATATGCTTAGTGGTGGGATCCCGTTGGAGGTGGCGGAAGTTACGGAGAATAATATGTTGGACCCGGAGGCTGGTGGGGTGGTAGGTGAGGACCAGGGGAACCCTATTCCTAGTGGGGTGGTGGGAGGATGGAGTGAGAGCAGATGTACGTGAAATGGGGGAGATGCGTTTAAGAGCAGAGTTGATAGTGGAGGAAGGGAAGCCCCTTTCTTTAAAAAATGAAGACATCTCCCTCGTCCTAGAATGAAAAGCCTCATCCTGAGAGCAGATGTGGCGGAGACGGAGGAATTGCGAGAAGGGGATGGCGTTTTTGCAAGAGACAGGGTGAGAAGAGGAATAGTCCAGATAGCTGTGAGAGTCAGTAGGCTTATAGTAGACATCAGTGGATAAGCTGTCTCCAGAGACAGAGACAGAAAGATCTAGAAAGGGGAGGGAGGTGTCGGAAATGGACCAAGTAAACTTGAGGGCAGGGTGAAAGTTGGAGGCAAAGTTAATAAAGTCAACGAGTTCTGCATGCGTGCAGGAAGCAGCGCCAATGCAGTCGTCGATGTAGCGAAGGAAAAGTGGGGGACAGATACCAGAATAGGCACGGAACATAGATTGTTCCATAAACCCAACAAAAAGGCAGGCATAGCTAGGACCCATACGGGTGCCCATAGCTACACCTTTAGTTTGGAGGAAATGGGAGGAGCAAAAGGAGAAATTATTAAGAGTAAGGACTAATTCTGCTAGACGGAGCAGAGTGGTGGTAGAGGGGAACTGATTAGGTCTGGAATCCAAAAAGAAGCGTAGAGCTTTGAGACCTTCCTGATGGGGGATGGAAGTATATAGGGACTGGACATCCATGGTGAAAATAAAGCGGTGGGGGCCAGGGAACTTAAAATCATCGAAAAGTTTAAGAGCTATTCACTTCACCTGTGAGTTGACTGGGGTGATATACTGCGTCCGGTGCTCCCGATGTGGCCTTTTATATATTGGTGAGACCCGACGCAGACTGGGAGACCGCTTTGCTGAACATCTACGCTCTGTGCGCCAGAGAAAGCAGGATCTCCCAGTGGCCACACATTTTAATTCCACATCCCATTCCCATTCTGACATGTCTATCCACGGCCTCCTCTACTGTAAAGATGAAGCCACACTCAGGTTGGAGGAACAACTTATATTCCGTCTGGGTAGCCTCCAACCTGATGGCATGAACATTGACTTCTCTAACTTCCGCTAGGCCCTACCTCCCCCTCGTACCCCATCTGTTACTCTTTTTTATGCACACATTCTTTCTCTCACTCTCCTTTTTCTCCCTCTGTCCCTCTGAATATACCTCTTGCCCATCCTCTGGGTCACCCCCCCCCGTCTTTCTTCCCGGACCTCCTGTCCCATGATCCTCTCATATCCCCTTTTGCCTATCACCTGTCCAGCTCTCGGCTCCATCCCTCCCCCTCCTGTCTTCTCCTATCATTTTGGATCTCCCCCTCCCCCTCCAGCTTTCAAATCCCTTACTCACTCTTCCTTCAGTTAGTCCTGACGAAGGGTCTCGGCCTGAAACGTCGACTGCACCTCTTCCTAGAGATGCTGCCTGGCCTGCTGCGTTCACCAGCAACTTTGATGTATGTGGCTTTAACTGTTCAGTTCTTGAACCAACCTAATAGCTACAGTTTAGCAAGATGATGACCATTTTGATTACTTTGCTCTAAAACTGACCCATGTTTGTTCTTGCTGGTAAAGACTGTATATAATTTATGGTAAATTTGCTTTTCTTGTGAATGCTGCTTATATGATGCCATGTGCCCGTGAAGCTGCTGCAAGTAAGATTTTCATTGCACCTGCGCATACCTGTACTTGTGCACATGACAGTAAACTCGACTTTGGCTATTCTTGCTGCATGGGGTTGATCTTGGCATTCCGTACCAACTGTAACATCCTTCTTAAGATCTGTGGAACTTTTGAACTGCAATGCAAATCTCTCCTAAAAATATTGACTCTTACACTTCATTTAGCAATGCCAAAAATGCTCTAGAAATCCATGTTCTCCTGTCTGCTTTGTAGGTCTAGACTGCCTGTAGCAGATATCTCAAAGCACTGGAATTTTACTTCTAATGCTGTCTCCAATTTCACTGGAAGGTGAAAAGAACCACTCTCAGTTTCCTTGTCCAGGACAGTACACGATCCAGTTACACACAGCTGGCTACACTGGGCTAGGCTGATTTATTTGCATATTCGACACCAGACTCCCAGAGCAGAACAAGGTCCGCCACACGAAAAGATTACCGAAGGAAAAGATAGAAGGATGTGATGAAATTCTCCTTAAAATAATGCAGTGTCTCACTGATTCCAGGCTATCTTTGGCCCATTACTGCTCAAGTGGGAAAGGAGGTTTCAGGATGGCATTGAGAACCAATGCTAGGGTCCCAAGGCATATCACTATGCAGAATGTCAGTGTACTGGACCATCTTTAGAGTATTCTGAGGGAAGATAGCTCCTTTAAAACCCATGACAAAGTTTGAAGTAAATTTATTATCAAAGTACATCTATGTCACCATATACAAGCTGAGATTTGTTTTCTTACAGGCATGCTCAATAAATCCAAGAACCATAATAGAATCGATGAAAAACAGCTCCCAACAGGACAATCAACGTGCAAAAGGAAACAAGCTGCAAATACAAGTTCTGAGGCTCCTGTCTTTTGTATTGAAATGACCTTTGGTTTCTCTGCTGACCTCGCTTTGAGAATCCACGTGGCTTGGGCATGGAGAAGACTGTGCTGCAGAGGGTTTAAACTAATTTGGCAAAAGGATGGGAACTAGAGTGACAGGGCTGAGAGTAGCAGTGTTAGTTTACAAGCAATGACAGTGTGCAGTGAGGCAGTCAGGAGGACAGGCAGGTGAAAGGGCAAAATTGCAGTCAGTGGGATGAGTTGCAGTGTCAAAAGGGGGCAAAATCGAAAAAGGTTACAGATACAGGACTAAAGGTGTTATATCTGAATGCATACTATATATGGAATAAGGTAGATGATCACATTTAGAGGTTGGCAAGTATCACGTTATGTACATCACTGAGTCATGGCTGAAAGAAGATTATAGATGGGACCTTAATGTCCAAGGATGCACATTGTATGGAAATACAAGCATGGAGGTGGCATGGCTCTGCTGGTAAAAACTGAATTCAAATCCTTAAAAAAAAGGTGACACAGTATCAAAAGATGTAGAATCCTTGTAGGTAGAGTTAAGAAGCTGCAAGGGTAAAAAGACCCTGATGGGAGTTGTATACAGGCCTCTGAACAGTAGGCAACAAAATACAGTGGGAGATTGAAAAGGCATGTCAAAAGGGCAATGTTACAATATTCATGGGGGATTTCAATATGCAGGTAGATTGGGAAAATCAGATTGGTGCTAGATCCCAAGAGAGAGTACTTGTAGAATGCCTACGAGATGGCTTTTTTTTAAAGCAACTTGTGGCTGAGCTAATGAGGAGATCAATTATTCTGGATTGGGTATTGTGTAACAAAGTGGAGTTGATTGGGGAGCTTAAGGTAAAGGCACACTTAGGAGGCAATGATTGTAATAGGGTAGAATTCACCCTGAAATTTGAGAGGGAGAAGAAAAAGTCAGGTTGTATTAGTATTACAGTGGAGTACAGGGAATTACAGAGACATGAGAGAGAAGCTGGCTAAAATTGATTGGAAGAGGACACTAGCAGGAATGACAGCAGAGCCGCAATGGCTGGAGTTTCTGGGAGCAATCTGGAAGGCAAGGGATAGATACATCCCAAAGAAGTATTCTAAAAGCAGAATGATGCAACCATGGCTGACAAGGGAAGCCAAAGCCAACACAAAAACAAATGACAGCGCATATAATAGAACAAAAATTAGTGGAAAGTTAAAGGATTGGGAAACTTCTAAAAACTAACAGAAGGCAACTAATAAGCCATAACGGAGGAAAGATGAAATATAAAAGTAAGCTATCCAATAATATAAAAGGAGATAGCATAATTTTTTTTCTTTTATATATATATATATACACACACACATACAGAGAGAGAGAGAGAGAGAGAGAGAGAAAGAAAAGAAAGAGGCAAGAGTAGATACTGGACCACTGGAAAATGATGATGGAGAGGTAGTAATAGAAACATAGAAAATAGGTGCAGGAGTAGGCCATTCGGCCCTTCGAGCCTGCACCACCATTCAGTATGATCATGGCTGATCATCCAACTCAGAACCCTGTACCAGCCCTCCCTCCATACCCCTGATCCCTTTAGCCACAAGGGCCATATCTAACTCCCTCTTAAATATAGCCAATGAACTGGCCTAACAGGGAACAAAGAAATGGCGGACAAACTAAACAAGTATTTTCCATCAGTCTTCACTGTGAAAGATGCTAGCAGTATGCCAGCAATTCAAGAGTATCAGGGGGCGGAAGTGAGTGCAGTTGCTATTGCTAGGGAGAAAGTGCCTGGGAAACTGAACGATCTGAAGGTAGATAAGTCACCTGGACCAGATGGACTATAACCCAGGGTACCGAAAGAGATAGCTGAAGAGATTGTAGAGTAGTTAGCTATGACCTTTCAAGAATCACTAGATTCTGGCACATTTCTGGAGGACTGGAAAATTGCAAATGTCACTCCACTCTTCAAGAAGGGAGGAAATTATAGGCCTGTTAGCCTGACCTCAGTGGTTGGGAAGATGTTACAGTTGATTGTTAAGGATGTAGTTTCAGGGTACTTGGAGGCACATACATAGGTCAAAGTCATCATGGTTTCTTTGATGGAAAATTTTGTCTGACAAATCTGTTGGAACTCTTTGAGAAAATAACAAGCAGAATAAACATCAGTGGATGTTACATTCTTGGATCTTCAGGATGCCTTTGATAAGGTGCTGTACATGAGGCTGCTTAACAAGATAACAGCCCGTGGTATTACAGGAAAGATACTAGTAAGGATAGTGCACTGGCTGATTCCCTGGAGGCAAAGAGTGGGAATAAATGGAGCGCTTTCTGATTGGTTGCCAGTGTTGAAGAAGCAAGGAGGTTGTCGGAAGTCTAAAACGGATTAGGAGAATGTGCAAAGATATGCCAGATGGAATATAGTGTTTGGGAGAGAATAGAAGTATAAACTATTTTCTAAATGGGGAGAAAAAAAGTTCAAAAATCTGTGGTGTAAGTGGGCTTGGGAGTATGTGTGAAGGACCTCTGAAAGATTAATTTTCAGGTTGAGTTGTTGGTGAGGAAGGTGAATGCAATGTTAGCATCCATTTTGAGAGGATTAGAATATAAAAGCAATGATATAATGCTGAGGCTTTATATGAGGCCTCATTTGCAGTATTGTGAGAAGTTTTGCGCCACTTAAGAAAGGATGTGCTGACAGTGGAGAGGGTTCGGAGGAGTTTCACATGAATGATTCTGAGAATGAAAGGCTTATTGTTTAAGGAGTTCTGGCTCTGGGTTTGTACTTGCAGGAATTTAGAAGAGTGTGGGGAATCTTGAATATACCTTTTCTGAATTAATTTGTGTTAAATTATCGCCACAACCTGTGAAGGGGCAAGCGATGACAAGGAGAATTTGAGGGTTGAGCCGAGATAGTGTGTTGCAAAATCATTGCAGATGGAGTTCTGATCCCCATACAACTGGCCTGGGTGCAAGGTTGGATTGCTGTGGGCACTGAGCTGACTTGAAGAGCTTGAGAGTGGTTTCGAGCTGGGTAATGAAACTTGGGCCTGGAGTGAGTCACTGGGCTGCGTGATCTAGGCCTGGAGCCTTTCACTGCAGCTGGGTCTAGAGCGAAATACGATTCACTGTTTAGACAATTTAAACACTGGCCCAGATCGGAGGTGAGAGCCAATTTCGCTTGCTCTCCACGTTCTTCACTCCTCTCTTCCGGGCACTGGAGTCTTCCACTGAACCATTGCATGGTCAATTTAAATGCTGGCCCAGATAGACTAAAAAGACAGGGAGTTGGTCGGGAGGAGAGCTGGTTTCACTCGTTCTCCATGATGTTCAGTCCCAAGGTGCTGAGGCTATGAAGCCTGCCCCGGCTGCTTTGCTCCATGCCCGGCAATATGATGAACTGATAAGCGATGCTTTGGGCCTAGACTCAATTTTGGTTTGGGATATTGTTGTTCACTTCAATTGTTTCCATGATATGTATTTTTTTCCTTTCTCTTGCACAGCAAATGTTGATCTTTCATGTTTCTTCTTTTTTTTCTTTTATTGGGTTCTTATGGGTTTCTTGCTTTGTGGCTATCTGTGAGCAAGTAAATCTTAAAATTATATAATTTATACATTCTTTGACATACATTCTCTGCTCAACACTGTTAGGGACCTTACCCTTAATTGTGTACTGTCTCCTTGCATTTGCCCTATCTATCAAGATACAACTCACATTTATCTGTGTTAAATTTCAACTGCCATTTCTCGGCACATATCTGCAACTAAATAGATGTGCTCAATGGCTTTACTTGCGATGGACTGGGTTGTAACAATTACTGTTTTGTAGAATTTCCATAGCAGGCTGTGATGCAACCAGTTAATATACTCCGTGGCACACATTTTGTCGACATTCTGGATGTCAGGCTGAAACTTCGCAAACTTCTAAGGAAGTAGAGACACTGCTGTGCTTTCTTTGTAATGGCACTTACATGCTGTGCCCAGGACAGATCCTCCAAAATGATAACAAATAAAAACAATAATTTTTAAAAATTATCCCTTTTATCTACTTGAGATATCTAATAGATCTGGAAATTGAACCTCTTTAGTTGGCTCACATATTCACCAACTATTTCCTCCGGTCTTGCCGCACTCAATTAAAATATTGAGACTGAAGAGGCGATAGAAAGGAGTTATAGGCAGGTGGTTACACCGGGGTCACGGGAGATAGACAAGTGGGTTAACAGACATGAGAGGGAAGGGGAAGACTCAGGTACTAGACAGTACGCCTGTGGCTGTTCCCCTGAACAATAAGTACTCCTGCAACACACATCAAAGTTGCTGGAGAACGCAGCAGGCCAGGCAGCATCTCTAGGAAGAGGTACAGTCGACGTTTCGGGCCGAGACCCTTCATCAGGACTAACTGAAGGAAGAGCTAGTAAGAGATTTGCAAGATCTCTTACTAGATCTTCCTTCAGTTAGTCCTGACGAAGGGTCTCGGCCCGAAACGTCGACTGTACCTCTTCCTAGAGATGCTGCCTGGCCTGCTGCGTTCTCCAGCAACTTTGATGTGTGTTGTTTGAATTTCCAGCATCTGCAGAATTCCTTGTGTTTGCAGTTTTAAAATAAGTACTCCTGCTTGAGTTCTGTTGGGGGGGGACAGCCCACCAGGGGAAGCGACAGTGGCCGTGCCTCTGGCACACAGTCCAGCCCTGTGGCTCAGAGGGATAGGGAAGCTCCATAGTTAGGGGGTCAGACAGGCGATTCTGTGGATGCAGGAAAGAAACTCATATGGTAGTTTGCCTCCCAGGTGCCAGGGTCCGGGATGTTTCAGATCGCGTCCACAATATCCTGCAGTGGGATGGAGAAGAGCCAGAGGTCGTGGTACATATTGGTACCAATGACATAGGTAGAAAAAGGGAAGAGGTCATGAAAACAGACTACAGGGAGTTAGGAAGGAAGTTGAGAAGCAGCACCACAAAGGTAGTAATCTCGGGATTACTGCCTGTGCCACATGACAGTGAGAATAGGAATAGAGTGGGGTGGAGGATAAATGCGTGGCTGAGGAATTGGAGCAGGGGGCAGAGATTCAGATTTCTGGATCATTGGGACCTCTTTTGGGGCAGGTGTGACCTGTACAAAAAGGACCAGTTGCACTTGAATCCCAGGGGGACCAATATCCTGGCAGGAAGGTTTGCTAAGGCTACTCGGGGGAGTTTAAACTAGAATGCTGGGGGGTGGGAACCGAACTGAAGAGACTGCGGAAGGGGCAGCTGGCTCACAAATAGAGAAAGCTTGGAGACAGTGCGAGAGGGAGGATAGGCAGGTGATAGAGAAGGGACGCGCTCAGACCGACGGTTTGAGATGTGTCTATTTTAATGCAAGGAGTATTGTGAACAAAGCGGATGAGCTTAGAGTGTGGATCAGTACTTGGAGATGTGGTGGCCATTACAGAGACTTGGGTAGCTCAGGGACAGGAATGGTTACTTCAAATGCCGGGTTTTAGAAGTTTCAGAAAGGACAGGGAGGGAGGCAAAAGAGGTGGGGGTGTGGCACTGTTGATCAGAGATAGTGTCACGAATGTAGAAAAGGTGGATGTCATGGAGGGATTGTCTACGGAGTCTCTGTGGTTGGAGGTTAGGAACAGGAAGGGGTCAATAACTCTACTGGGTGTTTTTTATAGGCCACCCAATAGTAACAGGAATACCGAGGAGCAGATAGGGAAACAGATCCTGGAAAGGTATAATAATAACAGAGTTCTCGTGGTGGGAGATTATAATTTGTCACGGTCCGGTCCGTGAAGTCCGCATTCTGGTTCACAGTCCAGCCCATCGATCCGTATTCCAGGTTTTCCAGTTTTCCCTTGTCCTGTTGTGAGTCTTAATTAAGGCACTTGATTCTGATTTTGGGCTGGCTACATAAATAGCTCCTGGGTTCAGCTTCATTTGCGGGACTGCTCCCTTCCCTTTCACCTTCCTCCTATAGCCTTGCCTGTATTGCTGTCAGGTTCTACTGCTGGAGCAAGACTGGAGCCTTGCTGAGTCTAGATAGGAACTGTGTTTTGTTGTTTGGAACTGTCCCTTTGTGTGAATGCCTTTGCTAAGTAGGTCTGGCTGTTTGCTGCTACCTTGTGTTGGGAACTGTCTCTTTGTGCCCTTGCCTCTGCTGGGTAGGTCTGGCTGTTTGCTGCTACTTTGAGTGGAGATCTGTCTCTCAGTGTTCTGTGTATGAGTCCTAGCCCTACGTCCTGCTCCCTAGGAGGGGTCCTGACTCTGTGTAGAGACCACAGCAAGGCTTTAGGTTCTCGTCCTGTCCAGTGCCTTGTTCTGTGCAGGAGTTCCACATCCAGTCCTGTAGTCACATCTTGTCCTTGCCTAGATCTGGAGTCTGAGCCTGAGTCAAGACCCAGGTTCCGGGTCCGTGTCCAGTCTCTGACTTGGAGTCCTTGTCCAGGTTCCAAGTTCCTAGTTCCTTGTCCAGGTCCCACTTTCCTAGTCTCGTCCAGGGCTTGTGTCTTGTCCAGCGTTGTTTCTTCCTCACTTCACTTGCTTTTTGACCCACTTAGTCCTATTCCTAGTCTTCAGTACCTGAGCCTTGCATTTGGGTCTGCCCTCCAATGCTGGCCTCTATAAAATAATTTCCCAGATATCGATTGGCATCTCCCTAGAGTAAGGGGTTTAGATGGGGTGGAGTTTGTTAGGTGTGTTCAGGACGGTTACTTGACACAATATGTAGATAAGCCTGCAAGAGGAGAGGCTGTTCTTGATTTGGTATTGGGAAATGAACCTGGTCAGGTGTCAGATCTTTCAGTGGGAGAGCATTTTGGAGATAGTGATCATAATTCGATCTCCTCTACAATAGCATTGCAGAGATAGGAACAGACAAGTTAGAAAAGTTGCTGGTGAACGCAGCAGGCCAAGCAGCATCTATAGGAAGAGGCGCAGTCGACGTTTCAGGCCGAGACCCTTCGTCAGGACTAACTGAAGGAAGAGTGAGTAAGGGATTTGAAAGCTGGAGGGGGAGGGGGAGATGCAAAATGATAGGAGAAGACAGGAGGGGGAGGGATAGAGCCGAGAGCTGGACAGGTGATAGGCAAAAGGGGATACGAGAGGATCATGGGACAGGAGGTCCGGGAAGAAAGACAAGGGGGGGGTGACCCAGAGGATGGGCAAGAGGTATATTCAGAGGGACAGAGCGAGAAAAAGGAGAGTGAGAGAAAGAATGTGTGCATAAAAATGAGTAACAGATGGGGTACGAGGGGGAGGTGGGGCCTTAGCGGAAGTTAGAGAAGTCGATGTTCATGCCATCAGGTTGGAGGCTACCCAGACGGAATATAAGGTGTTGTTCCTCCAACCTGAGTGTGGCTTCATCTTTACAGTAGAGGAGGCCATGGATAGACATGTCAGAATGGGAATGGGATGTGGAATTAAAATGTGTGGCCACTGGGAGATCCTGCTTTCTCTGGCGCACAGAGCGTAGATGTTCAGCAAAGCGGTCTCCCAGTCTGCGTCGGGTCTCACCAATATATAAAAGGCCACATCGGGAGCACCGGACGCAGTATATCACCCCAGTCAACTCACAGGTGAAGTGAATAGCCTCCAACCTGATGGCATGAACATCGACTTCTCTAACTTCCGCTAAGGCCCCACCTCCCCCTCGTACCCCATCTGTTACTCATTTTTATGCACACATTCTTTCTCTCACTCTCCTTTTTCTCCCTCTGTCCCTCTGAATATACCTCTTGCCCATCCTCTGGGTCACCCCCCCGCCTTGTCTTTCTTCCCGGACCTCCTGTCCCATGATCCTCTCGTATCCCCTTTTGCCTATCACCTGTCCAGCTCTCGGTTCTATCCCTCCCCCTCCTGTCTTCTCCTATCATTTTGCATCTCCCCCTCCCCCTCCAGCTTTCAAATCCCTTACTCACTCTTCCTTCAGTTAGTCCTGACGAAGGGTCTCGGCCTGAAACGTCGACTGCGCCTCTTCCTATAGATGCTGCTTGGCCTGCTGCGTTCAGCAACTTTGATGTATGTTGCTTGAATTTCCAGCATCTTCAGAATTCCTGTTGTTTGAAGTTAGAAAAGTGTTTAATTGGAGTAAGGGGAATTATGAGGCTATCAGGCAGGAACTTGGAAGCTTAAATTAGAAACAGATGTTCTCAGGGAAAGGTACGGAAGAAATGTGGCAAATGTTTAGGGGATATTTGTGTGGAGTTCTGCATAAGTACGTTCCAATGAGACAGGGAAGTTATGGTAGGGTACAGGAGCTGTGGTGTACAAAGGCTGTAGTAAATCTAGTCAAGAAGAAAAGAAAAGCATCCGAAAGGTTCAAAGAGCTAGGTAATGTTAGAGATCTAGAAGATTATAGGAAGGAGCTTAAGAAGGAAATTAGGAGAGCCAGAAGGGGCCATGAGAAGGCCTTGGCGGGCAGGATTAAGGAAAGCCCCAAGGCATTCTACAAGAATGTGAAGAGCAAGAGGATAAGACATGAAAGAATAGGATCAATCAAGTGTGACAGTGGGAAAGTGTGTCTGGAACCACAGGAGATAGCAGCGGTACTTAATGAATACTTTGTTTCAGTATTCACCACAGAAGAGGATCTTGGCGATTGTAGGGATGACTTGCAGTGGGCTGAAAAGCTTGAGCATGTAGATATTAAGAAAGAAGATGTGCTGGAGCTTTTGGAAAGCATCAAGTTGGATAAGTCGCCGGGACCAGATGAGATGTACCCCAGGCTACTGTGGGAGGCGAGGGAGGAGATTGCTGAGCCTCTGGCGATGACCCTTGCATCATCAATGGGGATGGGAGAGGTTCCGGAGGATTGGAGGGTTGCAGATTTTGTTCCTTTATTCAAGAAAGGGAGTAGAGTTAGCCCAGGAAATTATAGACCAGTGAGTCTTACATGAGTGGTTGGTAAGTTGATGGAGAAGATCCTGAGAGGCAGGATTTTTGAACATTTGGAGAGGCATAATATGATTAGGAATAGTCAGCATGGCTTTGTCAAGGGCAGGTCGTGCCTTACGAGCCTGATTGAATTTTTTTGAGGATGTGACTAAACACATTGATGAAGGAAGAGCAGTAGATGTAGTGTATATGGATTTCAGGAAGGCATTTGATAAGGTACCCCATGTAAGTCTTGTTGAGAAAGTAAGGAGGCATGGGATCCAAGGGGACATCGCTTTGTTGATCCAGAACTGGCTTGCGCACAGAAGGCAAAGAGTGGTTGTAGATGGGTCATATTCTGCATGGGGGTCGGTGACCAGTGGTGTGCCTCGGGGATCTGTTCTGGGACCCTTACTCTTCGTGATTTTTATAAATGACCTGGATGAGGAAGTGGAGGGATAGGTTAGTAAGTTTGCTGATGACACAAAGGTTGGGGGTGTTGTGGATAGTGTGGAGGGCTGTCAGGGGTTAGAAACATAGAAACATAGAAAATAGGTGCAGGAGTAGGCCATTCGGCCCTTCGAGCCTGCACTACCATTCAGTATGATCATGGCTGATCATCCAACTCAGAACCCTGTACCAGCCTTCCCTCCATACCCCCTGACCCCTGTAGCCACAAGGGCCATATCTAACTCCCTCTTAAACATAGCCAATGAACTGGCCTCAACAGTTTCCTGTGGCAGAGAATTCCACAGATTCACCACTCTCTGTGTGAAGAAGTTTTTCCTAATCTCAGTCCTAAAAGGCTTCCCCTCTATCCTCAAACTGTGACCCCTCGTCCTGGACTTCCCCAACATCGGGAACAATCTTCCTGCATCTAGCCTGTCCAATCCCTTTAGGATTTTCTACGTTTCAATCAGATCCCCCCTCAATCTTCTAAATTCCAATGAGTATAAGCCTAGTTCATCCAGTCTTTCATCATATGAAAGTCCTGCCATCCCAGGAATCAATCTGGTGAACCTTCTTTGTACTCCCTCTATGGCAAGGATATCTTTCCTCAGATTAGGGGACCAAAACTGCACACAATACTCCAGGTGTGGTCTCACCAAGGCCTGGTACAACTGCAGTAGTACCTCCCTGCTCCTGTACTTGAATCCTCTTGCTATAAATGCCAGCATACCATTCGCCTTTTTCACCGCCTGCTGTACCTGCATGCCCAATTTCAATGACTGGTGTATAATGACACCCAGGTCTCGTTGCACCTCACCTTTTCCTAATCGGCCACCATTCAGATAATAATCTGTTTTCCTATTTTTGCCACCAAAGTGGATAACTTCACATTTATCCACATTAAATTGCATCTGCCATGAATTTGCCTACTCACCTAACCTATCCAAGTCACCCTGCATCCTCTTAGCATCCTCCTCACAGCTAACACTGCTGCCCAGCTTCGTATCATCCGCAAACTTGGAGATGCTGCATTTAATTCCCTCATCCAAGTCATTAATATATATTGTAAACAACTGGGGTCCCAGCACTGAGCCTTGCGGTACCCCACTAGTCACTGCCTGCCATTCTGAAAAGGTCCCATTTATTCCCACTCTTTGCTTCATGTCTGCCAACCAATTCTCTATCCACATCAATACCTTACCCCCAATACTGTGTGCCTTAAGTTTACACACTAATCTCCTGTGTGGGACCTTGTCAAAAGCCTTTTGAAAATCCAAATATACCACATCCACTGGTTCTCCCCTATCCACTCTCTAGTTACATCCTCAAAAAATTCTATGAGATTCGTCAGACATGATTTTCCTTTCACAAATCCATGCTGACTTTGTCCGATGATCTCACCGTTTTCCAAATGTGCTGTTATCACATCTTTGATAACTGACTCTAGCAGTTTCCCCACCACCGATGTTAGGCTAACCGGTCTATAATTTAAAAACACAAACAACAGGAATTCTGCAGATGCTGGAAATTCAAGCAACACACATCAAAGTTGCTGGTGAACGCAGCAGGCCAGGCAGCATCTCTAGGAAGAGGTGCAGTCGACGTTTAAGGGTCTTGGCCTGAAACGTCGACTGCACCTCTTCCTAGAGATGCTGCCTGGCCTGCTGCGTTCACCAGCAACTTTGATGTGTGTTGCCGGTCTATAATTCCCTGGTTTCTCTCTCCCTCCTTTCTTAAAAAGTGGGGTTACATTAGCCACCCTCCAATCCTCAGGAATTAGTCCAGAATCTAAAGAGTCTTGAAAAATTATCACTAATGCATCCACTATTTCTTGGGCTACTTCCTTAAGCACTCTGGGATGCAGACCATCTGGCCCTGGGGATTTATCCGCCTTTAATCCCTTCAATTTACCTAACACCACTTCCCTACTAACATGTATTTCCCTCCGTTCCTCCATCTCACTGGACCCTCTGTCCCCTACTATTTCCGGAAGATTATTTATGTCCTCCTTAGTGAAGACAGAACCAAAGTAATTATTCAATTGGTCTGCCATGTCCTTGCTCCCCATAATCAATACAGCAAGACATTGATAGGATGCAAAACTGGGCTGAGAAGTGGCAGATGCAGTTCAATCCAGATAAGTGTGAGGTGGTTCATTTTAGCAGATCAAATATGATGGCAGAATATAGTATTAATGGTAAGACTCTTAGCAGTGTGGAGGATCATAGGGATCTTGGGGTCTGAGTCCATAGGACGCTCAAAGCAGC
The DNA here is from genome assembly GCF_963921235.1 of Mobula hypostoma. Classification (NCBI taxonomy): domain Eukaryota; kingdom Metazoa; phylum Chordata; class Chondrichthyes; order Myliobatiformes; family Myliobatidae; genus Mobula; species Mobula hypostoma. The sequence goes on along the minus strand of NC_086097.1, from coordinate 229,291,435 downwards.
TGCGCAGGTTGACTCTGGTCAAGAAGGCATACGGTGTATTGGCCTTCTTCAAATTGTGGTATTGAATTTAGGAGCCGAAAGGTAATGTTGCAGCTATATAGGACCCAGGTCAGACCCCACTTGGAGTACTGTGCTCAGTTCTGGTCACCTCACTACAGGAAGGATGTGAAAACCATAGAAAGGGTGCAGAGGAGATTTACAAGGATGTTGCCTGAATTGGGGAGAATGCCTTATGAAAACACGTTGAATGAACTCGGACTTTTCTCCTTGCAGTGATGGAGGATGAGAGGTGTCCTGATAGAGGCTTATTAGATGATGAGAGGCATTGATTGTGTTGATAGTCAGAGGCTTTTTCCCAGGGCTGAAATGGCTGCCACAAGAGGGCACAGGTTTAAGGTGCTGGGGAGTAGGTACAGAGGAGACGTCAGGGGTAAGTTTTTTATGCAGAGAGTGGTGAATGCGTGGAATGGGCTGCCAGTAACGGTGGTGGAGGCGGATACGATAGGGTCTTTTAAGATCCTTTTGGATAGGTACATGGAGCTTAGCAAAATAGAAGGCTATGGGTAAGCCTAGTAATTTCTAAGGTAGGGACATGTTCGGCACAACTTTGTGGGCCAAAGGGCCTGTATTGTGCTGTAGGTTTTCTATGTTTCTATCTAATCTTGGTTTTCATTATGACCTTATGTGAAATCTTGCTTATGTCAACTCTGCACTGACTCATGTAATGCCAGCCCCATTACCAACAACAGCATTACCTTCCTTTCTTTGTGTATTGTCGTGCTTCTTTGTTCTATGCCCTTCCCTGGGACCTCAGGAATATAATTGGTGTTCAAGATCATCTGTACCTGCCTTAGACTGCTTGTATTTCTCAGTCATCATCATATTCACCATCCACTGCCTCCCATTTATACTGCTCTGCCAAGAGAATACCATTCTGGATCATTACCCCCTCCCCCACCGTTCCCTCAAACGGCAATATCTCAAAACTCAACATTAGAGCCAATAGCTTCTTCGATAGTTATTTGCTTAAGTGAATAACAAAAGGTAGATTTATCAATGAAGGATTGGTATTGGTTTATTATTGTCACATCTGTCAAGATACAGTGAAAAACTTGTCTTGCATACTACTGTATTTGGGCAAATTAAATCGTTGCACGGTGCACTGAAGTAGAATAAAGTATAACAATAACAATGCAAAATTAAGTGTAGAAGCTACTGAAAGAGAGCAGTGCAGGAAAACGATAAAGTGCAAAATCATAATGAGGTAGATCGTGAGGTCAAGAGTCCATCTTATCGCACAAGAGTCTGTTCAAGAGTCTGATAACAGTGGGACAGAAATGATCCTTCATCCCGGTGCTGTGTGTTTTCAGGCTTTTGTATCTTCTGCCCAATGGAAGAGGGAAGATGAGAGAATATCTGGGGTGGGCAGGATCTTTGATTATTCTGGCTGCTTTACTGAAGCAGCAAAAGGTATAGAGGGAGTCCATAGAATGGAGGCTAGTTCCTCTATTCCTTCATTATAAAGGATCCTTTATTGAAGGAAGTCAACGCTCAAATAATGGCAGCATTTCATACAGCAATATATCAGAAGTCATATTACATGGGACGCTCAACTTTTAAAAAGTTCTACTTGATACACCAAATATTACCATCTGTTACAGTGTGGGAAATGCAGCAGGCAATTTGGACACAAGCTACAAACATGACTATGATCATTTTCAGATAACCTGTCTTAGCAGTGGCATGAATGATGGTTAAGACAAACACCAGTGAAATTTTCCTTGCTCTTATTCAAAATGAGATTGTTCGCATTCATCTGAGTGGTTTGATGGATCCTCAGTGTGATATTTTATTAAAAGCACAACCTGATAGTCCCTTCTTGCTTTGTTTCTTAGCTCTCTAGTATAAGACTGACTTGGACGATTCGTACAAGATGAAACAGATGATGCTGCAGGAAAGTGGTTATTGGTCATTCTGTTATTAGAACATTAGAAAGCTTTTGACAAGACCAGGCTGCTCGGCCCAACAAAGCTTGCCAAATTCCTATTCACATAGCGTGTTGAATTAACTATGAAGTTTAGATTTGTAAGTATCTGAGGTACTGCTCTCAACTACACAACTAGGTAGTTTATTCCATGTGTCCACAACTTGCTGTGTTTAAAAAATGCTTCCTGATGTTAGTCTGAAATCTCCCTTAACCAGTTGCCACTTAGTGCCCCATGTCCTTGTAGATGGATTAATTTTGAATTAGCAGCTGGCATCCACCTTACTTATACTCTTAATGATTTTGAACACTTCTATCATGTCTCCTCTCATTCTATGTCTACTTACGCTAAAAAGATTTAATTCTTTCAATCTTTCTTCATAGTTCTTATCCTGCAGACCTGGAATGAGTCCTGTCGCCCTTCTCTGAACTCTTTCCAGTGCCTTCATATCCCCACAAAATATGGAGACCACAGTACTCAAGGTGTGGGCTCACAAGCATATTATACAGTTTAAGGAGAACGTCTCTAGACCTGAACTCTACTGAGCGCATTATATAGCTCAACATTCTATTAGTCTTCCTAATCGCTTCTGTGTGTTGCCTAGATGTTGATGGTAATGAATATAAAAGGATGCCCAAATCCTTCTCATACAGCGCACTTTCTAACTCAAGACCCCCATTGTATATTTATATCTAATATTTCTACTTTCTATATACAGGAATCCCCCCCATCTGAAGGTAGAGCGTTCCTATGAAATGGTTCGTAAGCTGGAATGTCGTAAAGCGAAGAAGCAATTACCATTTATATGGGAAAATTTTGTGAGCGTTCGCAGACCCAAAAATAACCTACCAACTCATGCCAAATAACACATAAAACCTAAAATAACAGTAACATATAGAAAAAGCAGGAATGATATGATAAATACACAGCCTATATAAAGTAGAAATACTTCTCTACAACGAATGCCTGCACAGATCTCCGTAGCGAAAATCTCAGGCAAGCACTCTCGGCAGAAAATCTCACGCAAGCGCTGTTGGCATAAGCACACTCTCCAGTAACCTTTAAATTATGAAGCTGCCAAATCTACCAAATAACACGTAAAAATACACAGCCGATATAAAGTAGAAATAATGTATGTACAGTGTAGTATCACTTACCGGAATTGGGAAAGCGCCGAGCACACTGATGATGGTGTGTTAGACTGAGTCGTCGTAGGCTGGGTGGTGCAGTGGCCCCCACCCTCCGGGCCGCCAACCCGATTCATTACCGCGAAGAACGCAGCGGTAGCAGGGAGGCACCCAGCACATCTTTAAGAAAAAAGCCAAAATAAACATGCTAATTAATTAGGTGCTGCCCGGCACGTAAATGTCAGCGCAGATCAGAGGCGATTGCCAATTGCATCGCCTCTGATCTGGGCTGACAATTACGTGCTAGGCGGCACCTAATTAATTAGCATGTTTATTTCGGCTTTTTTCTTAAAGATGTGCTGTGTGCCTCCTGGCTACCGCTGCGTTCTTCACGAATCGGTACAGTATCTGTCCGGGGCCCAGGTGTTGGGGTGGTGGGACACGGGGGTGTCATCTCATCATCGATCAGGGCAGGCAGCTCATCTTCTCCTATGACTGCCCACCTCGATGTCGAAGGTCGAGGTTCGTCGTCTGCTGTGGCTGATGTGGAAGGCTTGCTTGACTGCTGAGCCTCGCGCATTTTTCTATCATACAGTTGTTTGTAAGCACTCAAACCATCCTGCAAATATCCCCTAAACCTACGTACCCTTTCAAAATTAAAGTCGTACTTTATCATTGCAGCGAAAATCTCACGCAGTTGCTTCACTTTCTGCATTCGGTTGCATTCAGTTTCGATTGTTATCCTTTCCTCTTCCAATTGCATCAGCTCTTCATCTATCAGTTCTTGGTCATGGGATGCCAAAACCTCTTCAACATCATCTTCATCAACTTCCACAAGCCTAACTCACTTTGTCCTTGCTTCGTTCACCACGATCGAAACGCTTAATTATGTCTAGTTTTACGCTAAGTGTCACACCCTTATGAGATCTTTCAGGCTTTTCCGACACCTTAGAACTCATCTTGCTAACGGCTGCTCAATGCAACGTGTTAAAGCAATGCCATTCCGAATCCGGGGAAGAGTGGCTGCTCAGGGCGCGTGCTGCCTTTTATCGCGCGCTGATTTTTTCGTGCGCTGATTTTTTATCGCGCGCTGCCTTTCTTCGTAACAGTGAAAACACCTTCTGAAAGCGAAAACAAGGTACTAATGTAGGTCTTTCGTAACAGTAAGGTTTCGTAAAGCGAACGTTCGAAAAGCGGGGGACACCTGTATAATATTTTACCTTTACTTACATTAAATTTCATCTGTCATTTATCTGCCCACATCTGGATTTTGTTTCGATCTAAATGTATTAATTCTGCTGTCTGAATGTTATCAGCCCATCCCCCTAATTTGTGTCATCTGCAAACTTTACTAGTTTAATGATTTGGATAAGCACAGAACCAATAATGTAAATTTAAAACAGCAGCAGCCCCAAAACTTATCCTTGTGGAACCCACTTTTAACGTCTAGGTGTGACAATAATCATCTCACCATAACTCGTTTTCTGTTTTTTGAGCCCTGGAGATGTCTGGCCCTGGAGATTTATTAATTTTCAGCTTTTTCAGCTGAAGCAAGATCTCACTTTCTGAGATCTCTGATTCACTAAAAATAACTTTACTGGCATATTGCTAGCATCTTTGTGGGTGAATATTTTAGCAAAATATGAGTTAAGAGTACCTACTATGTCCTTCTCTGCATAACTTATCACCCCACTATTATTTCTAATGCATTTAACTTCCTTCTTAACTTTTCTTTTACTAATAAAGTATCAAAAAAATCTCTTGGGAGTAAATCTTGGCATTATCAGCAATATCCTTCTCAACCTGCCTTTTGGCAATCTGAATTTCTCTCGACTATAACTCTCATATTTTCATATGCCCTACAGTTAACGTCATGACTGTTTTTTCTGTATTCCTTATATAGGTGTCTTCAATAATTTTTATGTATATCTTTATTCATCCATGTAATTGATCTATTGTTTTTATTGCTTCTCCCAACCTTGGGTATGAACACTTACTGCCCTGTGTGTATTACCTCTTTTTAAATCAACCCCATTGTTCCTCAACTGACTCAAGGCCCAAGAAGCCTGGAGCCAAGGTGCAAGCCCATGTTCGACTCCATTTCTCTCCAACTTTGCCGATTGAAGCATTGAGGAAGATTGAAATCATTGAGGTGTGGGCAGAAGGCAAGCAGGTGATCAGGACCGTCTACCAGGCTCTCACGTACTGCTGCCAGGGGAAGGTGTCTGCGTGTAATAGTCTTGCCCCTCTTAGGGGGTCTATCACATACACCCATTGTTATTCCTTTATAGCTTTCAATTCTCATCTTGTTCATCTTGGTTCATCTCCTATCATAAGTAGCCTCATATTTATCATAAATCTAGTAAAAAGTTTGGGTTGAACCAGTCTATATTCAGAGAATGTATATAGTATAAGCTACAGAAACTTGGCACTTGCAATCTATGTTATATTTCATAACTACTTCTTAATTAACAACCATAATCTCTCTGGTCCAATTACACTTTGTATTATAACTTCCAATTCATAGGATTACGCAACATCCTTCTTCCTGTTAAGTAATAATAATTGACCCCAGTTCATATTTTGTCAGAATTTATTGAAAAGGTTACACAGTCCCAAGGGATAGCATGTTGGTGTGATTATGAAAATTTACTTGAATGAACTTCTTTGTTACCATCATAACATTATCTGCATGACAACATTGTTGCCAAGCAATGAATTTAGAATGCAGTAAAATTAAATAAGTTAGTGGAATGTGCAAGGCAGCTATTAATTTCTTACAGCTGAATATTTTTAAAAAAGTTTTTTCTGCAGTGGCTCCCACCAGTTCAGTAGCTAACACAGTACATAATGTGATTCTGAGCTTTACTGGTAAGAAAAGTCTTCTAATCTAGGCAACACACTCAAAATTCCAGCACCTGCAGCTTTTCTCTTGTTAGTGATTGATATTCAAATTTATGCTGTTGCAGCTAATACAACAAACGTGAACAAGGTGAAGCAATGTCCATTCATACCCTTTGGTCTGCCTGAAAAAACTGGTTTTCCAACACAGTGAGATGACTGAGAAAGTAATACACAATAAACGCTGAAGGAACTCAGCAGGACAGGCAGCAAGTATGGAGAAGAGTAACCAGTCAACATTTTGGCCCAAGACCCTTCATCAGGACTCCTGATGTCTGAGATGTATGAAAGCGGATTAATGCCAACAGGCTACAGGAGAGTGTGCTAAGGTATGCAGTGATGCTTGGTGCAGCCAATGCAAAACCTCTGTGTCGTAGACTATAAGACCATAAGACCATAAGACATTGAACAACCCATTGAGTCTGCTCTGCCATTCCATCATGACTGATTTATTATCTCTCTCAACTCCATTCTTCTGCCTTCTCCCCGTAACCTTTGATAGCCTTACTAACCAAGAGCTTATCAAACACTGCTTTAAATATACCCAATGACTTGGCCTCCACAGCTGTCTATGACAATGAATTCCACAGATTCACCACCCTCTGGCTAAAGAAATTTCTCCTCATCTCTGTTCTAAATGGACGCCCTTCTATTCTGAGGCTGTGCCCTCTGGTTCTAGACTCACCTACAATAGGAAAAATCCTCTCCACATCCAGTCTGTCTAGGCCTTTCGATATTGGATAAGTTTCAATGTGATCCCTGCTCATGCTGTACTCCAGCAAGTTCAGGACCAGAGCATTAAACACTCCTCATATGTCAGAAATTTCACTGCCAGATATTCATTCTTGCAAAATTCCAGCACATCCTTTCTAATGTCAGCACATATTTTCTTAGATAAGGGGCACAAAACTGCTCACGGTACTCCAAGTGCGATCTGACCAATTACCTTATAAAGCCTTAGCATTACATCATTGCTTTTTGTATTCCAGTCCTCTCAAAATGAATTTGCCTTCCTTACCACTGACTCAGCCTTCCAGTTAACCTTTAGAAAATCCAGCATAATGACTGCCAAGTTCCTTTGTACCTCTGATTTTTGAATTTTTTCCCCGTTCAGAAAATAGTTTATACCTTTATTCCTTCTAGCATGACCATACACTTCACCACACTATATTCCATTTGCCACTTCCTTATCCATTCTCCCAATTTAAGTTCTTTTGTAGACTCCCTGCTTCCTCAACACTACTTGTCCCTCCACTCATCTTCACATCATCTGCAAGTTGGCTACAGTGCTATTGATTCCATTATCCAAATCACTGACATAGAACGTGAAAAGAAGCGGTCCCATACCAACCCCTGCGGAACTCCACTAGTCACCAGTTGCCAAACAGAAAAGGCCCCCTTTATTCCCATTCTTTGCCTCCTGCCAGTCAGCCAATCTTCTGTCCATGCTAGTATCTTTCCTCTAATACCATGGGCTCTTATCGTGTTTAGCAGCCTCCTGTGCGACACCTTGTCAGAGGCCTTCTGAAAATCAAAGTAAACATCCACCGACTCTCCCAGACTACAGTCTAATGTCCTTTGCGATACTGGACATTGAGATGCTGTGTCCACTGGAGAAGCTTCTTAACAACAATATGATGCATTACCCAACGGGTACATAAATGGCAATGTTACTTCATTGTTCCAAAACTATTATGTTCTGTATTATAATACAACTGTTATATTCTGTAACTCCAGAAACTGATTGAAAGAAAAACACAGGAGTTGGGGAACAGGTCTACTTAGTTTCTGTTTTAGTGAGGTGTATACATATGACATGATGGCGTAATGACGTATGTCATTCACATACTCTTACATATAACCCATAATGAATTATATAAAGAACAAAGAATGCTTAATCAAGCAATATATTCACAATAGTGCTCAAATATTACTGAAATACTAAATACATTACATTCCTCTCTGTTAGCTATAAACTCCAACTCAATATAGAATGCATCTCAGCTCAAATATGTAACTTTTTGCTTTCAAATCATCTATTTATATACAGAGTAATCCTCTTGTGGAGGGGTTCTTACTCTTACAGGATATTTTTCCTGACAAGGGGGTTCACTCTGATTGCAGTTGAGACTTCTGCGGCTGGGGCAAGAGGGCAAGACCGTTACACACAGACACCTTCCTCTGGCAGCAGCATGCGAGAACCTGGTAGGCGGTCCTGATCACCTGCTTGCCTTCTGCCCCCTCCTCGATGATTTCAATCTTCCTCAATGCTTTAATCGGCAAGACTGGAGAGAAATGAAGTCAAACATGGGCTCGTGCCTCGTCTCCAGGCTTCTTGGGCCTTGAGGCCACACACTTCAGTTGAAGCCTCGCAAAACCCCCTGGGAGACAGCAAAGCGCCAGATCACTCAATCATCCTGAAAACAGCACCAAAAATGCAGATCACAGTCTCCACCAGTAGCAGAATGACATTTGAAAGAAAAAAAAGATGTGAAAGAAGTAGTATTGTGAACCATCTGGAAGATGTTGCCCTTGGTCGCATTGTTCACTTACTCAAATATTACTGAAATATTAAATATGTAACAGCTACCATCCCAGCAAACCTGGGAAAGTGGGTCCAGTTCTGACAGAATGTTATACGCATTGCAAAGCCGTCACTATAAAAAACACTCATGATGTGACTTCTGAGAGGCCTTACAGTGACATCTTCCTTGTTGTTTACATTGATCCAACACCCTCATGGAGTGGCTGAGAAAAAGGCAACCAAAACCACCAAGATCAATTCCTTTCCAAAGGTGTATAATTACAACCATTTGATACCAGCCAGGTACTCAGCTGGTATTGCTCTCAACAAGAGCATTGTGAGCAACGATACTTCTTGGATCCTGTTTTGAAGCACAAAGTCCAATGGGAAGCCAACGAAAATTTTAAACAATGTACAAAACATGGAAGAACATGTTCCAGAAGCTCCAATTTTAATTTAAATACATAAATATAAATGCATTTTCATGACAAATCTTCCAGCAGTTCAAGTGAGCATGCTAGTTGCTGTTAGCTCCAACTACCTGAATGTGCTGGGAATATAATTCAAGGGAGCCAGGCCATACACCAAGTACTGGGTGGAGTGAATAGATTAGTTAAATTAAAAGCTGATGTTCTGGCAACAGTACTCCTCTAGCAAACTGCCAAAGTTATTTGCTAGAAGACTTTACCATGAAACCTTTCAAACAAGCAAGCACCAAGATCTTGTCTGCTGAGGACTAGCCATCAGATCTTTCATATATGTCCACCAATTTGGCAATACCAAACTCACGACTGATGCATTGTGAATGAGACCATCGCCCTTCTCCTTAGAAGGACTAGGAAGACATACATGGGGATATAAGACCATAAGATATAGGAAGCAGAATTAGGCCATTTAGCCCATTAAGTCTGCTCTGCCATTTCATTATGGCTGATCCATATTTCCTTTCAGCCCCAATCTTCTGCCTTCTTTCTGTAGCCCTGACCAATCAAGAATCTAATAACCTTTGCCTTAAATATACCCAATGACTCGGCCTCCACATCCACACGTGACAACAAATTCCACAGATTTCACCACTATCTGGCTAAAGAAATTCTTCCTCATCTCCGTTCTAAAAGGATGCCCTTCTATTCTGAGGCTGTGTCCTCTGGTCTTAGACTCCCCCACCAAAGGAAACATTCTCTCCACATTCACTCTATCAAGCCCTTTCAACATTTAAATTTCAATGAGTTCACCCCTCATTCTTCTGAATTCTAGTGAATACAGGTCCAAAGCCATCAAATGCTCTTCATGTGACAAGACATTCAATCCTGAAATCATTTTCGTGAGCCTCCTTCAAACCCTTTCCAGTTTCAGCACATCCCTTGTAGGATAAGGGACCCAAACTTGCTCACAATTCTCGAAGCGATGCCTCACCAGTGCTTTATAAAGCCTCAACATTATATCCTTGGTTTTATATTCTGTCCTCACGAAATGAATGCTAAATTCGCATGTGCCTTCCTCACCAACGACTCAATCTGTAAATTAACTTTTAGAGAATCCTGCACAAGGATTCCCAAGTCACTTTGCACCTCAGATTTTTTAACTTTATTTCTATTTAGAAAATAGTCTATGCTTTTATTTCTTCTACCTAAGTGCATGACCATACACCTCCTGACATTATATTCCATCAGCCTCTTCTTTGTCCATTCTCTTCTCCTAATTTGTTCAAATCCTTCTGTAGCCTCTCTACTTCCTCAAAAATACTTGCCCCTCCACCTATTTTCGTATCACCCACAAAATTAGCCACAAAGCCATAAATTATATCATTCAAATCATTGACATTAACGTAAAAAGAAGCAGTCCCAGTACAGACCTCTTTGGAACACAACTAGTTACCGCCAGCCAACCACCAGAAAGGCTCTCTTTATTCCCAACCCAACTCATCCCAATTTCCTGTGTTCATTCCAAATCGCTCTAAGCCCCGCCAAATACCTATCCAAGTCCTTCTTAAATGATATTATTGTATCTGCCTCGACACCTACTTCTGGTAGTTCATTCCATATACTCACCACACTATGTATGAAAAAGTTATCCCTCAGGTCTCTTTCAAATCTTTTCCCTCTCACCCTAAACATATGCCCCCTGGTTCTGGACTCCCCCACCTTGGGGAAAAGACTGTTACCACCCACCTTAACCAGGCCTCTTATAATCTTAAACATTTCTATAAGGTTGGTCTTCATTCTCCTATATTCCAAGGAATAAAGAACTAGTCTGGACAACTTCTCCCTATAACTCAGGCACTCTATTCCTAGCAACATCCTCATACATCTTTTCTGCACTCTTTTCAGTTTAATCACATCCTTCTTCTAACAGGGTGACCAAAATTGCACACAGTACTCCATGTACGGCCTCACCAATGACTTACACAATTGCAACAAAATGCATTCAGTGCCCTGCCTGATGAAGGCCAGAATGCTAAACACTTTCTTCACCACTTTCTACCTGTGTCACTGTGTTCAATGAACTGTGCACATGTACTCACAAGTCTCTCTGTTCGATTACTCACCTTAGTGCCATACCATTCATAGTATAAACCCTACACTGGTTTTACTTTCCAGAATGCATCACCTCACGTTCATCTGTATTCAAATCCATTTCTCACTCCTGAGCCCACTTCCTTAACCGATCACTATCTGCTTTTAATGTATGATAACCTTCTTCTCTTTCAACAACACCTCCTGGTTTGTGTAATCTACAAACTTACTGATCATGTCTTGTGCATTCATATCCAAATCATTTCTATAAATAACAAATAACAGGGGTCCCAACAATCTCAAGATGGCACCGGTGAACCACGGCGACGTTCTGTGGGCTACGTACGATACTTCTAAATACACCTCTTTTGAATTACTCTCACTGCTTTTAAACCAACTTAATGATCTACAGATTTCATGATCTTCTGAAGGATTCGGTGGACCAAGCAGGTATGCACCTTTAAGAAGATGAAAGTTCATCACCGTGGCAGGAAGCGAGGCAGGAGTGGGGGACTCCAAGCCATACTAAAACACAGAGACATAAGACCCTTTCCACCCAGCATCTTCTTAGCAAATGTGCAGTCGTTGGAGAACAAAATGGAGGACCTGAGGGGAAGATTGCTGTGTTCTATGTTTGACTGAGACATGGCTTTCTCTCAGCACACCAGATACAGTGATTAGACCCGAAGACTTCTCAATTCACAGAGTGGACTGAAGTGCTGATTCGTAAATGGCAAAAGGTAGAGTGTGTGTTTCATGATAAGCTCTCGGTGTTGCTCTGATGTAGTGGTTTTGTTGAACTTGTGTACCCCAGAACTTGAACATCTAAAGTCAAATACTGTCCATTCTATTTACCTAGGGGGTTCTTCTCCATAATCCTAATCACAGTTTAAATACCACCAGTGGCCGATTATAATCAAGTGCTTGAGATTCTGCAAGATGCCGTCCTCCAACAAGAAACAGTCTATCCCAATGCATTTCAAATCATAGTCAGGGACTTCAACCAGGTTTGTTTGAAGAAATCCCTGCCCAATTATCATCAGCATATAACCTGTAGTACCAGAGGTCCCAACACACTAGACCACTGTTATACCAACAAGTCAAAGCCATCATAAAAGCCAAAGAGAGGGCATATCATAGAGCAAAAGTTGATGGGAAGTTAGGGGATTGGAAAGCTTTCAAAAATCAACAGAAGGCAAATAAAAAAGTCATTAAGAAGGTAAAGATAGAATATGAAAGTAAGCTAACTAATAATATTAAAGAGGATACCAAAAGTTTCTTCAGATACATAAAGTGTAAAATAGAGGTGAGAATGGATATCAGACTGCTGGAAAATGACACTGGAGAGTTAGTAATGAGGACAAAGAAATGGTAACAAACTGTATAAATATTTGCATCAGTCTTCACTGTGGAAAACACTAGCAGTATGGTGGAATTTCCAGGTGACAGGGGTCATGAACTGTGTGAGTTTACCATAACTAGTGAGAAGGTTCTTGAGAAACTGAAAAGTCTGAAGGTAGTTAAGTCACCTGGACCAGATGGCATACACCCCAGAGTTCTGAAAGAGGTGGCTGAAGAGATCGTGGAGGCATTAGTGATGACCTTACAAGAATCACTAGATTCTGGAGTGGTTACAGAAGAATGGAAAATTGCAAATGTCACTCCACTCTTCAAGAAGGGAGGGAGGTAGAAGAAAGGAAAGTATAGGCCAGTTAGTCTGACTTCAGTGGTTGGGAAGATGTTGGAGTTCATTATTAACGAGGAGATCTCAGGGTACATGATAAAATAGCCCATAGATAGCATTGTTTCCTTAAGGGAACATCATGCCTAACAAATCAGTTGGAATCCTATGAAGAAATAGTAAGCAGGATAGACAATGGAAAATCGGTGTACTTGGATTTTCAGAATGCCTTTGACAAGGTGCCACATATGAGGATGCTTAACAAGCTACAAGCCCATAGTATTACAGAAAAGATTCTAGCATGGATAAAGCAATAGCTGACTGGCAGGAGGCAAAGAGTGGGAATAAAGGGAGTCTTTTCATGACTTTCCACAGCCCCCGAAGATTCTGTGATTTCAGTCTCTGAGGCCAAGGTGTGAGAAGCCTTCAGTATGGTGAACCCATGAAAAGCATCCTGCTCAAATGGGGCACCTGGCCAAGTACTAAAGATTTGCGCTGATCAACTGGCTGGAGTGTTCATTGAGATCTTTAACATCTCGCTTCGGCAGCTAAAGGTACCCACCTCCTTCAAGCAGGCTTCAATTATATCAGTGCCAAAGGAGGATGTGGTAACTCTGCCTCAGTGACTATCATCCAGCAGCACTTACATTGACAGTGATACAGTGCTTTGAGAGGCTGGTGATGAAACATAACTCCTGCCTGAAGCACAATTTCAATTGGCTACAATTTGCCAGCCAGAGTAACAGGTCCAGAGCAGATGCCACTCAGTCCTGAAACATCTGGACAACAAAGATGCTTACATCAGGATGCTCGTTATTGACTACAGCTTGGCATTCAATGTCATCATCCCCACAGAACTTATCTTATAGGCTTCAAGACCTTGGCCTCAAAACCTCCTAGTACAATTGGATACTTGATTTCCTCACTTGCAGTAGAGGAAATCTGAACTGGCAACAACATCTCCTCCACCATCTCCAACAGCACAGGTGCACCTCAAAGCTGTGTGCGTAGCCCCCTGCTCTACTCACTTTACACTTATGAATATGTGGCTAAGCACAGCTGCAATCCCATATTCGAGTTTGCTGACAACACCTCTGTTATAGGCAGAATCAAATTTGGTGGCAAATCAGCATATAGAAGGGAGATTGAAAATCTGACTGCGTGGTGCCACAACAACAACTTCTTACTCAATGTCAACGAAACCAAGGAGCTGAATATTGACTTCAGGAGGAGGAAATCAGAGGTCCATGAGCCAGTCCTCATTCGTGAATCAGGGGACGAGAGGGTCAGAAACTATAAATTCCTCGGTGTTATTATTTCAGAGGATCTGTCCTGAACCCAGCACATAAGTGCAATTACAATGAAAGCACAGCAGTGCCTCTATTTCCTTAGGAGTCTGCAAAGATTCGGCATGCATCTGAAACTTTGACAAACTTCTGAAGATATGTGGTGGAGAGTATATCAACTGGCTGCATTACAGCCTGGTATGGAAACACCAATGCCCTTGAATAGAAAATCCAACAAAAAGTAGTGGATATGGCCCAGTCCATCACGAGTAAAGCCCTCCCCACCACTGAGCACAACTACATGAAGTATTGCCACAGGAAAGCAGCATCCATATTTAGGGACTCCCACCACATGCACTCTTCTCGCTGCTGCCATCAGGAAGAAGGTACAGGAGCCTCAGGACTCACACACCCTGAACCACCAGGCTCTTGAACCAAAGGAGATAACTTCACTCAACTTCTGTTGCCCCATTATTGAAATGTTCCCACAACATATGGCCTTACTTTCAAGGACTCTTCATTTCATGTGCTTGATATTTATTGCTTATTTATTTTTTATTATTATTTCTTTCTTTTTGTATTTGTACAGTTTGTTATCCTTTGCACACTGGTGGACGCCAAGGTTGGTGCGGTCTTTCACTGCTTCTGTTATGGATTTATTGAATGTGCCCGCAAGAGATGAATCTCAGGGTTGCATATGGTGACATATATGTACTTTGATAATAAATTTAATTTGAACTTTGACCCCTGCATCATAGCACAAGTCACCAGCTTCCATTCCAAGAAACAACTTCAAACACCACACTCTACTTCCTACCTCTGACCATTTTGAATCCACATGACTAGCTCACCCTGGGTACCACGGGACCTAACCTTCAAAACCAACCAACAATTTTGAACCTTGTTGAAGACGTTGCCAAATTAGGCAACCTCCGCTGCCCTACTGTCAACTATCTTTTTGGTTACGTATGCAAATAACTCTAAAATGTTCATCAATGTTACTTCCCACACACGAAGCTATACTGACTCCTAATCAGATTCTGTCTATCCAAATGCTGGTAGATTCTGTCCCTCTGAATTTTCTCAAGTAACTTCCCCACTATTGAACTTAGGCTGACTGGCCTGTAGTTTCCTGGCTTGTCTTGTTACCTTTCTTAAACTATGGAACAACATTAGCAGTCCTCTAGTCTTTAGGAACCTCACCAGAAGTTTACGATGAAGCAAATACCTTCATCAGGGCCTCTGCAGTTTCTTAAAGAACATAGAACATAGAATAGTACAGCACAGTACAGGTCTTTTGGCCCACGATGTGGTGCCGACCCTTAAACACTGCCTCCCATATAATGCCCCCCCACCTTAAATTCCTCCATATACCTGTCTAGTAGTCTCTGAAATTTCACTAGTGTATCTGCCTCCACCACTGACTCAGGTAGTGCATTCCATGCACCAACCACTCTCTGAGTAAAAAACCTTCCTCTAATATCCCCTTTGAACTTCCCACCTCTTACCTTGAAGCCATATCCTCTTGTATTGAGCAGTGGTGCCCTGGGGAAGAGGCGCTGGCTGTCCACTCTATCTATTCCTCTTAATATCTTGTATACCTTCATCATGTATCCTCTCATCCTCCTTCTCTCCAGAGAGTAAAGCCCAAGATCCCTTAATCTCTGATCATAATGCATACTCTCTAAACCAGACAGCATCCTGGTAAATCTCCTCTGTACCCTTTCCAATGGTTCCACATCCTTTCTATAGTGAGGTGACCAGGACTGGACACAGTACTCCAAGTGTGGCCTAACCAGAGATTATAGAGCTGCATCATTACCCCGCGACTCTTAAACTCTATCCCTCGACTTATGAAAGCTAACACTCCATAAGCTTTCTTAACTACCCTATCTACCTGTGAGGCAACTTTCAGGGATCTGTGGACATGTACCCCCAGATCCCTCTGCTCCTTCACACTTCCAAGTATCCTGCCATTTACTTTGCACTCTGCCTTGGAGTTTGTCCTTCCAAAGAGTACCACCTCACACTTCTCCGGGTTGAACTCCATCTGCCACTTCTCAGCCCACTTCTGCAACCTATCAATGTCTCTCTGCAATCTTCGACATTCCTTTACACTATCCACATTAGCATCAACCTTTGTGTCGTCTGCAAACTTGCCAACCCACCCTTCTACCCCCACATCCAGGTCATTAATAAAAATCACGAAAAGTAGAGGTCCCAGAACCGATCCTTATGGGACACCACTAGTCACAATCCTCCAATCTGAATGTACTTCCTCCACCACCACCCTCTGCCTTCTGCAGGCAAGCCAATTGTGAATCCACCTGGCCAAACTTCCCTGGATCCCATGTCTCCTGACTTTCTGAATAAGTCTACCATGTGGAACCTTGTCAAATGACTTACTAAAATCCATGTAGATCACCTCCACTGCACTATCCTCATCTATATGCCTGGTCACCTCCTCAAAGAACTCTATCAGGCTTGTTAAACATGATTTGCCCTTCACAAAGCCATGTTGACTGTCCCTGATCAGACCATGATTCTCTAAATGCCCACAGATCCTATCTCTAAGAATCTTTTCCAACAGCTTTCCCATCAAAGATGTAAAGCTCACTGGTCTAATTACCCGGACTATCCCTACTACCTTTTTTGAACAAGAGGACAACGTTCGCCTCCCTCCAATCCTCCGGTATCATTCCCGTGGACAACGAGGACATAAAGATCCTAGCCAGAGCCTCAGCAATCTCTTCTCTCGCCTCGTGGAGCAGCCTGGGGAATATTCCATTAGGCCCTGGTGACTTATCCATCCTAATGTATTTTAACAACTCCAACAACTCCTCTACCTTAATATCAACATGCTCCAGAACATCAACCTCACTCATATTGTCCTGAACGTCATCAAGTTCCCTCTCATTGGTGAATACCAAAGATAAGTATTCATTGAGGACCTCGCCCACTTCCACAGCCTCCAGGCACATCTTCCCACCTTTATCTCTAATCGGTCCTACCTTCACTCCTGTCATCCTTTTGTTCTTCACATAATTGAAGAATGCCTTGGGGTTTTCCTTTACCCTACTCACCAAGGCCTTCTCATGCCCCCTTCTTGTTCTCCTTAGCCCCTTCTTAAGCTCCTTTCTTGCTACCCTATATTCCTCAAGAGACCCATCTGATCCTTGCTTCCTGAACCTCATGTATGCTGCCTTCTTCCACCTGACTAGATTCTCCACCTCACTTGTCACCCATGGTTCCTTCAGCCTACCAGTCTTTATCTTCCTCACTGGGACAAATTTATCCCTAGTGTCCTGCAAGAGACCCCTAAACATCGACCACATGTCCATAGTACATTTCCCTGCAAAAACATCATCCCAATTCACACCCGCAAGTTCTAGCCTTATAGCCTCATAATTTGCCCTTCCCCAATTAAAAATTTTCCTGTCCTCTCTGATTCTATCCTTTTCCATGATAATGCTAAAGGCCAGGGAGCGGTGGTCACTATCCCCCAGATGCTTACCCACTGAGAAATCTGTGACCTGACCCGGTTTGTTACGTAATACTAGATCTAGTATGGCATTCCCCCTAGTCAGCCTGTCAACATACTGTGACAGGAATCCATCCTGGACACACTTAACAAACTCTGCCCCATCTAAGCCATTGGAACTAATCAGGTGCTAATCAATATCAGGGAACTTAAAAGTCACCCATGATAACAACCCTGTTATTTTTGCACCTTTCCAAAATCTGCCTCCCAATCTGCTCCTCGGTATCTCTGCTGCTACCAGAGGGCCTATAGAATACTCTCAATAGAGTAACTGCTCAATTCCTGTTCCTGATTTCCATCCATACTGATTCAAAAGAGGGTCCTGCTACATTACCCACCCTTACTGTAGTTGTAATAGTATCCCTGACAAGTAATGCCACCCCTCCTCTCCTCCCCACCCCCCCCATCCCTTTTAAAGCACTGAAATCCAGGAATATTGAGAATCCATTCCTGCCCTGGTGCCAGCCAAGTCTCTGTAATGGCCACTACATCATAATTCCATGTATGTATCCAAGCTCTCAGTTCATCACCTTTGTTCCTGATGCTTCTTGTTTTGAAGTACACACACTTTAGTCCTTCTACCTTACTACCTTTACACCCTTTATTCTGCTTCTCTTTCCTCAAAGCCTCTTTATATGTTAGATCTGGCTTTACCCCATGTACTTCTTCCACTGCTCTGTTGCTCCAGGTCCCATCCCCCTTGCAAATTAGTTTAAACGCTCCTGAACCATGCTAGCAAACCTACCTGCAAGGATATTGCTTCCCCTCGAGTTCAGGTGCAACCCATCCAACCTGTAGGGGTCCCACCTTCCCCAGAAGAGATCCCAATGATCCAAAAATCTAAAACCCTGCCCCCTGCTCCAACTCCTCAGCCACGCATTCAACTGCCATCTCCTCCAATTCTTACCATCACTGCCACGTAGCACTGGCAGCAATCCTGAGAACGCCACCCCTGAGGCTTTTTGCCTAGTTCTTCAGCTTTTTGCCTAGTTCCTGAAACTCACACTTCAGGACCTCATCCCTCTTCCTGCCTATGTCGTTGGTACCAACATGTATCACGACTTCAGGTTGTTTTCCCTCTCGTACCAGGATGTCGTGCACCCGGTCAGAGACATCCCGGACCCTGGCACCCGGGAGGCAACAAACCATGTGGGTGTCCTTCTCACATCCACAAAATCTCCTGTCTGCTCCCCTGACTATAGAGTCCCCAATGACAACAGCTCTCCTCTTTTCCGTCCCACCCTTCTGCACCACCGGGTCAGACTCAGTGCCGGAGGCCCTGCCACCATGGCTCACCCCTGGTTGGTCGTCCCCGTCAACAGTATCCAGGGTGGTATACTTATTATACGGCTACAGGGGTGCTCTGCAGTACCTGTCTACTCACCTTCGCTTTCCCCCCTCTGACCTGCTTCTGGCAGCCTAGGTGTGACTACCTCCCTGTAGCTCTCATCTATGACTGCCTCATTCTCCCTTATGAGTCGAAGGTCATCCAGCTGCTGCTCCAGATTCCTTACATGGTCTTCCATATCGCCCAGCCACATGCACTTCTGGCAGATGTGACTGCAGGGGAGGGGAATTCCCCCAAGACTGCCACATCTCACATGAGAGGCACATCACCGTCTCACAAAGCATTGTAAATCCTAACTGGGAGCAAGCTCGTCCTCTGCCTCTTCTCGTCAAAGCCTCTCAAGAGTCAAAGCCTCAAAGCTCCACTCCTTCACTGGCCCATTCACTCATTGGCCACTCCGCTTGAGCTACCCCTCTATCTATTTGTTTGAGCTTTTCAAACTGCTTGGTCACCTGACCTCGATTGCCCAATCAGCTGCTTTCTGCTGAGCTATTCAAATTTTGATTGACTTGATTGCACAGTCCAACTGCCAAAACTGCCAGAATCTCTCGAGTCAAAGCCTCAAAGCTCCACTCATTCACTGGCCGCTTTCCACTAGTTGCTCCACTTGAGCTACCCCTCTATTTATTTGTTTGAGCTTCTCAAACTGCTTGGTTACTGTAATGTATTGTGTGAGTATTCGTAGCGTCAGAGTGTGTATGACATCAGGACGTGGAAAAGGGTTTTAAAAATGGAAGTCTGGTGAATAAACGGGGTTGTTCAATCTAGAGCGGTGTCCGAGTCACATCAATATTACAGTTACCTGACCTCGATTGCCCAATCAGCTGCTTTCTGCTGAGTCTGAGCTATTCAAATCTTGATTGTCTAATCAATTGCTTTCTGCTGAGCTATTCAAATCTTGATTCTTCTCTAGCCTCTCACAAAGTCCAAGAATGCATTTGGTCAGACCCTGGGGATTTATCCACCTTAATGCACTGTACAACTGCAAATACCCCCTCCCTTGAAGGGAAGGCAATTCCACCATGCTTCTGGTGGATTTCCAAGGTTTTGAACCATCACCAGTGGAACAATGGAAAGCTATTTCTGATAAATTGATTGGTGATAAAATTGTAGCTTCAGGCATTTTCATATGCCCACTGCCATTATTTTTCTCAGTTGTCTTTTGGGAAGTGCTTTAGAATTGTGGGTAATTACTTCAAAGCACTTTGTGACTGGGGCTTATAGAGCCCATGGTTTCCAAAGGCAATTAGTATAGTGGGTCATATAGCAATCAGGCATGTTGCTCTGTCCTGGACTGTGTTGAGGGAAAGTAGTTCGAACTTCCTTCTTAATGAAAATGCTTATTGGTTGCTATTTGTTTGGAATAAATATAACTTACCACTCATCAGCCCATGCCTAAATGTTTTGGAGTCAAATCTATCTCTTTGCTATCCTCATAGTCTACCTCCACAGACTTTCAGTCTGTGAAGTGATCTCCTCTTTACCAAACCTCCCAATGATCGCACTTCCGACTTTTATTTCGCTCTCCAAATAACAAAGTTCAGATTCTGTCTTGCAACTCCACACCATGCCAAACTGGAAGTAATAAGGTGACTCCATTAAATGACATTGAGATGTGCACATATTGTACTTTGTCTACATGTTTCTGACATCTTATCTTTAAACCCACTCCTAATCTTCCTGAAAGTTTATATCAAGGCCTTAGGAACTGAGAGCCTATACTCACAGTTATTAATTTCCCAGACCAAGGAATTCGACTGGCAACAAAGAACACTTAAAATGTCATAAAAGTGGAATAATATTTATTTTGGGAAGACTTCCTGCAGCAATTGTAATGGCATATTAATAACCAAATGCATCAAGTTCTCATAAAGGCAACCAATTGCAAAATACAATTTCTACAAGGCTAAATGTAAACAGCATATTTTATTTAGGAATATCCATAAGTTGCATATTGAAATTGATGTTATTTAACCTTTAGTAACCATGGATACCATTTATGATTAGGTATTTTGAAAGCATGTTTTGGATCATGGTTACTCTGTTTAGAATTGATGGTTGCCTTATTGTGGAAAATTGGTTATATCCCCTTATGGTTATGAAATCTAGATGTGGTCCTGGCATGCTTTAAGTCACAAGCTCAAAGGAAATTGATTTTCATTACATTTATTATTGTGAGCCCCAATTTAATTTGGATGTGGCAAAGTTGTTTCCCATGATGGGGGAGTCTAGTATGAGAGGGCATGACTTAAGGATTGAAGGGCGCCCTTTCAGAACAGAAATGCGAAGAAATTTTTTTAGTCAGAGGGTGGGGAATCTATGGAATTTGTTGCCATGGGCAGCAGTGGAGGCCAAGTCATTGGGTGTACTTAAGGCAGAGATTGATAGGTATCTGAGTAGCCAGGGCATCAAAGGTTATGGTGAGAGGCGGGGGAGTGGGACTAAATAGGAGAATGCATCAGCTCATGATAAAATGGCGGAGCAGACTCGATGGGCCGAATGGCCTACTTCTGCTCCTTTGTCTTATGGTCTTAACTGGTTTCAGCCAAAATTATATTAGATTACAAATAGTTCGCTTGGCTTTTGAAAGCCACACTATCTTTTATTGTTATAGATATGACTCCTGTTTTTTTAACAGGTTTCCCTTTGACTTCCATTGAACTCAGTTTTGCTTGAATTGTTCCCCGATTCAAATGAGGCTACCTTGACTTTATGAGCAATGATTCTCAACTCCTTAAATTGTGTCTATGCCTGGATGAAAGCCACAATCCGATCTGAGCTAGGTGGTTCTGATGGAAGCCAACTATGAATCAATGATTAGATTATTCCTGAGTGTATGCTGCACGAAGGAATTACTATAGCCACTTTTATCACTTCTTCCATACTTGATAATTGTCGCTCAGTTGTGTGGCTTTGGTGGAAAATCAAAACTGATGGCTTGCGAACGATGGGTTAGATTTATCAAAATGATGAACTGCATAACCTATATCATATCATTTCACATGCATTTGCTGTAGTTGTTTCACTTATTCAATAATCATGTTAGCACTACTAACAGTTAAACTAGTGGAATATATATAGTAGCCAGCCATTAATGAAAACCATGAACTATTTTATTATTCTGTGTACATACATCTACTGATGCTTCTGGACACATCCTCAGTGATGTTCTTAGTATTCTTAGTATTCAGGCTTATGTATTATTCAAGCTAATTCTTAGTATTAGCTTGAAAAATGTTTTAAAAATTGTATGGGAGAATTTGTGTAAATTGGATTTCTGTTAGGTTATTCGTAACCTGGGGAGACCCTGTATTTGAATTAATAAAACACTGTTGCCAGCACTTAAACTCAATACAAGTTGAAAGCTGAGCTGTTGCTTTGGACTTGAGGTTTCCTCAGTAGGCAGAGAAGAGAAGTGATTTTTCACAACAATGTAGTTTTGAATATTACACCAACTTAACAATCATTACATCAGCAATGTAGATAATCAAAATGATTGAAATGAAAAGCAATACACACATAATGCTGGAGGAACCCAGTAAGTTAAGCAGCACCTATGGAGGGGAATAACAATGTTTTAAGCCAAGAGTCCTGATGAAGGGTCTGTTTATTCCCTTCACAGATGCCACCTAACAGGAACTGCTGACAAGAACTACAAAATAGAATGAATAGGCTTGCTGGACTGGGCAGACTCCTCAGGCGATATGGACAAGCTTAATGCTTAAGGAGTCTTACAGTGCAGCTATCAGCAAATAGAAATATTTTTTAAAAGTTACTTTTTTAGTTGTCACCATTCTGACAGATATTCTATCATGAGAAATCTGATTGATTTTTTAATACATAAAAATTTTACTTAAATCACAAATGTATTTAAGTAGATTACAATCATTGTCCATGTTATTGATTCTTATCAAAGACACCTTCAAAAGGTGATGCATCAAAAAGGCAACATCCATCATCAAGGACCCCCATCACCCAGGACACGCCTTGGAGTACTTGGAGATTAATGATAAAATAGTCAAAGTAACAGCATGGTTTCTGTAAAGGGAAATGCTGCCTGACAAATCTGTTAAGAGTTCTTCGAGTAAGTAACAAGCAGAGTGGTGAAAGGAGAGGCAGTGGATGTCATTTACTTGGATTTTCAGAAGGCATTTGATAACATGTCACCTGTGAGGCTGCTTAACAGGATAAAATCCTATGGCATTACAGGAAAGATACTGGCACAAATAGAGGAATGGCCAATCGTCAGGAGCCAGTGAGTGGGAACATTTTTCTGGTTGGCTGCCAGTGACTAGAGTTGTTCTTCAGGGCTCAGTATTGGGACTGCTACTTTTCATATTGTTTGTCAATGATTTGTATAATGGAATTGATGGCTTTGTGGCAAAGTTTGAGGATGATATAAAGATAGGTGGAGGGGTAGGTAGTGCTGAGGAAGGAATGCAATTGCAGCAGGACCTGGACAAATTGGAAGAATGGACAAGAAAGTGGCAGATGAAATACAGTGTTTGGAAATGTATGATAATACATTTTGGTAAAAGGAACAATAGTGTGGACCATTACCTAAATGGGGAGAAGGTTCAAACATCAATATTGCAGAGGGTCTTGGGAGTCCATGTCCAAGACTCCAAGAAGGTTAATTTACAGGTTAAGTCTGTGGTAAAGAAGGCTAATGCAATATTGGCATTTATTTTGAGGGGAATAGAATATAAAAGCAAGCCTTTATAAGACACTGGTCAGGCCGCACTTGGTGTATTGTCAACAGTTTTGGGCCCCATATCTCAGAAAGGACGTATTGTCATTGGAGAGAGTCCAGAGGAAGTTCACAAGGATGATTCTGGGAATGAAGGGGTTGAGATATAAGGAGCTTTGGGCCTGTATGCACTGGAATTTCAAAGAATGTGTGGGGATCTCATTGAAACCTACTGAATGTTGAAAGGACTAAACAGGGTGGATGTGGAAATGATGTTTCCTGTGGTGGGGGTATCCAGAACTAGCAGGCACAGCCTCAGAATTGAGGGGCGACCTTTTAGAATGGAGGTGAGGAGGAATTTTTTTAGCCAGAGAGTAGTGAATCTGTGGAATGCTCTGCCACAAATTACGGAGGAGGCCAAGCCTACGGGTATATTTAAGGCCGGAGTTAATCATTTCCTGATGGATGGGGGCATCAAAGGATATGGTAAGAAGGCCGGTGTGTGGGGTTGAGTGAGATCCGGGATCAGCCATGATGGAATGGCAGAGCAGACTTGATGGATGGAATAGCCTAATTCTGCTCCTATGTCTTATGGTCTCATGGTCTTGCGAGGTATCTCTTAGGTTAGTAGCTTTATGGAATAATATATGGCAGAATCAAAAAAGATATTCCTTGATAAAGAGTGACTTACCTGAAAGAAAGATGGTTATGAATAGACTTTGCACTAAAGTGTTTTTTGTTCTAGTTGTGTTCTTTGTTGTAAAAACTGTTTTATTTATGCTTAATTCATGTTTCTTGTGAATGCTGCTTGCACGATGCTTTAAACCTGTGATACTGCTGCAAATTAAATTTTCATTGCACCTGTGCATACACTTTCTTGTGCATGTGACGATAAAATTGACCTTAAACTTTTATAGTTCAGCACAGCATGCCTGGACGACAGACTTCAGTGGGGCACCAACACAGAGGCTGTATAGAAGAAGGGCCAGAGTCACCTCTACCTTCTGAGGTCACTGACGTTCTTCGGAGTATGCTGGCCTCTCCTTCACATATGCTACCAGTCTATTGTCACCAGTACAATCTGCTATACGGTGATGTGCTCGGCTATGTTCCCTCTAAGCTGCATGCACACACGTTTTTCAACCAGCACACAAAGGAAATTAATGTGTGCACAAAAGTTTAGTTACCTAAAATAATGTAGTAATTAATAATTATATTTATTGAAAATAATCTTTTAGCTAAATGTTTCTGTTAACTGGTTAGTCCGTTTTTCAAATACCACAATGCATGTCACTAATTTATGTCACCTCACCTTTCCTGTTCCGGTTTGTACAGCTGTGTCACGGCGGCAGCCATCTTTGGTGTCCTGACGAAGCCTCTCGGCCTGAAACGTCGACTGCACCTCTTCCTAGAGATGCTGCTTGGCCTGCTGCGTTCACCAGCAACTTTGATGTGTGTTGTTTGGTGGACAGTGTTCATATTTTAAAGTTTACAAAGATCAGTTTCAAATCCTGTTGATAGCTTACTAAGTTTTTATTGAAAAAAAATTGATTCACTATGTCGAATTCAAAAGAAGCGAAGGGCGTGAAGTGCAAAAGAAATGCAAATTTATTTAAAGTTGAATGGCTTAATGAAATAGTAGAAACTGCTGCACCGAAAGCTCATGAGGTCATGAACGTTCAGCTACGAGAAATATTTCTGTATGATTCGGAAACTGGAGTTATCTGTTTGTATTGTCAGGATACGAAAGTTGCTGGAGAATTTGCTAGTGGAAAGAAGTGGGATGATATTTGAAAATTTGACTTTTTGAAGCGTCATTTGGCAAGTAAATCGTATTTGGACGGTGTACAAAAGCTCAGGCAACAGAACCCGTCATTACCCGTTACAGAAGTGCTACGCATGTTACAGTTGAGTGCAGATGAGCAAGAGTGAAAATGACTTAAATATGTATGTTATTTTGTTGTTATTCTGTGCAGTTTTATTTCAAATATTTTGTAAACCTACATAAACTGTGCCACATACATCAAAGTTGCTGGTGAACGCAGCAGGCCAAGCAGCATCTATAGGAAGAGGCGCAGTCGACGTTTCAGGCCGAGACCCTTCGTCAGGACTAACTGAAGGAAGAGTGAGTAAGGGATTTGAAAGCTGGAGGGGGAGGGGGAGATGCAAAATGATAGGAGAAGACAGGAGGGGGAGGGATAGAGCCGAGAGCTGGACAGGTGATAGGCAAAAGGGGATACGAGAGGATCATGGGACAGGAGGTCCGGGAAGAAAGACGGGGGGGGGGGTGACCCAGAGGATGGGCAAGAGGTATATTCAGAGGGACAGAGGGAGAAAAAGGAGAGTGAGAGAAAGAATGTGTGCATAAAAATGAGTAACAGATGGGGTACGAGGGGGAGGTGGGGCCTTAGCGGAAGTTAGAGAGGTCGATGTTCATGCCATCAGGTTGGAGGCTACCTGGACGGAATATAAGGTGTTGTTCCTCCAACCTGAGTGTGGCTTCATCTTTACAGTAGAGGAGGCCGTGGATAGACATGTCAGAATGGGAATGGGATGTGGAATTAAAATGTGTGGCCACTGGGAGATCCTGCTTTCTCTGGCGGACAGAGCGTAGATGTTCAGCAAAGCGGTCTCCCAGTCTGCGTTGGGTCTCACCAATATATAAAAGGCCACATCGGGAGCACCGGACGCAGTATATCACCCCAGTCGACTCACAGGTGAAGTGATGCCTCACCTGGAAGGACTGTTTGGGGCCCTGAATGGTGGTAAGGGAGGAAGTGTAAGGGCATGTGTAGCACTTGTTCCGCTTACACGGATAAGTGCCAGGAGGGAGATCAGTGGGGAGGGATGGGGGGGATGAATGGACAAGGGAGTTGTGTAGGGAGCGATCCCTGCGGAATGCAGAGAGAGGGGGGAGGGAAAGATGTGCTTAGTGGTGGGATCCCGTTGGAGGTGGCGGAAGTTACGAAGAATAATATGTTGGACCCGGAGGCTGGTGGGGTGGTAGGTGAGGACCAGGGGAACCCTATTCCTAGTGGGGTGGTGGGAGGATGGAGTGAGAGCAGATGTACGTGAAATGGGGGAGATGCGTTTAAGAGCAGAGTTGATAGTGGAGGAAGGGAAGCCCCTTTCTTTAAAAAATGAAGACATCTCCCTCGTCCTAGAATGAAAAGCCTCATCCTGAGAGCAGATGCGGCGGAGACGGAGGAATTGCGAGAAGGGGATGGCGTTTTTGCAAGAGACAGGGTGAGAAGAGGACTGTGCCATGTGTGCATTCAGTACGCACATACTTTTGTCACAGGAAAAAAATTTGCATAACATAAGATTTTTGCGCACACTGACTACTAAAAATTAGAGGGAACATTGGTGCTCCGGCAATAGCATCAACACGGGTGATATCAACAGGCTCAATAAACTGATCAGAAAGGCAGGCTCTGTTATAGGAGCCAAACTCGACACACTGAAGACTGTGGTAGAACAAAGGACTCTCTGGAAAATCCTGGCAATTCTGGACAATGTTTCTCACGCTCTGTGTGCCACCTTAGCTGAGCAGAGGAGCACTTTTAGTAACAGACTAAGACAACTGCGCCGCTCCAAAGTGTGTCATTTTTACCCTTGGTCATAAGGCTCTATAATGAGTCAACCTATAGCCAAGGAAGTGATGACCCTCCTCCTGTTAGACTGTTTAAGATAACTTATTTTTATTTATTCTTCTTACTTCTTTTCTAGTATTGTATATCTGTGAACTTGTAATGCTACTGTGACACTGTAATTTCTTTCAGAGTCAATAAACTATCTATCTATATTTTCCAGAAACACTAAATTAATAAGGTATAGTATATATTTCACAGTTAGAGTTCAGAAGTAGTTATTTTTCTCCCGTTACCTAAAAATGAACATTTGGACATATTAACAAATCTTTTTCTTAAAACCTCGTATTAAACATCAATGATTTGTTAAAATTGTAAGCTATTCACATCTATGAAGTTCTGCATTCACCTATTCTTCATAATACTTCCTAATCTTATTTAGATTTCAATGCAGCTTTTTGTTAAATATAATGAACCAATTTTTCAAAAATAAAATTTGCAAGTTCATTGGAAAGAAGCATCCAAGCTTAAATCTTGTTGAATTTAAACTTGATAACTTTTTTCACTGAAGTCCTACAGATCTCAAAAAAAAATCTATTGGCCTGTGTAATAAACACTGTGGCACTGAATTCCTTCAAGTGACAGCCCGACCTGTTGATTTGTGACTGCTTGGAGAACTCCTAACAGAAGTTGTTGATGTTGCATGACATTGTTTTCTATAAGAATGGGTGCCTGGGCTAATTTTGATGACCAAAGGAGGATATAAGGAATTTTTTGCATCTTTTCAATATCTAGTTTTTCACCTCCTAAGGGACAACAAGTTGAAACGAGAAGGGTGTATGTAATAATGCATAAAGCACAAACTGGATGGACTAAAATATCCTTTCCTGAATGCCTTTCAGACCACAAGACCAGAAGACATAGGAGCAGAATTAGGCCATTCAGCCCATTGAGTCTGCTCTGCTATTCGATCATGGCTGGTCCTGGATTCCACTCAACCCCAAACACCTGCCTTCTTGCCATTTCCTTAGATGGTTCTATAATAATTTTATTGAAGAAAGAGATTGTGAGAATAGTTTAGAGACTGTGCGTGAAAAACAGCGTTATTTCAAAAAGCTGAAAAATTAGATCAACAAACTGCACTTTCAAAACTTTTCTATAAAAGGCACAAATGCACATGTCAGATTCAAGAGATAATTAATTAGGCAATTTCTACAAAAAGGCAATATAGAAATTCACATTAACGAACTCAAAAGCAGTTGTCTATTTTAAACATAAGTTAAACACTTAGCTTCTGTGACTTTAGGTGTTTAAGAATACAGATTTATTGCTCCATAATTACATAATTTTCTCGTCAATGTCTATCAGGAAGTCACCCTAATTTTTGGATTACATTCAAATCTGGTTTCAAAGTCCAAAACAAATTTAAATTGGTACGGCAAAGCTCTAATATGCCCAAATGTTGCTTGTGTCAAGCTAGCATTTTTTTTTAGCTTATTGGATGTTATTACTATGAATAAACACATTTTAATTCACTTTTTTACATGTATTATAACAAATTTCCCATTTGGAAATGAGAGACTGGATAGCTTAAAGAGAGTGTAGGGACCACAGTCAAAAGGATATATGGGAACCAGGGCCCCAGTAAGTTGGATGAGACTACAGGAACAAGTCCTAGTGAGATTTAAGGGATTGCAGGAACAAGTGCCAGTGTATTGATAGGGAGTGCAGGAATAAGTCCCAGTGTATTGGAAGGCAGTGGAGGAACAAATGCCAGTATGCTGGAAGGGAGTGTCTATGACCTAATAAAGCTCTGCAGCCTTTGGAGCACTATTCTCAAATATGGAACTGTGACGGATTAGTAATGAAAATCCAGAAAAATGGATCCACTCAGTTACAGGCAGGGGCAGGGATTATAAAAGGAAACTTTTGATTGGAATCTGATACCTGAAATTGAACCACAAGCACGTCCTTTAGGGAATCATACTGCTCAATCTGCAGAGGCTAAAGCCATAGAATTATGTCTAAAACAGGAAAGCGAAGCGTGGAAGATTTAAAAGGGCAGAAATTCTGCTTTGGGTTTGATTCGAAGTAGGAAGTCTGAGAGTCGGAGCGGGAGTGCAGAGGAAGACATTTTTGAATTTTTTGTTTTTTTTTCCATCGGCGTTCAGAGAGGCGGGACTGCGCAGGCGTGTGACATCGGGCAGTGAAGCACGGAAGATTTAAAAGTAACAGAGCCTCATACAGCGGGCAGCGTAGTTTGCGGGCAGTAGAGTGAGCCGGGAGCAGAGTGAAGGCTTAAGGACTTCAGCTCAACGGGCTTAGGCAGAAATGGGCGAGGCGAGGAAGGTTTGGTATTCATTTTTTGTTGTTATTTGAGGACAGGGGCAGTATGAGTGTGAGGGCAGTTTGTTGTCCTCGGTGCTGGATGTGGGAGGCCCTGGAGTCTCCAAGCCTCCCGGACATCCACATCTGTGCCAGGTGCGCCGAGATGCAGCTCCTAAGGGACCGCGTTAGGGAACTGTAGCTGCAGCTCGATGACCTTCATCTGGTCAGGGAGAGTGAGGAGTTGATAGAGAGGAGTTATAGGCAGGTGGTCACACCGGGGCTGCGGGAGGCAAACCAGTGGGTCACGGTTAGGAGGGGGAAGGGGAAGAGTCAGGTAATAGAGGGTACCCTGGTGCTGTGCCCCTTGACAATAGGTACTCCTGTTTGAGTACTGTTGGGGGGGACAGCTTACCTGGGGGAAGCAACAGTGGCCGTGCCTCCGGCACAGAGTCCGGCCCTGTAGCTCAGAAGGGTAGGGAAAGGAAGAGGAGGGCAGTTGTAATAGGGGACTCGATAGTAAGGGGGTCAGATAGGCAATTCTGTGGACGCAGTCCAGAGACCCGGATGGTAGTTTGCCTCCCTGGTGCCAGGGTCCGGGATATTTCTGATCGTGTCCAAGATATCCTGAAGTGGGAGGCTGAGGAGCCAGAGATCGTGGTACATATAGGTACCAATGACATAGGTAGGAAAAGGGAAGAGGTCCTGAAAAGAGAATATAGGGAGCTAGGAAGGGAGTTGAGAAAAAGGACCGCAAAGGTAGTAATCTCGGGATTACTGCCTGTGCCACGCGACAGTGAGAGTAGGAATGCAATGAGGTGGAGGATAAATGCGTGGCTGAAGGATTGGAGCAGGGGGCAGGGATTCAAGTTTTTGGATCATTGGGAACTCTTTTGGCGCAGGCGTGACCTGTACAAAAAGGACGGGTTACACTTGAATCCTAGGTGGACCAATATCCTGGTAGGGAGATTAGCAAGGCCTACTGAGGTGACTTTAAACTAGAATGGTTGGGGGGTGGGAATCAAATTAAAGAGGCTAGGTGAGAGGAGGTTAGTTCACAACAGGGGGATGGGAACCAGTGCAGAGAGACAGAGGGGTGTAAAATGAGGGTAGAAGCAAAAAGTAGTAAGGTGAAAAGTAAAAGTGGCAGGCCGACAAATCCAGGGCAAGCATCAAAAAGGGCCACTTTTCAACATAATTGTATAAGGGCTAAGAGAGTTGTAAAAGCGCGCCTGAAGGCTTTCTGTGTCAATGCAAGGAGCATTCGAAACAAGGTGGATGAATTAAAAGTGCAGATTGTTATTAATGAATATGATATAGTTGGGATCACAGAGACATGGCTTCAGGGTGACCAAGGATGGGAGCTCAACATTCAGGGATATTCAATATTCAGGAGGGATAGACATGAAAGAAAAGGAGGTGGGGCGGCATTGCTGGTTAGAGAGGAGATTAACGCAATAGAAAGGAAGGACATAAGCCGGGAAGATGTGGAATCGATATGGGTAGAGCTGCATAACACTAAGGGGCAGAAAACGCTGGTGGGAGTTGTGTACAGGCCACCTAACAGTAGTAGTGAGGTTGGGGATGGTATTAAACAGGAAATTAGAAATGTGTGCAATAAAGGAACAGCAGTTATAATGGGTGACTTCAATCTACATGTAGATTGGGTGAACCAAATTGGTAAGGGTGCTGAGGAAGAGGATTTCTTGGAATGTATGCGGGATGGTTTTTTGAACCAACATGTCGAGGAACCAACTAGAGAGCAGGCTATTCTGGACTGGGTATTGAGCAATGAGGAAGGGTTAATTAGCAATCTTGTCGTGAGAGGCCCCTTGGGTAAGAGTGACAATAATATGATGGAATTCTTCATTAAGATGGAGAGTGACATAGTTAATTCAGAAACAAAGGTTCTGAACTTAAAGAAGGGTAACTTGGAAGGTATGAGACGTGAATTAGCTAAGATAGACTGGCAAATGACACTTAAAGGGTTGACGGTGGATATGCAATGGCAAGCATTTAAAGATCGCATGGATGAACTACAACAATTGTTCATCCCAGCTTGGCAAAAGAATAAATCAAGGAAGGTAGTGCACCCGTGGCTGACAAGGGAAATTAGGGATAGTATCAATTCCAAAGAAGAAGCATACAAATAAGCCAGAAAAAGTGGCTCACCTGAGGACTGGGAGAAATTCAGAGTTCAGCAGAGGAGGACAAAGGGCTTAATTAGGAAGGGGAAAAAAGATTATGAGAGAAAACTGGCAGGGAACATAAAAACTGACTGTAAAAGCTTTTATAGATATGTGAAAAGAAAAAGATTGGTTAAGACAAATGTGGGTCCCCTACAGACAGAAACAGGTGAATTGATTATGGGGAGCAAGGACATGGCAGACCAATTGAATAATTACTTTGGTTCTGTCTTCACTAAGGAGGACATAAATAATCTTCCGGAAATAGTAAGGGACAGAGGGTCCAGTGAGATGGAGGAACTGAGGGAAATACATGTTAGTAGGGAAGTGGTGTTAGGTAAATTGAAGGGATTAAAGGCGGATAAATCTCCAGGGCCAGATGGTCTGCATCCCAGAGTGCTTAAGGAAGTAGCCCAAGAAATAGTGGATGCATTAGTGATAATTTTTCAAAACTCTTTAGATTCTGGAATAGTTCCTGAGGATTGGAGGGTGGCTAATGTAACCCCACTTTTTAAAAAAGGAGGGAGAGAGAAACCAGGGAATTATAGACCGGTTAGCCTAACATCGGTGGTGGGGAAACTGCTAGAGTCAGTTATCAAAGATGTGATAACAGCACATTTGGAAAGTGGTGATATCATCGGAAAAGTCAGCATGGATTTGTGAAAGGAAAATCATGTCTGACGAATCTCATAGAATTTTTTGAGGATGTAATTAGTAGAGTGGATAGGGGAGAACCAGTGGATGTAGTATATTTGGATTTTCAAAAGGCTTTTCACAAGGTCCCACACAGGAGATTAGTGTGCAAACTTAAAGCACACGGTAGTGGGGGTAAGGTCTTGATGTGGATAGAGAGTTGGTTGGCAGACAGGAAGCAAAGAATGGGAATAAATGGGACCTTTTCAGAATGGCAGGCAGTGACTAGTGGGGTACCGCAAGGCTCAGTGCTAGGACCCCAGTTGTTTACAATATATATTAATGACTTGGATGAGGGAATTAAATGCAGCATCTCCAAGTTTGCAGATGACACGAAGCTGGGCGGCAGTGTTAGCTGTGAGGAGGATGCTAAGAAGATGCAGGGTGACTTGGATAGGTTAGGTGAGTGGGCAAATTCATGGCAGATGCAATTTAATGTGGATAAATGTGAAGTTATCCACTTTGGTGGCAAAAATAGGAAAACAGATTATTATCTGAATGGTGGCTGATTAGGAAAAGGTGAGGTGCAACGAGACCTGGGTGTCATTATACACCAGTTATTGAAAGTGGGAATGCAGGTACAGCAGGCGGTGAAAAAGGCGAATGGTATGCTGGCATTTATAGCAAGAGGATTCAAGTACAGGAGCAGGGAGGTACTACTGCAGTTGTACAAGGCCTTGGTGAGACCACACCTGGAGTATTGTGTGCAGTTTTGGTCCCCTAATCTGAGGAAAGACATCCTTGCCATAGAGGGAGTACAAAGAAGGTTCACCAGATTGATTCCTGGGATGGCAGGACTTTCATATGAAGAAAGACTGGATGAACTAGGCTTATACTCATTGGAATTTAGAAGATTGAGTGGGGATCTGATTGAAACATATAAAATCCTAAAGGGATTGGACAGGCTAGATGCAGGAAGATTGTTCCCGATGTTGGGGAAGTCCAGAACGAGGGGTCACAGTTTGAGGATAAAGGGGAAGCCTTTTAGGACCGACATGAGGAAAAACTTCTTCACACAGAGAGTGGTGAATCTGTGGAATTCTCTGCCACAGGAAACAGTTGAGGCCAGTTCATTGGCTATATTTAAGAGGGAGTTAGATATGGCCCTTGTAGCTAAAGGGATCAGGGGATATGGAGGGAAGGCTGGTGCAGGGTTCTGAGTTGGATGATCAGCCATGATCATACTGAATGGCGGTGCAGGCTCGAAGGGCCGAATGGCCTACTCCTGCACCTATTTTCTATGTTTCTATATAACGGATTCAGTCTAGATAGGTACTGTCTCTAATTATGTCAGAAATGTGGTAGAAAGAGATCTTCTCATCTGATCAACTACTAGATGGAGAACATACAGAAGTAAACTACTTCCATATTTGTCTAGAAAGAATATTTATGAATTATTATTGACTCGATCATTAGTACAGGTGCAACACATCCTGGGATATACTGCAGGCCACTTACACAGCTATGGTAATAAACTATAAAAAAGATAAGAAGCAAATGCCTCCTGCCCACAAGCAAGAAGCACTGATTCAAGAAGGCCACCAAAGATTCAGACACATTGATGTTGGTGGACAAGCTACTCATGCAGAATTAGCCATGTTATATTGGTGGCCTTACATGATTGTAAGCAATTTGCTGCAAATTATAAAGAATGTCTGGCCTATAATAAAGGAGCAGTCACAAGACCACCTACAAGATGAACAAAACCAACTGCACCAGTACAGGTGTGGCAGTAAGGAAGATTGAGCAGAGGGGTGGTACGTTGGCACAGCCTTGCTTGACCCTAATCAGTTCTTATTTTCAGCTGGTACTGGGTTTGCTGACCGCAAAGTCCTAAACTCAACAGAAGATGTTAAGCCCTATAAGATATAAATAGCTGCAGTACCCTTACAAAAAGGAGGCTATACTATAGCTACCTACTCTTCAAAAGTTAGTTCCTTGTTTATCCACCACAGTAAGTTTAGCTGCCAAAAACTACTACTTGAGCAGTAGTTCCTCCTCCTCCACAAAGGAGGTTCTTCCAGCTAACGGCGGGAGGAGAAGGTGGCAGCACGACGTGCGCGCGCAGCTCTCCGGTGAAAATGACATCATCTCTGTTAAATAGGGGCCGTGGACAATTCTGATTTGATGAAGACAGACCTGAAAAGCAGAGGAACATCTGGAGAAATTTCATAAAATAATTCTTATTTATATATTACACAGCACAGCAACAGGCATTTTCGGCACAAAGAGCCTGCACTGCCCAATTACATGACTAATTAACATACCAACCTATGCATCTTTGAAATGTGAGAGGAAACTGAAGGAAATCCATGCAGTCACAAGGAGAAGACACAAATTCATTACAAACAGCAACAGCATTGCATCCTGCTTGCTGATGATGTAATAGCATGATGCTAACTGCTAAGTTACCATGCCACCCTTCTTCTCAGGTCCAAAAATCTACTTTCACTCCAATTCTGTGGGCTTTGATCAGACTCTTGAGTTGCCTGGGTGAGGGTGTCTGATGTTGAAAGACCCAAAACACCTGATGACTCCAGGGTACATCACTGATGACGTGTCCCAGCGCATCCTAGGATGTATCTCAGTATCAGCTGCCACAGATGGAAATGCTTGATTTGTGGATGGATAGGTAGCATGGGAGGCGATAGATAGCTACTTTATTGATCCCAAAGGAAATTACAGTGTCACAGTGGCATTACAAGTGCACAGATATACAAATACTAAAAGAGAAGAATTTTTTTAATTACCTTAAAATAAGATGTACAATATTTACAAATCAAAGTTTACAAGATTTACAAGAGTTCCAAGTTCACACTGATAGTGCAGGAATTACTGTAATACTATACAGTAATGGGTCCACATTCACACCATCCAGATGAGAAGTGATGGCAGTATTGCACAATATTGCATAGGGTTTCCGTGATAGTAGGGTATGGTAAGCAGAGCTAAACAGAACTTAAAAAGAGCTCTGGTAAACAGGAGTTAATAACAGTTTAAAAGGAGGGGGTAAACATGAGGAAACTTCTGCTAATGCCCCACCTCCCCCTCGTACCCCATCTGTTATTTATTTATATACACATATTCTTTTTCTCTCTCTCCTTTTTCTCCCTCTGTCCCTCTCACTATACCCCTTACCCATCCTCTGGGCTTTCACCCCACTCCCCCTTTTCTTTCTCCCTATGCCTCCTGTCCCATGATCCTCTCATATCCCTTTTGCCAATCAACTGTCCAGCTCTTGGCTCCATCCCTCCCCCTCCTGTCTTCTCCTATCATTTTGGATCTCCCCCTCCCCCTCTCAAATCTCTTACTAGTTCT
The DNA here is from genome assembly GCF_963921235.1 of Mobula hypostoma. NCBI lineage: Eukaryota > Metazoa > Chordata > Chondrichthyes > Myliobatiformes > Myliobatidae > Mobula > Mobula hypostoma. The sequence continues at coordinate 229,255,724 of NC_086097.1, read as the reverse complement.
TCTTTCAGTTAGTCCTGACGAAGGGTCTCGGCCCAAAACGTCGACTGTACCTCTTCCTAGAGATGCTTCAACCAGCAACTTTTATGTGTGTTGCTTAAAAGGAGGGGGCCATCAGTTCTCCGGCTATAGGTTGACTCATTATGGAGCCTAATGGCTGAGGGTAAGAATGACCTCATACAGCGTCATTTGGAGCAGTGCAGTTGTTTTATTCTATTACTGAAAGTGCTCCTCTGTTCAGCCAAGGTGGCATGCAGAGGGTAAGAAACATTGTCCAGAATTGCCAGGATTTTCCAGAGTGTCCTTTGCTCTACCACAGGCTCCAGTGTATCCATTTTGACTCCTATAACAGAGCCAGTCTTTCTAATCAGTTTACCGGATCTGTTGGCATCACCCGTGTTGATGCCATTGCCCCAGCACACCACTGCATGGAAGATTGTACTGGCGGCAACAGACTGATAGAACATGTGAAGGAGGAGCCTGCATACTCCAAAGGCCCTCAGTCTCCTCAGGAAGTAGAGGCGACTCTGGCCTTTCTTGTACACAGCCTCTGTGTTGGTGTTCCACTCAAGTCTGTCATCCAAGTGCACCCCCAGGTACCTGTGGGTCCTCACCATCAATAGTAACAGGGAGCATTGCAGACTTGGTCTTCCTAAAGTCCATCACCATCTCCTTTGTCTTACTGATGTTGAGTTGCAGATGATTCAGCTTGCACCACTCAACAAGCTGAACAATGAACTCCTTTTGCCTTTTATGTTCTGCCCCTAGTGAAGAAACTCAAGATTCTCAATGCTATCCCAAATGCTCCTTCTTCATTTTGAACTGTCAAGAGCCAGGGATTCTCACTGGTTGAGAGTTAGTGGTACGCTGATTCTTTTTAATCAAGGGTGCTTTGGGAACATCCTTGAATTTGTTTCCTCTATCTACCTGATATTCTCATGCCACGACTGAGTTTGGAATGGAATGTCCATTTCTGAAGTCAAGCGTTAAGAAGGTGAACAATGTGGTCTCCCCATTGGAGCCAGCATTCTGTATATGGTGATATTGGTCTGGGATGGAACATTGCCATTGGCTTATTACTTTATGATGATTTGTGGAGTGAAATTTAGTGGTATCTTTCCAGTGTTTTCATGTGTCTGCTGTAGATAACAGGTGGGTCAGGATCACTACTGCTTGAGGGACCATGAACTTTGTGCTGGGTTTGAAGCACTTATTTCCTTAGACAGACAAAGGCTGCATTAACATTCGGCAAGAAACCTTATATCACACCTACACACAAAATGCTGGAGGAACTCAGCAGGCCAGGCAGCATCAATGGAAACAAGTAAATTGTCAACGTTTTGGGCGGAAACCCTTCATCAGAATTGGAGAAAAAAGATGAAAAGTCAGAGTAAGAGGTGGGGGGAGGGGAGAAAGAAATACAAGGTAGTAGGTGATATGTGAAACTGGGAGGGGGAGGGGTGAAGTAAAGAGTTGGGAAGTCGATTGGAGAAAAAGATAAAGGTCTGGAGTAGGGGGAATCTGAAAGGAGAAGACAGAAGGCCATGGAAGAAAGGGAAGGGGGGGGGAGCACCAGAGGGAGGTGATGGGTGGGTGAGGTGGGAGAGGGAAATGATTACCAGAAGTTTGAGAAATCGATGTTCACACTATCAGGTCAGAGGCTACCCAGACAAAATATAAGGTGTCGCTCCTCCAAGCTGAGTGTGGCCTCATTGCGGTAATAGGGGAGACTATGGACCGACATGTCGGAATGCGAATGGGAAGTGGAATTAAAATGGGTGGCTGCTGGGCGATCCTGCTTTTTCTGGTGGATGGAGTGTAGGTGCTCGGCAAAACAGTCTCCCAATCAAAGTGATGACATAGCCTTGACTGAGACTGGTGTATTTTGGATCCACTGGTTAAAATCACGTATTTCAATCTATCTTTTAACAGATATGAAATGGAGATGGATTTCTGCGATCTACAAATTTAAGAAGGATACTCCAGAGTCACTTTCGATTAACAGAATGAAAGCCCTTTATGAGTGTTGTCCAATTTGTCAGAATCAGAATCAAGTTTAGCTTCACTGGCATACAGAATGTTATGAAAATTGTTGTTTTTCAGCTGCAGTACATTGCAATACGTAATAATAAAAAACTATAAATTACCAAATTTTAAAAATGTATATATATAAAATTAAATAATTAGTGCAGAAAGGAAGCAAAAAAAAAGGAAAAATAAAGGGAGGTACTGTACATGGGTTCATTGTCCATTCAAAAATCTGATGGCAGAGGAGAAGAAGCTGTTTCTAAAATGTTGATTGCGTGTCTTCAGGCTCCTGTACCTCCTCCTTGATGGTAGCAATGAGAAGAGAGCACATCCTGGATTGTTAATGATGGATGCCACCTTTTTGATGCATCGCCATTTGAAGGTGTGCTGGATGCTGGGGAGGCTAGTGCCCAGATGGAGCTGGCTGAGTTTACAACTTTCTGCAGCCTTTTCCAACCCTGTGCAGTGGCCCCTCCATATCAGATGGTGATGAAACCAATTAGAATGCTCTCCATGGTACATCTGTAGAAATTTGAGAGAGTCATTGGTGACATACCAAGTCTCCTCAAACTCCAAATGAAATACAACTGCTGTAGTGCCTTCTTTGTTATTGCATTAATATGTTGAGCCTAGAATAGATTCTCAGAGATGTTGACACCCAGGAACCTGAGACTGCTCACCCTTTCCACTACTGATCCTTTCATGAGGACTGGTGCGTGTTCCCTTGACCACCTCTCCTGAACTCTACAAGCAATTCACTGATCTTACTGACACTGAGAGGAAAGATTTTGTTGCGACACCACTCAACCAGCTGATCTATCTCGCTCATGTATGCCTCCTTGTCACCATCTGAAATTATGCCAACAATAGTTGCGTCATCGGCAAATTTATAGCTGCCGATTGAGTTGTACCAAGCCACATAGTCATGGGTGTAGAGAGAGTAGAGCAGTGAGGTAAGCACACATCCATAATGTGCACCAGTATTGATTGTCAGTGAGGGGGAGATGCTATTTCCGACCCACACTGACTGTACTCTCCCGGTGAGGAAGTCAAGGATCTAGATGCAGAGGAAGGTACAGAGGCTCAGGTTCTAGAGTTTTTTTTATTAGAACTGAGGGTATGACTGTGTTGAATGTGAACTGTAATCAATAAAGAGCAACCTGACATAGTTATAGCTATTGATCTGGTGATCCAAGGCCAAGTGGAGAGCTGGTGAGATTGCATCTGCTCTAGACCTATTATGGCGATAGGCAAATTGAAGCAGGTTCTGATCTTCACTTAGGTAGGAGTTGATTCTGGCCATGACCAACTTCTCAAAGTAGTTCATCACAAAAGATATGAGTGCAAATGAGCAAAAGTCTTTGAGATAGCTTATCCCGCTCTTCTTGGGCAATGGTGTGATTGTCACCCTTTTCAAGCAGATGGGAACGTCCAACTGCAGCAGTGAGAAATTGAAGATGTCCTTGAACAGTTCTGCCAGTTGGTTGGCATAGGTCTTCACTGCCCCACCAGTACACTATTAGTACCTGACACTTTTTGAAGGTTCACCCTTTTGAAAGATGTTTTGACTTTGGTTTCCAAGACAGAACATAGGGTCATCAGGTGCTGCAGGGATTCACATAGGCATAGTTTTATTCTCCATTTTAAAGCATGCATGAAAGATGAGAGCTCATTTGAGAGTGACACATCACAGTCATTCATGATGGTAGATTTTACCTTGCAAGAAGTAATGGCCTACAAACCCTGCCAGTGCTGACATGCATCCGATTCTGTCTCTAACCTCAATCTGAACTGATTATTTGCCCTTAAAATAACCCCAAAGATTGTACCTGGACTTCTTGTATAGTTCTGGAACCAGTCTTGAATACCACAGATCTAGCCCTCAGCAAATTATGAATCTCCTAGTTCATCCACAGCATTTGGTTTGGGTATGTCTGGTATGTTCTTGAAGGCAAACAGGACTTGATGAAGTTGGTGACAAGCATAGCATAATTATTTAGGTTTGAAGATGAATTTCTGAATATTATCCAGTCCATCGACACAAAGTAGTCATGTAGGCACTCCTCTGCTTACGGTAACCATACCTTTTTGGACCTCAACTCTGGTGCTGCGGTTTTTTGTCTCTGTCTATACACCAGGAGTAGAAGTACAGCCAGCTGAGTGGACTTTTCCAAGTTTGGGTGTGAGATGGCATGATAAGCATTCTTGATGGTGTTATTACAGCAGTCAAGTGTGTTGGCTCCTCGATTTCCACAGATGATATGTTGGTGGTAGTTGTTCAGAGACTTCTTCAACCTGGGCCAGTTGAAATTCCCCACAGTGATAGGGGGTGTGCTGTTTTGAGACTTCTGATCATGGTGCTCAGCTCCTCCAGTGCCTGCCTGACATTGGCCAGGGGTGAAACGTGCACCGCCACCAGGATGACAGCGGAAAAATCCCTTGGCAGATAAAATGCTTGACACGATAGCTAGATGTTCCAGATTGGGAGAGCAGGATTGAGACAGAACTGCCACATCTGTGCACACAATGAGTTCATCATAAAGTATACTCCACCTCCTCTACCTTTAAAAGACTCAGTTATCTTGTCTTTGTAGTGAGTGGCAAAACCACCAGGCTGTAACACTGCATCCAAACTGGTGGGGGTGAGCCATGTTTCCATGAAGCAAAGTACACAGCAGTCCCTGATGTCCCTCTGTTACTGCATTCTTGCTCTGAGGTCTTCAGTTTTGTTTTCCAGAGACAAACAATCCAAAGTGGGCATCTAACGCTTCTGCATTTCAATTGTAGCGGTAAACCGGCTCATCTTCCTTGCTTCCTTTTTCTTCAAGGGAACTGCACTCGTGACCCAATCTGTTGATTTTGAGTATTGATAGATTTTGTAAATGTCTTAAAATGATGTTGCTCACTGAAATATTCACGGTTGTGACTTTGGATTTCAGCTGCAGTAGTCCTACATAGGAATATTTGATGACTCCCATCAGAAACGCATACAAAGAGACTCAACTTCTTGGCGCAGTCTTGGAGGTATTATGTCCACTAACAGTATGTCTCCAAATAGATGACATCTGAACTGATTCAGGGAGCAGCTCTTCAGTCAATGTGAGAAAGCAACTGAGGAGCACCTTGGCATATGTCTTCCTTTGTTGGAGACAGCAGGAAGTTACCCCTGTAATTACAACAGTTGGATTTGCTTATTTCCTGAAAATAGTCAACTTACAGCATATTTGAGCAACACACACAAAATGCTGGAGGAACTCAGCAAGTCAGCTAGTATTTATGGAAGGAAATATCAGCTGATATTTCGGGCTAAGACCCTTCATCAGGACTAGAAAGGAAGAGGGCAGAATCCAGAATAGGAAGGCAGGGGGAGGGGGAGGAGTACAATCTGGCAGGAGAGGAGGAAGGTGGGTGGGTGTGGGAGGGAGCATGAAATGAAGTGATGCGAAAGCCGGAAGGTGATTGGTGGAAGAGGTAAAGTGCTGAAGAAGGTATCTGATAGGTGAGGACAGTTGATCATGGGATAAGGAGAAGGAGGTGGGCAACCAGATGGAGGTGACAGGCAGGTCATAAGGTAGGGAAAGGGAAGAGAAGGGGTGAGAGGGCCACCAGAATGAAGGAAAACAAAGGCGGGGAGGGAGGAAGCCGAAGGCGTGGTTACAGAAAGTCAGAGAAATTGATGTTCATGCCATCAGAGTGGAGACCACCCAGACAGAATATGAGGTGCTCCTCCTTCATCCTGCATTGGGCCTCATCATGACAGTAGAGGAAGCTGTGTTCAGACATGTTGGTGTGTGGGAAAGGGAAGTGGAATTGAAATGGGTGGCCATCGAGGTCCCTGGCTGTTGCAGTAGACAGAGCAAAGGTGCTTGTTGAAGTGGTCCTCCAACATGTATCTAGTCTCACTGATATTCGAGGCTTCCCAGCATATGATGTTATGAATGTGAGAGGGGTTTCTCTCTGCTAAGTTTTAGAACTTCAACAGAGATATTGCCTGGGCTCAAAAATTACTAGTTTTTCATTTAGCATAAGAAGGCCTTTTCAATTTCTGGTTGGTCTGGAGCAGCGGTCCCCAACTATCGGGCCGCGGACCGGTACCGGGCCGCAAAGCATGTACTGCCGGGCCACGAGGAAGCGATATGATTTGGCGATACAAGTCAGCTGCACCTTTCCTCATTCCCTGTCGCGTCCACTGTTGAGCTTGAATGCACACAAGGTCATTACCCGCATGTCATTCATGTCAGCGCGGGAAGGAGATCAACTCCTCGAGCTTGCAAATGACAGCAGGCTGAAAAGTATGTTTGACATAACATCTCTGCCGGCATTCTGGATCAAAGTCAAGGCTCAATAACCTGAGATAGCCATGAAAGCACTGAAAACGTTGCTTCCATTTCCAACATATCTCTGCAATGAATGCAACGAAAACTAAATTACAGAATAGACTGGACATAAGGAACCCCCTTTGAGGATCGCTGTCTCCCATCACCCCTCGATGGCACCATCTTGTTGCAGGGAAACAAGCCCAGGGCTCCCACTGATTCAGCGATATTAGTGTGTTGCAATGATTTTATAAGTTCACACAGGGAAAATATGTGCTGTGTGTTTAATATCCAAACGTTACTTAAAATGTTATGATGCTATTGACTTATAAATGACTTATATAACCATATAACCATAACAATCACAGCACAGAAACAGGCCATCTCTGCCCTTCTAGTCCGTGCCGAACGCTTATCTCACCTAGTCCCACCGACCTGCACTCAGCCCATAACCCTCCATTCTTTTCCTGTCCATATACCTATCCAATTTTTCTTTGTTATATTATCGAACCTGCCTCTACCACTTCTACTTCGTTCAACACTTACTTCAAGCTCCCCTGATAATTGATTTATCACTATATTCATATGAAAAAAATATGCGCCGTGTGCTTAATATTAAATTCGTTAGCTAAACCCTTTTAGAAACGAAATTGAGTGTATTAGCCACTTATCACCTATATTCTGGTCATGATTAACACCCCCCCCAACCAGAATTGCCAAAAACGATTTGTAGGAAAAAAATCGGCATGTACACGCGTGCACGTCATGCATGCGCACTACTGGTGCCTGCACAAGGCTTCATGGTCATTGTAGTCTTTCTCGGGGTAAACACAGCATATTTGACTGCTACTCTTGTCTGTTGGCAACCCTACCCACCACGCTCCCCCCCCCCCGGGTCGGCCGGTCCGCAAGAATATTGTCAATAATAAACTGGTCCACGTTGCAAAAAAGGTTGGGGACCCCTGGTCTGGAAGATGGAGAACCTAAAGAGGATATTTTGCAGTGTGACTGAGTAAAGGATGCAACAGGGTTACAGCATCCATCATCAAGGATTGCCAGCACCCAAGCCATGTTCTCTTCTCACTACCGCCATCAGGAGGAAGGCGCAGCAGCTTAGGTTCCACACCATTAGGTTCAGGAACAGTTATTACCCTATAACCATCAGGCTCCTGAACCAGCGTGAGTAACTTCACTGAAATAATCACTGTACACAACCTAAGGACTCACTTTCAAGGATTCTACAACTTAATATAAAGGCATCCGTTAGTCTTGCGAGACCATGGATCTGCACCTGGACAGTCTTCACTCTCTAGGGTGCAGGCCTGGGCAAGGTTGTATGGATGACCAGCAGTTGCCCATGCTGCAAGTCTCCCCTCTCCACGACACCAATGTTGCCCAAGGGAAGGGCATTAGGACCCATACAGCTTGGCACCAGTGTCGTCGCAGAGCAATGTGTGATTAAGTGCCTTGCTCAAGGACATAACACGTTCCCTCGGCTGGGGCTCGAACTCACAACCTTCAGGTAGCTAGTCCAATGCCTTAACCACTTGGCCACGTGCCCACACTCTACAACTTATGTTCTATTATTTATGTAATGCCCTGGGAAAGATTTCACTGCTAATGTAATGGATTCTCTGTAGCAGCAGTGTTTGGGCTATGATTAGAGATAATGGGGGCTTTGGAATGTGCGCCATCCAATGAGGGGAGTGTTGTTTCTTTCTTATGTGCCTGAGAGGAGGTATTTGTGGATTTTTGTCAGCGAGAGATGAAGAGAGAAGACGCGAGAGGAGTGAGCTGGTAGACCACAGGATGGCGTGGACTTGAAGTGAGGGTCCGGGAGTCAACAACATAGAAAACATAAAGCACAATACAGGCCTTTCAGCTCTCAAAGCTGTGCCGAACATGTCCTTACCTTAGAGCTACCTAGGCTTTACCCACAGCCCTCTATTCTTCCAAGCTGAATGTAGCCATCCAGGAGTCTCTTAAAAGACCCTATCGTTTCCACCTCCACCACTGCCAGCAGCACAATCCACAGACTCACCACACTGTGTAAAAAACTTACTCCTGACATCTCCTCTGAACCTACTTCCAAGCACCTTAAAACTATGCTCTCTTGTGCTAACCATTTCAGCCCTGGGGAAAAGCCTCTGACTGTCCACACGATCAATGCCTCTCATTATCTTGTACACCTCTATCAAGTCACTTCTCATCTTCTGTCGCTCCAAGGAGAAAAGGCTGAGTTCACTCAACCTATTCTTATAAGGCATGCTCCCCAATCCAGGCAACATCCTTGTAAATCTCCTCTGCACCCTTTCTATGGCTTCAACATCCTTCCTGTAGTGAGGCGAACAGAATTGAGCACAGTACTCCGAGTGGGGTCTGACCAGGGTCCTATATAGCTGCAATATTACCACTTGGCTCTTAAACTCAATCCCAACGATTGATGAAGGCCAATGCACCTTATGCCTTCTTAACTACAGAGTCAACCTGCGTAGCAGCTTTGAGTGTCCGATGGACTCGGACCCAAAGATCCCTCTGATCCTCCACACTGCCAGAAGTCTTACCATTAATACTATATTCTGCCTTCATATTTGACCTACCAAAATGAACCACCTCACACTTATCTGGGTTGAACTCCATCTGCCACTTCTCAGCCCAGTTTTGTCCTGTTGTAACCTCTGACAGCCCTCCACACTATCCACAACATACCCAACCTTTGTGTCATCAGCAAATTTACTAATTCAACCCTCCACCTCCTCATCCAGGTCATTTATAAAAATCACAACGAGTAGGGGTCCCAGAACAGATCCCTGAGGCATACCACTGGTCACCGGCCTCCATGCAGAAAATGACCCATCTACAACCACTCTTTGCCTTCTGTGGGCAAGGCAATTCTGGATCCACAAAGCAATGCCCCCTTGGATCCCATGCCTCCTTACTTTCTCAATAAGCCTTGCATGGGGTACCTTATCAAATGCCTTGCTGAAATCCATATACACTACATCTACGGCTCTACCTTCATCAGTGTGTTTGGTCACATCCTCAAAAAATTCAATCAGGCTCATAAGGCACGACCTGCCTTTGACAAAGCCATGCTGACGATTCCAAATGATATTATGCCTCTCCAAATGTTCATAAATCCTGCCTCTCAGGATCTTCTCCATCAACTTACCAACCACTGAAGTAAGACTCACTGGCCTATAATTTCCTGGGCTATCCCTACTCCCTTTCTTGAATAAGCGAACAACATCCGCAACCCTCCAATCCCCTGTCCTCATTGGTGATGCAAAGATCATTGCCAGAGGCTCAGCAATCAGCAATGCTCGGAGGAAATTGATGGGGAACTAATGGATAGAAAACCGTGAGCTCCAACGTGCACATTAGACTGTTTCATTAAAATGGGCCCTTTTTCTTTTTGTTTTCTTTACTGACCCTATAGTCAAATCAAGAATTATAAAGCTCAATCGTTTACTTGCATATGGAGTACTGTCTGACCTTTCCTGGTACTGATTTGTAGCAGGAGAACACATCACGCAGCATCCACACAAACGAGATTTCACAAGTTTGGCGGGATTGGAGACTGACTGTCTTCCCCTAGACTAATGCCGCCAGCCAAACCTGAGGGTTACGTTTACTATTACCCTTTGTATGTGCAGAGTATATCCTTTTTTTGACTTTGCTTGTTTGTCAGTCTGCACGTGTAGTTTTTCACTTATTTTGTTGTATTTCTTTGTTCTGCTGTGAATGCCTGCTTAAAATGAATCTCAAGGTAATACTTGGTGACATTTATGTAATTGAATACTAAATTTACTTTTAACTTTTTGAGCACTTCCTTGGTGTTCTTTTCAATGGGTTCTGACTACTTTTTTCTTGACAATTTTGCCTTTATTCTAAGTTCTCAAGGGAAAGGATCTTCAGTGTTTGGGTTACAGAGATTCTTAAAGACACTGAAAAATCTGCACCACATACCCATCAGCTTTTTCTTTGGTTATGGGTTTTCTTTCGAACCTTGGCCTTCAGGTGCCTGTAGGACTGTCTCTTGTCATTTGGCGCACAGTAGAAATTCCAATCTAAGGATCTCTTGGTTGCACTTAACATGGCCTTACACCTCCTTGGCATTTTCATCAAACCAGTCCTAATGTTTTCTGGAGAGAAGCTGAAGGTTTGTTCACAGGTTCTAATTTGCTGGATTTCAGGACTATCTAGATGTTCTGCTTACCCGATCTTCAGTAGGTTATATTGTCGGCACAACATTGTGGGTTGTAGGGCCTGTAATGTGCTGTATATTTCTATGTTTCTAACATTGAATTTCTTGCAGTGGTCTATCGGGCAGTCACTGGAACCTGTCATGGCAGGGGAGATGCAAGGCAGGAGGAGAAGATGGCGATGTGACGCAGCGCGCGCAGCTCTCCGGTGAAATGATATCGTATTTGTAAGTAGGACGCTGTGCACAATTCTGATTTGATGGAGACAAATGTGAGAAGGCACAGAGGAACATCTGGAGAAATTTCTGAAATGCCCGGTTCGCTGCCGCTGCTACTGTGTGATCGAGAATCTCCGGAGGGAAGGCCCCAAAATCCCCGGCTTTGCCTGCCGCTGGCGACCGAGGCTGAGGTCGAAGTCTTCGGCATAGAAGATGCACGGTATTCGGTGTTGGAGGGCTGATCGGAGCTCGAAATTTTTGGATGACTCAGAGTCGGATTGTGGTCAGGCATGGCGGGGAGAGTTTTCTTCCTTCTCCCGTCTGCGTGAGATGTGGGACTTTCGAGAGACTTTGAACTTTTTTACTATGCTCACGGTATGTTCTTCATCAAGTTATGGTATCGTTGCACTGTTGTAACTATATGTTATAATTTATGTGGTTTTTGTTAGTTTTTCAGTCTTGGTCTGTCCTGTGTTTCTGTGATATCACACCGGAGGAATATTAACATAGAAACATGGAAAATAGGTGCAGGAGTAGGCCATTCGGCCCTTCGAGCCTGCACCGCCATTTATTATGATCATGGCTGATCATCCAACTCAGAACCCCACCCCAGCCTTCCCTCCATACCCCCTGACCCCGTAGCCACAAGGGCCATATCTAACTCCCTCTTAAATATAGCCAATGAACTGGCCTCAACTGTTTCCTGTGGCAGAGAATTCCACAGATTCACCACTCTCTGTGTGAAGAAGTTTTTCCTAATCTCGGTCCTAAAAGGCTTCCCCTCTATCCTCAAACTGTGGCCCCTCGTTCTGGACTTCCCCAACATCGGGAACAATCTTCCTGCATCTAGCCTGTCCAATCCCTTTAGGATCTTATACGTTTCAATCAGATCCCCCCTCAATCTTCTAAATTCCAACGAGTACAAGCCCAGTTCATCCAGTCTTTCTTCATATGAAAGTCCTGCCATCCCAGGAATCAATCTGGTGAACCTTCTTTGTACTCCCTCTATGGCAAGGATGTCTTTCCTCAGATTAGGGGACCAAAACTGCACACAATACTCCAGGTGTGGTCTCACCAAGGCCTTGTACAACTGCAGTAGTACCTCCCTGCTCCTGTACTCGAATCCTCTCGCTATAAATGCCAGCATACCATTCGTCTTTTTCACCGCCTGCTGTACCTGCATGCCCACTTTCAATGACTGGTGTATAATGACACCCAGGTCTCGTTGCACCTCCCCTTTTCCTAATTGGCCACCATTCAGATAATAATCTGTTTTCCTATTTTTGCCACCAAAGTGGATAACTTCACATTTATCCACATTAAATTGCATCTGCCATGAATTTGCCCACTCACCCAACCTATCCAAGTCACCCTGCATCCTCTTAGCATCCTCCTCACTGCTAACACTGCCACCCAGCTAAATGACAATAAAAGAGGACTGCATGTCCTCTTAATCTAATCTAATCTGTCTTCAATAGCCAATAGACAATAGGTGCAGGAGTAGGCCATTTGGCCCTTCCAACCAACACCGCCATTCACTCTGATCATGGCTGATCATCCACAATCAGTATCCAGTTCCTGGCTTATCCCCATAACCTTTGATTCCGCTATCTTTAAGAGCTCTACTCATCTCTTTCTTGAAAGTGTCCAGAGACTTGGCCTCCACAGCCTTCTGGGGCAGAGCATTCCATATATCCACCACTCTCTGGGTGAAAAAGTTTTTCCTCAACTCCGTTCTAAATGGCCTACCCCTTATTCTTAAACTGTGGCCTCTGTTCTGGACTTAGCCATCAGCGGGAACATGCTTCCTGCCTCCAGAGTGTCCAATCCCTTAATAGTCTTATATGTTTCAATAAGATCCCCTCTCAGCCTTCTAAATTCCAGAGCATACAATCCCAGTCGCACCAATCTTTCGACATATGACAGTCCCGCCAATTAACCTTGTCAACCTACGCTGCACTCCCTCAATAGCAAGAGTGTCCTTCCTCAAATTTGGAGACCAAAACTGCATATAGTACTCCAGGTGTAGTCTCATCAGGGCCCTGTACAGCTGCAGAAGGACCTCTTTGCTCTTATACTCAATTCCCCTTGTTATGAAGGCCAGCTTGCCATTAGCTGTCTTCCTGCTGTACTTGTATGCTTGCTTTCAGTGACTGATGTACAAGAACACCTAGATCTCGTTGTACTTCCCCTTTTCCTAACTTGACTCCATTTAGATAATAATCTGCCTTCCTGTTCTTACCACCAAAGTGGATAACCTCACATTTATCCACATTAAACTGCATCTGCCCACTCACCCAGCCTGTCCAAGTCACCCTGCATTCTCTTAACATCCTCCTCACATTTCACACTGCCACCCAGCTTTGTGTCGTCGGCAAATTTGCTAATGTTACTTTAATTCCCTCATCTAAATCATTAATATATATTGTAAACAGCTGCGGTCCCAGCACTGAACCCTGAGGTACCCCACTGGTCATCGCCTGCCATTCCGAAAGGGACCCATTAATCGCTACTCTTTGTTTTCTGTCAGCCAGCCAATTTTCAATCCATGTCAGTACTCTGCCCCCAATACCATGTGCCATAATTTTGCCCACTAATCTCCTATGTGGGACTTTATCAAAGGCTTTCTGAAAGCCAGGTACACTACATCCACTGGCTCTCCCTTGTCCATTTTCATAGTTACATCCTCAAAAGATTCCAGAAGATTAGTCAAGCACGAGTTCCCCTTCGTAAGTCCATGCTGACTCGGACCGATCCTGTTCCTGCTATCCAGATGTGTCGTAATTTCATCTTTTATAATTGACTCCAGCATGTTTCCCACCACCGACGTCAGGCAAACCGGTCTATAATTCCTTGTTTTCTCTCTTCCTCCCTTCTTAAAGAGAGAGACAACATTAGCCACCCTCCAATCCACAGGAACTGATCCTGAATCTATAGAACATTGGAAAATGATTACCAATGCATCCGCGATTTGTAAAGCCACCTCCTTAAGTACCCTGGGATGCAGACCATCAGGTCCCGGGGACTTATCAGCCTTCAGACCCAACAGTCTATCCAACACCATTTCCTGCCTAACATAAATTTCCTTCAGTTCATCCATTACCCTAGGTCCTTTGGCCACTATTATATCTGGGAGATTGTTTGTGTCTTCCATAGTGAAGACAGATCCAAAGTACCTGTTCAACTCGTCTGCCATTTCCTTGTTCCCCATAATAAATTCACTTGCTTCTGTCTTCAAGGGCCCAATTTTGGTCTTAACTATTTTTTTCCAGTTCACATACCTAAAGAAGCTTTTACTATCCTCCTTTATATTCCTGGCTAGTTTACCTTCGTACCTCATTTTTTCTCCGCGTATTGCCTTTTTAGTTACCTTCTGTTGCTCTTTAAAAGTTTCCCAATCCTCCGGCTTCCCACTCATCTTTTCTATGTTATACTTCTTCTCTTTTATCTTTATACTGTCCATTTCTTCCCTTGTCAGCCACGGCCTCCCCTTACGCCCCTTAGGATCTTTCTTCCTCTTTGGAATGAACTGATCCTGCACCTTCCGCATTATTCCCAGAAACACTTGCCATTGCTGTTCCACTGTCATCCCTGCTAGGGTACTGTTCCATTGAACTTTGGCCAGCTCCTCCCTCATAGCACCACAGTTCCCTTTGTTCAACTATAATATTGACACTTCCGAGTTTCCCTTTTCCCTCTCAAATTGTAGATTAAAACTTATCATATTATGGTCACTACTTCCTAATGGCTCCTTTACCTCGAGGTCCCTGATCAAATCCGGTTCATTGCACAACACTAAATCTAGAATTGAGTTCTCTCGGGTAGGCTCCAGTACAAGCTGTTTTAAGAATCCTTCTCGGAGGGTCTCCACAAACTCCTTTTCCCCTTCAGACACTGACATAATCCAGCTGGAGGCAGTGCGTGGATTAGGGAATTGGGCATATGCTTCCGAATTTAATTTGATGAAGGTGAAGGGTCTCAGCCTGAAATGTTGACTGATTATTCATTTCCAAAGATGCTGCCTGACCTGCAGTGCTCCTCCAGCATTGTGTGTGTGTTGCTCCGTCGAAAATATTTTGGCCAAAACACCATTCCACCTTTTCCAACCCCAGCACTGAGGTCACCATGGAGGACCATTTTTTCCTCTCTCTTTGTGATGCAGGTCAGGGTTTGTTCCAAGTTGGAGAAGAAGTTGAATTCCAGCTGGATGTCAAAAGTTCATATCCCCAAATTAGAAAAACACTAAATGAACAAAGCAGTGGTCTGAATACTTGAATGTTATTATGTGGGAAGTGCACAATCTTTCTGAGAAAATTACTGTAGCTAAAAAGAGTTGGATGATCTTTCCCTTTATATCTATCTTATGATCTTAATTTTGGAAGAAACGCATTTTATTTACTAATCATATTAGTGACAATCAATGGACTCGACAGTAACAGCATTTGGTTTAAATGCGTGACCTAATCTATCATGCATCACTCATTACATAAAAATTTAACGGGATTATTTTTTTTACCGCTGATGGCGATCGCAGCTTCGCCCCGCCTGTCAAGCCTCGACGCCCAAGAACCAAGACGCGAGCACACACACAAACACACAGACGGACAGACACGGCACCCCGAGCGCAGTCCCCGTGTGCGTCTGCGCAGTGCGCACCTCGGGCCCGGCGCGCTCCCGGCGGCGGAGCCAGCACGTGCTTCAGCGTGCCCGATGACGTGGACAAGCAACGGACAGTCGTTGCCAAAAGCGGTTGATGGGGGCGGGGCGGAGTGGCGGTGTAGGGCTGAAGGGAGCTGAACCGAACCGAGCCCAGGAGGGAGCGGGTGGGCGGAGGAGGCAACGAGGGGCGAGTGCGCTGCAGGGTCGGCCCGCTAGATCGAGCGTCTAGCTGGAAATAGTCCCACATTCCCTTCGTTACCCGTGCTTGTGAAGAAACAAGGGAGGGATGGATTCTTCCAATGAAGGTAAGCGGACCTGAGCCGCGTTCATCGTGGAGTCGAGCGGCGGCGCCGCCGCCTGATTCAAAATTATTCTTGAGGGGCGAATCCGAGGCAAATGCCACTGCTGCTCTTAGTCCATCTTTGCGAACGCTCCAGTCGTGGGCACGGAGCACGCAGCTGCTGTTCAGTTTTAACGTCACCTTCACCTGCTTCACGATTTTACTCGGTGAATTAGTTTGATTGCATAAGAATAAAATTAATCTACCGAGGCTGCCATGTTTTGACCACCGCCCGAAGCCGTACCCTGAGGGGTGTTTGTCTTTTGTGCTAACAGCTGGTCCATCATTTTCCATTCCCCCCGCCCCCCATTGGAGCCAACGGAAACTATTTCATTAGCAAAGACACTTGCAAGAGTTAAATTCGCCAGTCATCATGACTCTTTAGTACAGCTTAAGATAATAGTTGCAACAGTTATGTTTTAGTAGGAGAAAAGAATGTTCTTAAACTTGCATTTAAGCACATTCAGTATTTGATAAATGGCTCCTATTTGTAGATTATATGCTATTTCTATACATTTGAAGGTTGTTTGCAGAAGAAGTACAATACAAATGCCCGTTTGTGCAAAACAAGGGTTTTGTTTATAAGGTAATCCATGTCAAGTAATTGGTTAGGTCTGAGTCACTTGCACATGACTGATGTAGGACACCTGACTGATGTGAAGTATTTAGAAAATATGTAATTAATAAGTAATAATCTGTATAATAATTAATCTGTATTGAGCTCTTGTGCACATTGCATCCATCAGGTTTTTGGTAAACAGTTTTTTTAAAGGGACAGAATATATTTAACTGCAATGTATATAGTTGGCATAAAATGTTGATTTTGGCCCTCATCCAGATGACTGACAATCTTTGTAGGTAGATCTTATTTGTTCCTATTGGAGATTGATGTTGGTGGATGGAATTTTGTCCAGTTAATATTTGTATATTTTTGCATAATTTATTACTGATGGGCCACAACTGGCCCACTAGATCATTTTTGGCCTCCCTGCTGGGCTGCTGTGGAATACTTTATGGTGGAACTTTTTCTATGTCACTCTTGATCTTGTACTACTATGATTACTTAATGTGCATTTTTTTCTTGAAAATTTGACAGCTTTCTACTAATTGACAGATTATGTAAGCTTGCCATTATTGTATGATCAGTGCTGGTTGGAATCACTTTGGTCATTCCAAACTATTCTGATTTGCATCTTTCAATGATTTGGTGACTATAAATGCTCTGCTCTCTAATCACCTGATATTTACAGGAATAGGTAAGTAGAAAAGAAAGACAACTTGCAGTCAAACAGTGGTTTACGATGACCCAGAAAAGTAAAATATATTAGCATTAGTTAACACATACCATATTCTTTTCTAGTGTAATACAAGTGAGAGAAGATATTCAATTTGCTAAAACATGAGTCATTATTATTGTTTATTACTGGGGACCAGGTTATTGCACCTGAGCATGGGTCCATTATGCAGAAGGGAAAGAGGGAGAAGAGGGGAGCAGTCGTAATATAGGACTTAATAGTCAGAAGAACAGACAGGAGATCCTGTGATGTGGACAGGACACCTAGGATGTTCCGTCCTAGGTGCCAGGGTCAGGGGCGCCTTGGGTCGTGTCCACAGCATTTTGGAGGATGAGGTGTGCGGCTAGATATCTTGGTACATATTAGTACTGGTGACATAGGAAGAAAAAGCAAAGAGGTCCTGAAGAGAGAATTTGGAGAGCTTGGCAGAAAGCTGAGAAGCAGGACCTCCAGGATAGTAATTTCTGGATTGCTACCTGTACCATATGCCAGTGAGGGTAGAAACTGGATTATTTGGCAGATAAGTGCATGGTTGCGAATCTGGTACAGTGGGTAGGGCTTCAGGTTTTTGGATCATTGGGATCTTTTCTAGAGGAGGTATGACCTGTACAAATGGGACAGGTTGCACCTGAATCCGAGGGGGACCAATATTCTCGCGGGCAGGTTTGTTAGAGCTGTTGGCGAGGGTTCAAACTAATTTGGCAGGATAAGAATCTGAGTTAAGGGGCTTGGGATAGGATGGATGGTAAAAAAGCAAAGATAGTATGCAGTCATACTGTCAGGAAGGGCAGGCAGATGATAGGACAAAATTATAGCCAGCAGGTGAGTATCAGTGCATTAGGGATGCAGAATCAAAAAGGGTAGCAAACTCGGTACTCCAAGTGTTATATCTCAGTGCACAGAGTATAAGAAATAAGGTGGATGATCTTGCTGCACTATTACAGATTGTGAAGTATGATATTGTGGCTATCACTGAATCGTGGCTGAAGGATGGTTGTAGTTGGCAGTTGAGTGTCCATCGTTACACATTGTATTGGAGGGATAGGAAGGTAGTCAGAGGGGGTGGCGTGGCTCTACTGATAAAGAATGGCATCAAATCATTAGAAAGATGTGACATAGGATCAGAAAATGTTGAATCTGTGTGGGCTGAGTTAAGAAACTTCAAGGGTAAAAGGATCCTGATGGCAGTTATATACAGGCCTCCAAACAGTAGCTGGGATGTGGACTAAAGAATACAAATGGGGAAATAGAAAATGTGTGTCAAAAGGGCAATATTGTGATAGTTATGGGAGATTTTAACATGCAGGTAGATTGGGGAAAATCAAGTTGGTAATGGATCTGAGGACTGTGAATTTGTTGAATGCCCATGAGATGGTTTTTTTAGAGCAGTTTGTCATTGAGCTGACTAGAGGATCAGCTATACTAATTTGGGTGTTATGTAATGAACTAGAGGTGATTAGGAACCTTTAGGAGACAGTGATCACAAAATGATTGAGTTCAACTTGAAATTTGATAGGGAGAAAGTAAAGTCTGAGGTAGCACTATTTCAGTGGAATGAAGGAAATTTCAGTGGTATGAGAGAAAGTTGGCCAAAGTAAATTGGAATGAGATACTGGCAGGGATGACAGCAGAGCTTGAGCTTTTGGGAAAAGTGAGGAAGGTGCAGGATAGATGTATTCCAAAAGCTAAGAAATACTCAAATGGCAAAATAGTACCACTGTATCTGACAAGGGAATTCAAAGCTAATGCAAAAGAGAGGAGATAAAACAAAGCAAAAATTAGCAGGATGATAGAGGATTGGGAAGCTTTTAAAAACCTACAGAAAGCAACTAAAAGAATCAATAGGAGAGAAAAATGAAACATGAAAGCAAGCTAGCAAATAATGTCAAGCTGGATAGAAAAAGCTTTTTTAAGTGTGTGTATATGCGTGCGTGTGTGTGTATATATAAAAGAGAGATGAAAGTGGATATAGGGCTGCTAGAAAGAGGTTGGAGAAATAATAACGAGGGACAAGAAGATGGCAGATGAACTCTTCGCCGTGGAAGATACTAGCAGTGTACCAGAGGTTGAAGGGTGGAAGGAACAAGGAGTCAGTGCAGTTGCTATTACAGGGAGAAGGTGCTCAAAAAGCTGAAAGACTTAAAGGTGCATAAATCACCCAGACCAAATGAACTACACCCTAGGGTTCTGAAAGCAGTAGAGATAGTGGGGGCATTCAAGAATCATTGGACTCTGTGGGTTGGGGAAAGAGAAGAGGAGGAGAGCTGTGACTATCTATTCAACCTATGCCCTTCACAATTTTCTGAACTTCTCTAAGTTACCCCCCCCCCAGCTTTCTCCACACTTGGGGAACAGTCCAAACCTGTACAATATCTCAATAAAGCTCAAACCTAGTCTAGGCAACATCTTTGTAAATCTTTTTTGCACCCTATAATGATCATGTCCTTCTCACAGCATGACATCTTGAACTGCATGCTGTAGTTTGTGTGGCCGAACTGATTTGGTATGACGGTAACCAGTAATCATAGTTCATATACTCAGTGCCTTTGCTGACGAAGGCAATCGAACCGTATGCCTTCTACACCATTCTGTCGACCTGTGTTGCCAGTTTCAGAGGCCCATGGTCTCCCTGTTCAACAGTGTTCCCTGAGCTTGGCCATTTGCTGCATATGTTTTGGCCTGGCTAATCTCCCATGGTTGTCTGGGTTAAACTCCATAAGCTGCGCCCTTGTCTACTTTCCCAGTTGATCTGGGTTAGCTCCTTGATTCTACCCTGGACAACCTTCTATTTATCTATCACGAAATTTGATGTTTGCAAACTTGATGTTCACTGCACTTGTATTTAAAAAAAACCACATCTAATTCATAGTTTATCTCAGTTAAATTTCATTAGTTGCACCCTTGCCTGATGAATGAAAGCCATTGAGGCAGGTTACTATGTTTTTGGTACTGGTATGATTGAAGTCTGCTTGAAGTGGGTTGGTACCTCAGCCTGCCAAAGTGAGAGTTTGAAGATTTCAGTAAACATTCCAGCTAGTTAATTAGCACGTCTTCAGTACTCGCCAGATGCTTTCCACAGGTTGACCCTCCTAAAGGATGGTCTCACGTCTGAATGATTTTATGGGGACACACTCATCCACAGATGTCTTTTTAGGTCCATGATAACTGGCATGTTCATTCAGGTCCTCTGAGTCCTTGAACATGGCTCAGTCCACCAATTCAAAGCAATCCTGTAGGAACTCCTTTGCCTCCTGTGACCACACTTTGTTGTCCTTGCTTCTGGTGCCTTGCCTTTTAGGCTCTGCCTGTACACAGGGAGGAGGAGGTGTGCCAGATGATCAGATTTCCCAAAATGCAGTCAGGAATGGGACAGTAGGCATTCTTGATGGTACTATAGCAATGGTCAAGTCCTCTGGTGCTGCAGGGGATATGCTGATGATAGTTGAGCAAAGATTTTTTTCAAGCTAGCCTGATTGAAGTTCCTGGCAGGTGTGTGAAAGTTGTCAGGTGAAGGCTGTTTCTTGTTTGTTAATCATGATATTCAATACATTGAGTATTTGTTGACATCTGCCTTCACCAGTATGTAAACTGCTGTTGGATCATGGCAGAGAGTGCTCTTGTTAAGTAGACCAGTTGACACTTAATCATTAGATGTTCTAGGTCAGGTGTTACAAGAGTTAACACAGGACCACTGTCTGAGCACCACTATAAGTTTATCATGAAGCACATCCCACCACCTCTTCCCTTTCCCAGTGCTGCAGTTCAGTCCATCTGGTGGATTGAGAACTCTACGGGCTGGAGTGTTGTGTCTGGAGAGTCAGGGGTGAGCCAAGTGTTAGTGAAACAGAACACATCCCTCTGATACAGCAATCTTGCCTTTGGGTTCTCCAGTGACCACATTAGCCAGCAACATGCTAGGGAGAGCTGGTTGCATACCCTGTCATTTTAGAGTCACCTGATTTAAATGCCAAGGACATGGACTTCAGTGGGGAGATTGACCTGTTTGGTGCATAGTCCTCAACATACTTGCTGATGTATGTTGGTAAGTCCATGATAGTGATGGCATAATCATCTAGGTTGAGTCTTTGAACATGGACCAGTCTACTGACTCTGCACGGTAGCATTAAAAACTCATCTATTTCCTCAGGACAGCCCTATATGATTTTCTGTGCTGTATCCTTGGGTTGCAGCTTCTTTTTGTATGCAGGGTGAAGGAGCACCACCTGCTTTCCAAAGTGTTAGGGGTGGGGTCAGGGGCACAGTTGGTACCTTGGTTGTGTAGCAATAGTTAAAGGTGTTTGGGGTCCCTGGTGGGATAAGAGACTGCTGGTAGTATTTTAGTAATCCACTCTTGATGTTGCCCTAGTTGAAATCACCAGCTATAATGAAGAAGTGTGTATCCTGTGTCTGTGTGTGGAGTGGCTTGCTATCAGGATAGCTAAAGTGAACTCTGTGGCAGCCGGTATGCATTGTGTAAATAAAATTGCTGTAGTTACTTGGTCAAATCTAACAATACCTTCAAAACCTAGCAACATGTAAGCCAAGATGGTCAAGGGCAGCAGGCATGTAGGAAATACCTCTTCTAGGTTTCCCCTCAAGTAGCATTCCATCCTGACTTGGCACTATATCATTGCTCCTTTCATTGTGGCTTGCTCTAAACTGAAATTTCCTTTGCGGGAGTACCTTCATTAGAAAAACTGCACTTTCATGGCAGTAAAATGCTAATTATGCCTTTTCCATAATAAAAAAAATCAAAAATGAGTGAAAAGCAAGATGGAGTTGTGAATTTTCATCAAAATGGGAGGAAAATTTCAAAGATTTATTTTTTTAAAGATGTAGAGAAGGGTGTGTGAGGAGGGGACAGATATCAAACTAGATAGATTGAAATTAAATACTTGGTCCTTCAAAATCTGTGTTTACATGCTATTTACTTATGTCTTAAATATTAATTTTTTTGCCTAAAATCTGTTCACCTTTTTATTTGTAAGAAGGAGGTAGGTTCTAATTCGCTTTAGATTATGATTCATTGGAAAGAAGATTATAATGGAGGAAATTCTAAATGAAGGATTGCACAGTATATCTTGAAAGGTACGCAAATACTTGGCCGATATCAAGATGTGTTGAATTTAAAAATTAAAGATTAACAATTAGCTGTAGTTGTACATGTACATCAAAACTTTGCAACATACAGTGAAATGTGTTGTTTGCATCAATAATCACCACTCTCTGAGGATGTGCTGGGGGCAGCCTACTAGTGCTGCCATATTTCTAGTTCTAACAGAGCATGCCCACAACTTAATTACCCTGTACTACTTTGGAATGTTTGAGGAAACCGGAATACCTGAAACAAACCTTGGTGGTCATGGAGGAGGACCGTATAAACTCCTTACAGACAGTAGAGGGAATTGAAGTCATACATTTAATATGTATTGTGAAACTTTGATTTGCACTGTTGGTGCTACTGTGCTTTGGAGATTATTTTAAGAATTTGGAAACCAGTTTTGTCTGACTTCAAAATAGCTTTGCTTAATGTGATTTATCTTTTGCAATGTGATTTGATTTAAGTACTTGGATGTACTAATTGAGAAGTGTAGTAATTGCATAACATTGAGTTTCAATGTCGGTGTTGTACTTTGTGTTGTGCATTGTGTATATGAGGAAATGTTGCACTGTGTTGAGAAGCATACACTGAAGTAGATAAACAAGCTGGGAGACATAAGTAGATGTAAAATAATGACAAAAAAATTGGGAGCACAAGAGATTGAAGGAATGAGTGATTAAATTTGGGGGAGTATTTCAAAAAGGTGTAGAATCAGTGTGTTACTACAACAACAACCCTCAATTCAATGAGTCCTGGGAGGATTGTGGTGGTGGGAAAATAGTATGGTGAATAGTGGGGATTAGTTAATAGAAGGCCTCCAGCTTTGTGAAATAGTAGCAGAGGTTGATGCCTCTGGTATTGCATTTAGCTGCAATGCAAGTGGTATCTCATTTGTAGAGACAAGATTAGTGAGTTTGTATTCAACAACATATCTTCCAGTTTGTTGCTTAACGTTCAATGTAGCAGCTGTGATATTCACCGACTGCACCTCCCTTTGTTTTGCAGAGCAGAATGATAGATAACAGGAATTAAACATGAGCACATGCTATGCTTCATGGGAACAACGTGATTGAGTTGAGTAGCTAATTAATCCTCTATTTGCATCCCGTGATCTCTTTTATCCCTCAGTCGCTCTTTGATTTAGTTATGCCTTTACACCATTTGTAACTCCAACGATTTTGCTTTGGTTCACTTTTTTGTTTCCTCATAGCTGTAGCACTCACTGCTTTCCTCCTGGCCCTGCTCCTCAGTTCCTTATCTGATAAGACTGCAAGACTTGAGAGAGTGATTTAAGCCATGAACAGCTTGGCCGACGCTATTTGTCCAAGTACCTAAATATTTGATTTTTTTTCTCTCACTCCACATAAGTGCAGTCCTTTTACTCTGTGGTTCCAGTCTTTTTATGTTTGGGTTTAATTGTCATTTAGCCATTCATAAATACAGCCAAATGAAACAGCATTTCTCTGGGCTAAGGTGCAAAACACAGTGCTGACAGTCATACACAATATAAGGCATGTGTAAGATGGGAAACACATAAAAAGATATCAGTAAAATACAGTTACACAAAATATAGTCCAAGACCTTGAGTCCATGAATGTTGCAAAAATATGCAATCAAGTACAATATAGCTAGTCTTCTGCTGAGCAAACACTCGGGGCAGCACCGATTTCAGCTTGGATGCTGCACAATATGGCCTTTGGTAAAGAACATTGACCCTGATGCCTCTCCTGGTGGCTGTAAATGGGCGACATTGTGGCTTGAGACCTAGTCCTTGCTACAACCAAGGCCACATAGCTTACCCGCCGCCTGCTAGTAAATCAGTAAATCGGACGTGCAGCATTCCACATTACCAGTGTCCACCAGGGTCTTGCGATCACAAGAAAAATGACTTAAGATGGTCATTCCTTGTTAGACTGCACACTGCCTTCACACACCGATACATGCGGCAGCACGATCCGGTACTTCAGTTTTTTCACCATTGAGCAACTCGCTGGTGGGGTAACCTGCAGTACTCTTAAGTTCTTAATGTCCAGCAGGGTCTTGCGATTTGTAAAAGAAAAGTAACACCTTTGGTTGACCTGTAGAAGCCGCTGCAATCAAATGTGCCACCATCATACTAGAATTTTGGGGGCCACAGACTGTCCACTATCAACAATATTATCAAATCTTTTTCCTGCTTTTGAGGAATCATCTTGTGCTCGGCTGCCTGACTTCAATCATGTCCCCTTTTCTGTGCACAAGCTGAGAAGCTAGTGGGGGTGGGGGGGGAACGAAAGTGATTTTAATTTGTTTTGACTCTCTTGAAGCAAGGAAAGCTGCTTTCCTGGGTACAAGATGTCCTGTGTGTATCTCTTGTTATTAAGTAAAGCCTGAAACTTTGATTTATTCTAAAAGCAGCTTGGTGACATGTGCATCATTTTTTGTCGTTCATTTTAACATTATTATCAAAGTACATATATGTCACCATATACTATCTTGAGATTCATTTTCTTGCCGGCATTCACAGTAGAATAAAAAAATACAAAAAAATCAGTGAAAACCTACACGGAGATTGACAAGCAACCAATGTGCAAAAGAAGAAATGGGTAACACCGAGAACATGAGTTGTGGAGTCATTGAAAGTGAGTAATTGGGTTGTGTTCAGTGACCAGTTCAGTATATGGTGGTTTGTAGATTTAGATTCAGAGTTACACCGGATGGAAACAAGCCATTTGGCCCAACTTGTCCATGATGACAAAGTGTCTGTTTATATTCATCTCACTTGCGTGCATTTTGCCCAGATCCCTTTTTTGTTTGTCTGCCTCTGTTATGTGCATTTTTTCATTGATTCTACTGTTTCTTACTTTTCACTATGAATGCTCACAAGAAAATTAATCTCAGGGTAGTATATGGTGACTTTTCCAATCCATAGGAGGGTCATGAGAATGATTCCGGGAATAAAAGTGTTTAACATTTGAACAGCAACTGAAGGCTCTGGGCCTGTACTTGCTGGAGTTTAGAAGAATGAGGGAGGATCTTATTGAAACCTATTGAATTTTGAAAGGCTTAGATATAGTGGATGTGAAGTGGATGTTTCTTTTTGGGAGTCTAGCACCAGAGGGCACAGCTTCAAGATGCACGTATGTTCTTTTAGAACAGAGACAAGGAATTCCTTCGGCCAGGGCATGGTGAATCTGGAATTTATTGCCGCAGGTGGATGTAGAGGCCAGATTACCAAGTGCATGTAGGAGGAGGTTGATAAGTCCTTGATTAGTCACGGTGTGAAAGGTTGAGGAGGCGGGGGAATGGAGTTGAGTGAAATGGATGAGCCATGATGAATGGCAGGTCTGACTCGATGGGTTGAGTGGCCTGATTCTGATGTCTCATGTACCTGTCCAAATTCTAATTGTAACTGCCTGTTTAGAAACAGGACAAAATAGTTAAGAAAAATGACTGATTATTCTTCCTATTTAAGCCCCCCTATGTTATAACCCCATGAGGGAAAACTACCTTAGCCTATCCAAACTCCTTGTAACTCAAGCCCTCAGTCTAGTAACATCCTTATGAATCTTTTGCTGCCCTCTTTCTCATTTAATCACATCTTCCAATAGCAATGACAACCATAATGCAATACTTGAAACATAGCCTAATTAATGACTTGTTAAAACTTTAACAAGATGTCCCATCTCCTATACTCAATGCCCAAGTTAAAGGCACCACACTGTCTGCCAGTGTTGCCATTTTCAGAGAATTTGTACCGTAATTTCTTGTTGTTCAGTAACACTCTCAGGGTCATGTTATTTCCTGTGTATGCCTTGGCCTGGTTTACCTTCCACAAATGCATCACTTTACATTGTCTTGAGTCAAATTATATTCTGACTTTCCCAGTTGATCTGAATCCAGTTGTAATCTTTGTCAAACTTCAATGTCCATTGTGCCACCAAATTTGGTGTCGTCTGCGAACATACTAATAATGCTGCCACCATTCTGTTCCAAGTCAATGGGAGGGACAAGTACTATTCTGTACTAACAGCACCTCACTGATTACAGGTCTACAATCAGAAAAGCAGCCCTCCACTTATACTCGTAGCTCCAACCGCCAAGCAAACTGGAAAATGGCCATCTCCGTCTGGATTCACGTGTTTTCTACCCTTCTGGACCAGTCTACCTTGCAGGACCTTGTCAAAGGCATTGCTGAAGTCTCTGTTGACTGTATTTACTACACTGCCCTTACTAATCATCTTGGTCACCTAAAATAACAATCAAATGGCGGGAGGAGAGATAGCAGTGTACCATGCGTGTGCAGCCCTCCGGTGAAAATGATATCATATCCGTTAAATAGGGGCCGTGGACAATTCTGATTTGATGGAGACACGTGAAAGCACAGAAGAAATTTCTGAAACGCAGGTTCGCTGCTGTTGTTACTGCGCGATCGAGAATCTTCTGAGGGAAGGCCTCAAAATCCCTGATTTTGCCTGCTGTTGGCGACCGAAATTGAGGTCGAATTGTTCGGATAGAGATGGTACTCTGTGTCGGAGAGCTGATCGGAGGCTCGAAGTTTTCGGATGACTCACAGTCGGACTGTGGTCGGGCATGGCAGGGAGAGTTTTTGTTCCTTCTCCCGTTCTGCGTGAAATGTGGGACATTTGAGAGACCTTGAACTTTTTACTGTGCCCATGGACTGTTCATCAAATTATCGTATTTTTTCACTGCTGTAACTATATGTTATAATTATGTGGTTTTGTTTTTTCAGTCTTGGTCTGTCCTGTATTTTGTGATACAGGTTTCCCCTGCCATCTGAAGGTAGAGCGTTCTTATGAAACGGTTCGTAAGCTGAAATGTCGTAAAGCGAAGAAGCAGTTACCATTTATTTATATGGGAAAATCTTGTGAGTGTTCGCAGACCCAAAAATAACCTACCAAATCATGCCAAATAACACACAAAACCTAAAATAATAGTAACATATTGTAAAAGTAGGAATGATATGATAAATACACAGCCTATATAAAGTAGACAACAGGAATTCTGCAGATGCTGGAAATTCAAGCAACACACATCAAAGTTGCTGGTGAATGCAGCGGGCCAGGCAGCATCTGTAGAAAGAGGTGCTATATAAAGTAGAAATACTTTTCCACAATCATTGCCGGCACTGTTCTCTGAAGTGAAAATCTCACGCAAGCGCTCTCGGCAAAAACACGGCGCAAGCACTCTCCAGTAACCTTTAAGCTATGAAGCTGCCAAATCATACCAAATAACACATAAAAATACACAGCCTATATAAAGTAGAAATAATGTATTACCGTGTAGTATCACTTACTGGAATTGGGAAGACAGCACCGAGCACACTGATGATGGTGTATTAGACTGAGTCGTTGCAGATTGGGTGGTGCAGTGGCCCCCACCCTTCAGGCCGCCGAGCAATACATTGCCGCGAAGCATGCAGGGGTCCAGCTGTAGCCGGAAGGCACACAGCACGTCTTTAAGAAAAAGCCCGAAATAAACATGCTAATTAAGTAGGTGCCGCCCAGCACGTAATTGTCGGCCCAGATTACTGCCAGTTGCCGATTGCATCGCCTCTGATCTGGGCAGACCTAATTAAGTAGTTTGTTTATTTCGGCTTTTTTCTTAAAGATGTGCTTGGTGTGTCCTGGCCACCGCTGCATTCTCCACGAATCGTTATCTGTCCGGGCCCTGGGTGTTGGGGCAGTGGGACACATGGGTGTCATCTCATCATCGTCTGTTTCCATTAAAGCAGGTGGCTCATCTTCTCCTATGACTGCCCGCCTCGATGTCAAAGTTCGAGGTTCATCGTCTGCTGTGGCTGATGTGGAAGGCTTGCTTGACTGCTGAGCCTCGCGCATTTTTCTATCATATAGTTCTTTTTAAGCACTCAACGTACCCTTTCAAAATTAAAGTCGTACTTTATCATTGCAGCGAAAATCTCACGCAGTTGCTTCACGTTCATTTCGCTACTGAATTTGGTTTCGATTGTTATCCTTTCCTCTTCCAATTGCATCAGCTCTTCATCTATCAGTTCTTGTTCATGGGATGCCAAAACCTCTTCAACATCTTCGTCAGCTTCCACAAGCCAAACTCACTTTGTTCTTACTTTGTTCACCATGATTAAAATGCTTAATCATGTCTAGTTTTATGCTAAGTGTAACACCCTTATGAGCTCTTTCAGGCTTTTCTAATACCTCAGAACTCATCTTGCAAATGGCTGCTCACAGGCATGTGTTAAAGCGATGCCGTTCCGAATCCGGGGGAGAGCGACTGCTTGGGGCGCGCGCTGCCTTTTATCGCGCACTGATTTTTTCCGTAATACTGAAAACGCCTTCTGAAAGCGAAAACAGGGTACTAATGTAGGTCTTTCGTAATAGTGAGGTTTCGTAAAGCGAACGTTCGAAAAGCAGGGTACACCTGTATCACACCGGAGGAAATATTGTATCATCAGGAGGGATAGACATGAAAGAGAAGGAGGTAGGGTGGCGTTGCTGGTTAAAGATGAGATTAACGCAATAGAAAGGAATGACATAAGCCGGGAAGATGTGGAATCGATATGGGTAGAGCTGCGTAACACTAAGGGGCAGAAAACGCTGGTGGGAGTTGTGTACAGGCCACCTAACAGTAGTAGTGAGGTCGGAGATGGTATTAAACAGGAAATTAGAAATGTGTGCAATAAAGGAACAGCAGTTATAATGGGTGACTTCAATCTACATGTAGATTGGGTGAACCAAATTGGTAAAGGTGCTGAGGAAGAGGATTTCTTGGAATGTATGCGGGATGGTTTTTTGAATCAACATGTTGAGGAACCAACTAGAGAGCAGGCTATTCTAGACTGGGCTTTGAGCAATGAGGAAGGGTTGATTAGCAATCTTGTTGTGAGAGGTCCCTTGGGTAAGAGTGACCATAATATGGTGGAATTCTTCATTAAGATGGAGAGTGACATAGTTAATTCAGAAACAAAGGTTCTGAACTTAAAGAGGGGTAACTTTGAAGGTATGAGACCCAAATTAGCTAAGATAGACTGGCAAATGACACTTAAAGGATTGATGGTGGATATGCAATGGCAAGCATTGAAAGATCGCATGGATGAACTACAACAATTGTTCATCCCAGTTTGGCAAAAGAATAAATCAAGGAAGGTAGTGCACCCGTGGCTGACAAGAGAAATTAGGGATAGTATCAATTCCAAAGAAGAAGCATACAGATTAGCCAGAAAAAGTGGCTCACCTGAGGACTGGGAGAAATTCAGAGTTCAACAGAGGAGGACACAGGGCTTAATTAGGAAGGGGAAAAAAAGATTATGAGAGAAAACTGGCAGGGAACATAAAAACTGACTGTAAAAGCTTTTATAGATATGTAAAAAGGAAAAGACTGGTAAAGACAAATGTAGGTCCCCTGCAGACAGAAACAGGTGAATTGATTATGGGGAGCAAGGACATGGCAGACCAATTGAATAATTACTTTGGTTCTGTCTTCACTAAGGAGGACATAAATAATCTTCCAGAAATAGTAGGGGACAGAGGGTCCAGTGAGATGGAGGTACTGAGCGAAATACATGTTAGTAGGGAAGTGGTGTTGGGTAAATTGAAGGGATTAAAGGCAGATAAATCCCCAGGGCCAGATGGTCTGCATCCCAGAGTGCTTAAGGAAGTAGCCCAAGAAATAGTGGATGCATTAGTGATAATTTTTCAAAACTCGTTAGATTCTGGACTAGTTCCTGAGGATTGGAGGGTGGCTAATGTAACCCCACTTTTTAAAAAAGAAGGGAGAGAGAAACCAGGGAATTATAGACCGGTTAGCCTAACATCGGTGGTGGGGAAACTGCTGGAGTCAGTTATCAAAGATGTGATAACAGCACATTTGGAAAGCGGTGAAATCATTGGACAAAGTCAGCATGGATTTGTGAAAGGAAAATCATGTATGACGAATCTCATAGAATTTTTTGAGTATGTAACTAGTAGAGTGGATAGGGGAGAACCAGTGGATGTGGTATATTTGGATTTTCAAAAGGCTTTTGACAAGGTCCCACACAGGAGATTAGTGTGCAAACTTAAAGCACACGGTATTGGGGGTAAGGTATTGATATGGATAGAGAATTGGTTAGCAGACAGGAAGCAAAGAGTGGGAATAAACGGGACCTTTTCAGAATGGCAGGCAGTGACCAGTGGGGTACCGCAAGGCTCCGTGCTGGGACCCCAGTTGTTTACAATATATATTAATGACTTAGATGAGGGAATTAAATGCAGCATCTCCAAGTTTGTGGATGACACGAAGCTGGGTGGCAGTGTTAGCTGTGAGGAGGATGCAGGGTGACTTGGATAGGTTGGGTGAGTGGGCAAATTCATGGCAGATGCAATTTAATGTGGATAAATGTGAAGTTATCCACTTTGGTGGCAAAAATAGGAAAACAGATTATTATCTGAATGGTGGTCGATTAGGAAAAGGTGAGGTGCAACGAGACCTGGGTGTCATTATACACCAGTCATTGAAAGTGGGCATGCAGGTACAGCAGGCGGTGAAAAAGGCGAATGGTATGCTGGCATTTATAGCGAGAGGATTCGAGTACAGGAGCAGGGAGGTACTACTGCAGTTGTACAAGGCCTTGGTGAGACCACACCTGGAGTATTGTGTGCAGTTTTGGTCCCCTAATCTGAGGAAAGACATCCTTGCCATAGAGGGAGTACAAAGAAGGTTCACCAGATTGATTCCTGGGATGGCAGGACTTTCATATGAAGAAAGACTGGATGAACTAGGCTTGTACTCATTGGAATTTAGAAGATTGAGGGGGGATCTGATTGAAACGTATAAAATCCTAAAGGGATTGGACAGGCTAGATGCAGGAAGATTGTTCCCGATGTTGGGGAAGTCCAGAACGAGGGGTCACAGTTTGAGGATAAAGGGGAAGCCTTTTAGGACTGAGATTAGGAAAAACTTCTTCACACAGAGAGTGGTGAATCTGTGGAATTCTCTGCCACAGGAAACAATTGAGGCCAATTCATTGGCTATGTTTAAGAAGGAGTTAGATTTGGCCCTTGTGGCTACGGGGATCAGTGGGTATGGAGGGAAGGCTGGTGCAGGGTTCTGAGTTGGATGATCAGCTATGATCATAATAAATGGCGGAGCAGGCTCGAAGGGCCGAATGGCCTACTCTTGCACCTATTTTCTATGTTTCTATGTTTCTTAATGCATGCATTACTAAATGACAATAAAAGAGGACTGTGTGTCTTCATAATCTAATCTAAAAAAATTTGTTAGCTCTTATGAACAGAGCCATGCTGACTTTTCTAGTCAGTCCTTTCCAAATGCAGGTAGATCCTGTGTCTCTGAAACTGCTCCAGTAACTTTCCCATCACTTGTCTGTCATTCTCTGGCTTGTCCTTGTGGCCCTTCTTAAAGGCACAACATTAGCCATCCTCCATTCTTATAACATTTCATTTGTAGCTAACGATGATATATCTCTGCCAACCCCAGAATTTCTTCCCTGGCATTCCACAATGTCCATTTGGTTATAACCCAGGGATTTTGTGATTCAAAACTGTCAACACCCTCCTCCCTTCAATGTTCAGGATATCACTTTTCTCTTCCCCAAACTCACTAACCACCATATCCTTCGCCACAGTAAATACTGTTGAAATATTCGCTAAAGACCTTGCATGTGGTTCCAATGCAAATTACTACACAGATTCTTAGGAAGATCTATTCTCTCCCCAGTTTCCATTTTTGCTTTTATTATACTTTGTATCTTTGGGATTCTTTCTGTTATGTGCAGGGATAGCTCCTGTCTTTTTTTGCACTTCATTCTAGCTGCCTATATCTGATGCATGCCTCCTTTTAACTATCCAAAGGCTTAATGTTCAGTTTCATGTGAACCAGGGTTCTGCTAGTTTTGCCTTTCACTCCAACCGGAACAGTTTGACCTTAATTTTTTCTGATCTAGCATTTATGAGTCTCCCACTTGTCAGTTACTTATTTACCTGCTAACAACCTCTCCAATCAACCTTTGCAAGTTCACGTCTAATGTTGTGAAATGTGGCTTTTTCCAAGTTAGGATTTTTACTATCAGTCCCATCTTTTTCCAAAATTAATCTTGAAACCAACAAAATTGTGCTCACTGGTTCTAAAGTGTGCCCATTCAAATCAGTCACTTGCCCAGCTTCATTTTACAGGAGGACATCATGTTTAGCTCCCGTTTTAGTAGGGCTATCTGCAAAAATGCTTTAGAAAATTTTCCTAGAAACACTTAACAAATTTTGTCTCATCTATACTGTATGGGGAAAATTTTTGAGCATTCCCAGACCCGAAAAATAACCCACCGAATCATACCAAATAACACACAAACTTAAAATAACACTAACATATAGTAAAAGCAGGAATGATATGATAAATACACAGCCTATATAAAGTAGAAATAATGTATGTACAGTGTAGTTTCACTTATCAGAATTGGGAAGATTTAGCCAAAACCAATTTGTAGCAAAAAAATCAGCACATACACGCATGCGCACACACCTGCCCGCGCAAGGACTTACGGTCATGGTAGTCTTTCCCTATAACGGCTCGCTGCAAAACAAACGCTGAACGCTATTTTTGCTTTTCATAAAAGCAAAAATCCTTATTCGGTTAGCGAAAACAGGTACTAATGTAGGTTTTTCGTAAAAGCGAAGTGGCGTAAAGCGACCATTCGTAAAATGGGGGACACCTGTACAGCATCATAGCACAAAGTTATTAACCAATTAACCTGTGGAATGCTACAGGGTTCTTCCAGATAAATCCCAAGAAGTGAGTTCTGAGAAACTGCGCCATAATATAATGTACCATGGCATCAATTTTTATGCTTTTATAATGTGCATAATATTGTAAATGTTTTTGATTATTTTTATCCTTTATAAAATATATACGAACATCTAAATCAGGAGATTGGGACTGAAAGGGAAAATGGATCCGTGGTGAAATGGCCAATATCTTATTGTCTTGTGATCTTATTGTGCTTGGCCTGATTTAAGCTGTGACAGGTTTAAACATTTCAAAGCTGGCGTTCAAATCATTACATGCTATTTGGTGTATTCGTTGTGTTTGTACAAACTCTGTACAAACAGGAGCATTCAATATTTCATAACGAGCATTTAATATTTGGAAATGCTAAGAAGTGATAAAGTATGATAAAAGTCTGTGGTTTCTAATTTTTGAGTATTTTAATTAGTAGAACATGATTAAATTAAAATGAGCAAACTGTTGTGATTACAGTTCATTTGGCTACTCCAGGACAATTGGTGCCATTGAATGAAAAAGGAGACGAGATGATGTAGAGAGTAATTGAATAAGGATAAATAATTGTAACGTTAGCAGTTGTTGGCCTGTCTTAGCAGTTTGAATGCAAGAAGCCTCTTGGGGAAGCTTTTGTTCACAGTAGGAAAGAGGTGGAGGTTAAGCTTATCACAAGGCCAGGTATTAATGTGTGCTTCCGGTTTAGGTGAGACCACATAAACCAGACTAGCCATTGCTCATAAGCCCATGTAAAACTTAATAAAAATCATCTAAAATATTTTTTGACTGTCTCTTGCTCACTTCAAAGTTCAAAGTACATTTATTACCAGTGTATACTTTATACTTTATTGTCGCCAAACATTTGATACTGGAACATACAATCATCACAGTGATATTTGATTCTGCGCTTTCCACTCCCTGGATTACAAATATTAAATATTAAAAATAGTAAAAATTAGTAAATATTAAAAATTTAAATTATAAAACATAAATGGAAAGTAAGGTAGTGTAAAAAAACAAACAACCTTGAGATTCGTCTCCTTACAGGCAGTCACCAAATAAAGAAACCCAAAATAACCCATTTTTTAAAAAGAGACCATCAATCACCCAATGTGCCGAGAGAAGAAAAACAAATCTTGCTGAACAATAAAAGTAAGCAAATAGCATTCAGAACAAAAGTGAGTCCATAGACACGAAGCCCAGAGCAGGCCTCAGCCCCAGTTCAGCTCAGAGTGGAGTAAATGTCGTGGAGCATCAAGCAGAAGTGGCCCAACCCTTGCCTCTTGTCATGACACTCTGCCATTTCAATTCATCTGGCCCGGTGTTTAAGTTGTCCAAACAGCGGGTTGTTCTTTGCATTAGGCCCAGGCCCTGTGGCATTGATACGCTCTGGGCCTGGACCTCGCCACCACCTTTTGGCCTACCTTTCTAAGTTGGCCTGCTGCTTGGATTGATCAAGCCTCACTCTTGGTTTAGGTGGAAGGTCCTTGAATCTGCCTCTCCTCTGCTCCGCTCACCCAACTTTGCCTTGCATCTGCACGCTTTGACCCTCAACTCAGCCTCGTCTTCGCTCACCTCTCCATTGTTTGCAGTGATCGTTCTGCAGTATGTTATCACTTCAATTTTAATCTTACGGCATCTAAAGTTTAGTACAGTGGATTCAGGTTAATGAGGCCATTGGCTAATCGGAGCAGCCACTAATTTGGGGCAACTCTAAAAGAACAAAAACAAATCAAGAAAGTAGCTGGGATTCCCTTTGTTTATTTGGGACTCTACTGCTTAACTGGTCCGTGCTGAACAGTTTCTAACTAGTGTCAGTTGCATGCACTTCTGTGGCTAATAGACACTACACTTGAGAGAACAGTTTTTAAATAGTGTCAGTTGAGTGCATATTTTCTGTTAAATGTTTGAACTGATGGATGCCGATTGGGGGGGGGAAAGCAGGAATATGAAGATGAGGAAAGTGAAGGTGACACATCAAAACTTGAGCTAGTGGTAACGCAGGATGCCAGGAAATTTTTTTTGCAACACTATTTCATGCTGAAAGGCAGTGACCGTAGTTCATTATCTGCACGAGGTGTCTGTGCTGACTTTGATCATTTACAGTCAATCAAAAGAACACAGCACACAGTGGATGAATTCTTCCATTTATAACTATTAGGAACTAATGCACCGCTTTTTACTATGTACTAGTATTGGTAGTGTTCGAATTTGTTCTGTGTTTTATTTAAATGCATAATTTGTTACTCAGTTAAATAATAGTTTGTCTCTTTTATACCTTTTTAAACTAAAATGTATTGGTTCTGATGTGTCCAATGAACCAGAATCCACTGTATATGGAATTGTGGGCATTATTTACCTGCTGTTGGATTACAAAGCAGTTGATACTTTTTCTCTTTGGCACAAAAATGTAAATGGGAATATATAAGTTTAGAACACCACTGCGTTATTTTTAAAACACCAGTGCCAGGTGACACAATTTAGCTCTGTGCCAAATTGGAATGTCAAGCTTCATTTGAATGTATCAGACTATTAAATATTGATGATACCTTTGAAAAATAGAACCTGCTCTTAACCTTGATTGCATTTAGAAGTATAAATTGCAATTTCCTTTTCACTTGTTTATATTTGTCAACATTTTAATGGCTAACTTTGTAGTTTAGTCTTAAATTTTCAAGAAATCACCTAATTAAGATCAATTCTGTAGATAACCATGGCACTGCTTTTACTTGCACTTCCCTTTTTTAAAAAAAAAGGACTTTTGATTAGAGAAGCATGCTGATAATTGGTGAGTGGTATGGTGTTTGTCATGGGGTTCACCTGCTAAAGTCATTGGGAGTTTGGCAGGTCTGTTGATCATGGAGCTGTGCATGATATTTAGAACATGGAAGGAAGTCAAAACCGTGTATGCTGCCTTGTTTACATGAAATGGCAGGAAAAGCAGCTGTTCATAGGAAGGAATGTGTCCCCATCATGTTTTGGACAAAGTGGGGATTGAAAGTTGCCTTTATTTTCCCATACTTGATGGAAGCAAGTGTTTCCCCAGAATTCTTTGTCAGGAAAGCTGGTTTTTTGCATTTGTGTTTCGGTGTATCACTTGTAAATCAGAGATGATGGTGACAGACTACAGATGAACTGGATCAACTTAAGGGAAATAAGTCTGCAGAAGAATTAGGAAAATTTATGTTAAAAATTTGCCACTTAATTCGTAAGTACAGGGACAGAGACCAAAGTATATGTACAATTTCTTTGGAAGGTGAGAAGGCAAATTGAAAATCTGGCAAATTGTTATACAGTCAGCTCTCCTTATCCACGAGGGATTGATTCTGGGACCCCTCGCGGATACCAAAAAGTGCGGATGCTCAAGTCCCTTATACAACCTGTCTCAATGCGGTGGACCTTATTTAACCTGTCGCAGTGTGGTGGACATTAGGACCCAGCGGCAGAGCTCTGAATCCGCAGTGTTTCTGTTCACAAAAATAACCACTATCACGATAGAAAATAAAGTGGAAATAATAAAGCAATCGGAAAGAGCTGAAACACCATCGGTCATTGGAAAAGTGTTAGGCTACAGTCGGTCAACGATCGGAACAATTTTAAAGGATAAAGTGAGAAAGGCCCTACCCCGATGAAAGCTACAATTATTACTAAGCAACGCAGTGGTTTAGTTATTGGGTTTTGGGTTTTTGATCCTTCACATCAACCAACCAAGGATGGAGAGTATGCTCGGGAGCGGTCTGTCACTGGATTGAACTCAGGCACTTATGTTCCCGAGCCCGGCGCTGAAACATAAGTTTCTTAAGTGTTTTATATGAATAGAAAGATGAGATATATACTAAGACAAACGTTTGACCAACCGACGCTAAATAATACCGGATGTACCTGTTCCGACTTGCTTGGTGAGAGAACTTCCGTGTTTTTTTTCATAACCTATGCACATCCTCCTGTATACTTTAAATCATCTCTAGGTTACTTATAATACCTAATACAATGTAAATGCTATGTAAAACAGTTGTTATACTGCATTGTTTAGGGAATAATGACAAGAAAAATAAGTCTGTAATGCTCGAACAACAAGCGCTAGAAGAGCACTTCTGGGTATTCTCGATTCGCGGTTGGTTGAATTTGCGCATGCAGAACTCCTGGATAAGGAGGGTCGACTGGACAAGATCTTGTTTTCATCTCTCCCCAACACAGTGACATTTCATTGCAAATTTTGGGGTATCCTGGTTTTGAGGAAGGATGTGGAGGTCAGAGGGTGCAGGGGAAATTTTGCAAGTGGAACCAGGAATAGTCATAGAAAAGTACCGCACAGAAACGGGCCTTTCGGCCCATCTAGTCCATGCTGAACCATTTAAACTGACTTCTCCCATCGACCTGCACTGGGATCATAGCCCTCCATACCCATACCATCCATGTACCTATCCAAACTTCTCTTAAATGTTAAAACCAAGTTTGCATGCACCTCTTGTGCTGGCAGCTCAATCCACACACTCATGATCCTCTGAGTGAAGAAGTTTCTCCTCATAGTCCCCTTAAATATTTCACCTTTCACCCTTAACCTATGACCTCCAGTTGTAGTCCCACCTAACCTCTGGTAAAAAGCCTGCTTGCACTTACCCTATCTATACCCTTCATGAATTTGTATACCTCTATCAAATCATTCAATCTTCTACGTTCCAAGGAATAAAGTCCTAACCAATTTAATCTTTTCATATAACTCAAGGTTCTCCAGACACGGCAAAATCCTTGTAAATTTTCTCTGTACTCTTCAACTTTATTTGCATCTTTCCTGTAAGTAGGTAATCAAAACTACACACAGTACTCCTAATTGGGCCTTACCAATGTCTATTACAACTTCAACATAACACCCTATCTCCCGTGCTCAATACTTTGAATTATGAAGGTCAATGTGCTTTTGGATCTTTCTTTATTTCTGATATTTAGGGTTTTTGCGGGAGTCTAAAATGATGAGCAGTGTTAATTCCACGATTTTAGTTTATTTTAGAGTACAAATATACAAGTACTCAGCAAACTAAATGAAAAGTTGAGAAATAAAGTTAAGGGAATTATTATTCAGGGGTGTAAGATGAGAGGTGGCAGTTCTGCAAAATCTATCACTTTTACGGAGAAGATGAAAGAAATTCCTTGGATACGAATGAATTAATAGGTTACATAATTAAAATGGGTAATGTGCTAATACTGAGCCAATGAGAAAGGTTATAATCTGTTAGTTTAGCTGCTTTACTGCTTTCTGCGTGGAAAAATGCATGAGTTTGCTTATACTTTTTATAAGATTTGTACTTTGTGCCAAAAGCTTCCTGTATGACCCTATCTGTGACATTATTTTCAATGAATTATTAACCTGTATTCCCAGATCCATTTGTTCTACTGCACATCTCAGTGCCCTACCATTCGCTGAGTAAGAACTACCCTGGTTGGTCCTACCGAAGTGTAACACCTCGCACTTGTCTGCATTAAATTCTGTCTGCCATTTTTTTAAAGCCTATTTTTATTTCCAGCTGGTCCAGATCTGGCTGTAAGCTCTGATAGTACTCCTCGCTGTCCACTATACTTTCAATCTTGGTGTCATCTGCATTTTGCTGATTCAGTTAACCACATTATCATCCATATTGTTGATATGACAAACAAGTGACCCAGCACCTGTCTCTGTGGCACTCTATTAGTCACAGTCCTCCAGTCAGAAGGGCAGCCAATTACTACCACTCCAGCTTCTCCCACAAACCCAACGTCTAATCCAGTTTACTTCCTCATCTTCAATGCTGAGCACTGAACCTTCTTGACCAACCGTCCATGTGGTACCTTGTCAAGTGCCTTGCTGAAGTGTTAAAAATCCGCTGAGAATAAACTCTTTTTGGGCTTTCTGTGCCCAGCTGGAAGCCCAAGACGAGTTTATTTGTCATGTATGTCAGGAAAGCACTAGATCCTTTTAAACGTCCACTGGCTTGCCTTCAACTTAATAACTTCCTTGAAAAATCCTGAGAGTCTGGTTGGACACAACCAACCACACATGAAGCATGCTGACGAGCCTTAAGCAGTACATGTCTATCCAAATACTTGTATATCCAGTCCCTTAGAATATGTTCCAATAATTTTTCCACTATTGATGTCAAGCTCACCTGCCTATAATATCCTGATTTGTTTTTCAGGCCTTTTTTGAATAGCAGAACAACATTGGCTATCCTCCAATCCTCAACTGTCGCTAAGAATGATTTAAATATCTCTGCCAGGGCTCCGGCAATTTCTGCACTTGCCTCCCACAGGGTCCGAGGAATCATCTTGTCAGGCCCTGGGAATCTATTCACCCTAATTGCCTCAGGACAGCAGACTCCTCCTCTGTAATCTGTATAGGGTCCATGAAGTTGATGTAGCTTTGCCTCATTTCTATGGACTGTGTCTGTCTCCTGAGTAAATACAGATGCAAAAAATTTAAGATCTCCCATCTTTTTTGGGTCCACACATGGAGTACCATTCTGATCTTCCAGAGGTCTAGTTTTGTCCCTTGCAATCCTGAAGGCCTTCAACTGAGAAATTGGTAGTCCTCTTTTGGAGCTGAAAAAGCTAACAATAGGTTTGATGGAAAGGCACTAAATAATAGCATATTTTCCTTTGGCTCCTCCCAGCTATGCCTGCCTTTTCATTGGCTACATAGAAGTGTTCATGTTTCAAAATTCTCCCCCCAACTCTTCCTCTGCTACATTGACAATTGCTTTGGTGCTGCTTTATGCACCCATGCTGAGCTCAATCAAGTTAATCAACTTTGCCTCCAACTTCCATCCTGCCCTTAAGTTCACTTGGTCCATTTCTGACACCTCCCTTCCCTTTCTTGATCTCTCAGTTTTCCACCTCTGGAAATAAGCTGTCGACCGACATCTATGAACCTACCGATTCTCATGGTTATCGTGACTATACTTCTTCACACAGTCTCCTATAAAAATGCTATTCCTTTTCTCAGTTCCTTCCTCTCTGCTGCTGCATCTGTTCCTAGGATGAGGTTTTCCTTTTCAGGACATGAGAGATGTCCTCTTACTTCAAAGTATGGGTTTCCCTTTCTCCACCATTGATGCTGTCTTCAATTGCACCTCCTCCATTTTCTGAACATTCATGCACACCCTTTCTCCTGCTTTTTTAACAGTGATTTCATTCCTTGTGTCCTTGCCTATCACCCCATGAGCCTCCACGTCCAGCACATCATTCTCTGCATCATCCACCATCTCTAAAGAACCCAACACCGAACTTATCTTTACTTCTTCCACCCCCACCACTTTACACAGGGATTGTTCCCTGTGTAATTCCCTTGTCCGACGTCCCTCCTGGCAGTTATCCCTGCAAGCGGCCAAAATGATACATCTGCCTAATCACCACCGCCCTCACTTCCATTCGGGGTCACAAACAGTCCTTAAAGGTGAGGCAACACTTCTTCTGTGAATCTGCTGGGGTCGTCCATTGTGCCTGGTG
The DNA here is from genome assembly GCF_963921235.1 of Mobula hypostoma. Lineage (NCBI taxonomy): Eukaryota > Metazoa > Chordata > Chondrichthyes > Myliobatiformes > Myliobatidae > Mobula > Mobula hypostoma. Next base: position 229,215,337 of record NC_086097.1, on the reverse strand, counting down.
CTCCTGATGTGACCTCTACATCGGTGAGACCTATCATAAGTTGGACTGCTTCATTGAACACCACTACTCCATCCACCAAAAGCAGAACTTCCCAGTGGCCAAACATTTTAATTCCGATAACCATTTCTTTCCTGATATGTTGGTCCATGGCTGCCTCTTGTGCCATGATGAGGCTACCCTCAGGGTGGAGGAACAACACTTTGTATTGTCTGGATAGCCTCCAACCTGATGGCACAAATATCGATTTCTCCTTCTGGTTTAAAAGAAAAATTCCCTCCTCTTCCCTTTTCTTCTATTCCCCACTATGGTCTCTTACCTCTTCACATCTTTCTATCGCCTTCCCCGTGTACCCTCCTCCTTCTCTTTCTAGTATGGTCCACTCCTATCAGATTCATCCCTCTCCAACACTTTACCTTTCCTGCCCACCTGACTTCACCTAATAATTTGGAGGAAGGTTTCCAAGACTAGAGTCAGTAACCAGAGGATGTGTATCAAGCAGTAATAAGTCAAGGCATCTGGGCTTGCTGTGTTGTCTAGAGGTTGTTTCGCCACTCATCTGAGATGCTTCTTTAGTTTTAATTCATGTTGGGTAGTTTTCTGGCTTATAAACTAAGTTGTTTCAAGGTATGGCAATCATATGAGGGTTCATTCATGCAAAGATAAGACTAACGGTCCTCTCATTCCCCCTACGACTCTTAACAAGCCTTATGTTTGTTTTACTTTTAAACAACTCGGAGTTTATAAACCAGAAAACTACTTACGATAGATTAGAACTGAAGAAACCTCGCTGATGAGTGGCGAAACATCTTCTGGACAACACATTGAGTTCAGTTGCCTTGATTCACTACTGCTTGATACAGTGACCTGGACGACTGAAGCCTTTATAGACAGAGGTTGTGGATTTCGTGACGATTGAGAAAAGTTTCCTCGTACTTTATATTATGGTTATGTTTAAAAGGCTGATACTGTACATGAGACAGGGAGTTGAAAGATATAGATGTGCAAGTTTATGGGATTAGTTAGAATGGCATCCTGATTGGTGTTAAGAATTGTGGGCTGAAGGACTTGTTCCTACACTTTGCTGTATTGTTTCATAATCTGTGCACAACTTTAATGTTGGCTTTGAAGTCCTGAGTGCAGCACAATCTGAAACTTGCATCTTCTGTAGGACACTTCATGTCAAGATGACGCCTGCGTACAACGATCTCACGGTCGACACCTGGATAGACCACAAAACTATTTATTATTCACTTCATAGTTAAAGTTCACAAGACCTTGGAAGATGTGGATAATTTCTCATCTCAGGAAGGTATACATCAAATGATGAGAAAAAAAATCACCCTCACTTTCAAGGCACCAGAACAGACTTTAATCAATTGAGCAAAAGATGTTTGAAGATCAAGACCTTCCCCTTTCTTTCTTTTTCCATTCCCTGTTCTGGCTTCTCTTACTCTTCTCTTCACTTGCCCATCACCTCCCCTTAGTGCCCCTCCTCCTTCCTTTTCTGACATGGTCCACTCTCTATTGGATTCCTTCATCTTCAGGCCTCCTACCTGTCACCTGCCAGTTTGTACTCCTTGCACTTTCCCCCACCACACCCCACCTTATTCCGGCTTCTTTGCCTTTCCTTTCCAACCCTGATGAAGAGTCTCAGCCTGAAATGGAGAGGGTCAATAATTTTAAATTCCTGAGTGCCACTATCTCAGAGGACCTGTCGTGGACCCATCATATAAATATTATTGTGAAGAAAGCGCAACAGCGCTTCTATTTCCTCAGGAGTCTGCGGAGTTTTGGCATGTCATCGAAAGTCTTGACATACATCTATATATGTGTGGGGAAAATGTGCTGACTGGCTGCCTTACAGCCTGGTATGGGAACAGCAATGCCTTTGATGAGAAAAGTCTACAAATGGTCGTGGATTTGGCCCGTACCCTCTCAACCATTGAGCACGTCTATATGAAATATTGTCATAGAAAAGCAGCATCCATCAGAGATCCTCACCACCCAGGCTATGCTCTTTTCTTGCTGCTGCCATTGGGGAGAAGGTAGAGGTGCTTCAGGACTTGAACCACCAGGTTCAAGAACAGTTACTACCTCTCAACCATCAGGCTCTTGAGCAAAAGGGGATGGCTACATTAATTTAAGGACCTATTTAAGGACTCTGTTATGTTGTTATTTCATGCTTGTTATTTATTGCTATTTATTCATATCTTCATTTGCACAGTTTGTTCACAGTTTACACTTTACAGTTCCTGAGGTTTATAGATCCTATTTATAGTATCTGATCTGTAGATTTGCTAAGTATGCCTGCAGAAAAATAATCTCAGTGTTGTATATGGTGACATGTATGTACAACTCCTCTCTTGGAGGGTCAGACGCCCTGAGCCAATAGGCTGGTCCTGGACTTATTTCATAATTGTCTGGCATAATTTACATATTATTATTTAACTATTTATGGTTTTATTACTATTCATTATTGGTGTAACTGTAACGAAAACCAATTTCCCCCGGGATCAATAAAGTATGACTATAATAATAACTTTTACTTTGAACTTTAAAATGTGGACTGTTTATTCCTCTTCATAGATGCTGCCTGACCTGCTGAGTTCCTCCATTTTGTGTTACTTGGTTTAGGAATAGCACTTTGAATGATAGGTTAGTTGGATGGTGCAAGTTTGAAATTAATTGCTTTGCATGTTTCATAAGTTTATTACTATGTGATTAAGTTCATTTTTCTTTGTGCTTGCTTTTTTTCCCCTTCGACCAAAATGATCTCCTTTTTTCCATCAAGTGTTATGACTGTTGTAGTGTGGATGAAAACACCGGAGAGACAGAGTCACTACATATCTTTTTGAATTGCGAAGGGAGAAAAGAGCACATGGGAAAAATGCATGCACTCGTGGAGAATATATAAATTTCACAGGTTGGGATTAAATCTAGATCACTGGAGCTATGAGGCAGAAGCTCCACTAGTTCTGCCATTGTGCTGTTCACGTTTAGTCTCAAATGGTAGTACTATTTATGATACTGCTGTTTGCTTAATGCTGCTGGTTATTTTGAATACCTAATTTTAGAATTGGTCTTGATAAAACGAGATTTATTATTAATTCTACTAAGTTTTACTCTGCAGTTTTCTGCCACATTTTGGTTGCTTTTTTTATTCTTTGACTGTCATTGGTAGCAAGTGAGATTTCACTTTAATATCTGCTCTGAAATTCTAGGACTAAAGAATGCAAATGGAACTACTTGAGAATTTTCTTCCTGTTGATTGAATTCCTTCACCTTGTATTTTACTTGAGGTAGACAGATCTGTCAACTGATAAGCATGTCATTTATTTCCATTATAACAAAGTGCTTGTGTGGCAGGGGGAAATAACTTGCAGGTGAAAAGCTAAAGCCAATTGAATCACCACTGCTAATGTCACCTTTTTGAAGTGACATAGCAAAAATCTGAAATTTGTGTAATCTGCATGTTGCCACTGTACGGATCTATTTGGTTTAATTATATTTGATATTGCTTTATAAAGAGGATGAGGAATTGGAAAAAAATTTGGAAAGGAAAATTAATTGTTTAGCAGACCTGTTAAATATTTTCCAACAGTGTTGTATAGTAAAGTAACAAATAGTGGATCAAGTGTCACAACAGCAATGAAATGAATGCTTAAGTAATTTGGTGTATTAGAAGCTGGTGATTGGTTCATGGATGAGTGGGTTGGAGAGAAAACCTCTCATGAAATTTTAAAAGCAATTAGAAGCAAGACAGTAAATATTAGGTCTTAGTTAACATCTTGTGTAAAGTTCAGCATTAGTGAGTGCTTAATCAGTACTTGTATGTGTGTTGACTGAATTATATTGAGCAGCTGGAATGTGACTTGAATGAATGTTCCTTTGACTGTCACAAAAGCAACCTCGAAAAAGGATGATCCTGCTGAAAAGGTTTTTGGCATCTTGATAAAATTAATTAGAAGCTAAGATAAGTGGTTTCATCAAGTTGCAATTACCCTCTCAAAACTGCAGGTGGGATTTATTTGTGTGGCCTTACTCATGCTATTGGGATGGGAGATTGAGGTGCATTTTGTATTCTTTAGACATTTTGAGAAATGGGTTTTGAGATGCACAGGAAGGGGTAGAGGGATGAGGGAACAAAAGGTTCATGGCAGGATGAAATGTAGAAAAAAATGGCAGAATGGAAGATGATTCAATGTGCAAAGAGC